>NW_027315801.1:25280570-25820570 GCF_026437365.1 Eucyclogobius newberryi
AGATTCACATATGAAGCCTGCGTAAATTCAGCCTGGAAGACCTAACTCCACCCATCTACGCCAAGGCCACCCGCTCCCCAGCTCAACCAACGCACCCAGTCCGGGCGTCGGCCACCATGGAAGGACCCCTCTCCCCAGCGCCATCATCGCACTCAAGCGGGCGTCCGCCTGTCCGTCTGAGAGTCAGATCCCTCACTTCACCATTGACTCTTCCAGGTTTCTGCGCTTATCCCAAGAGGTTATGCAGTTTTTCCCGGCCAAGAAGTAGGGTGAAAGGACAGGGGACGTCTGCGTCATGGCCCCCGTACCTGCTCCGCATCACCAATCAACGCTCTCAAGTTACTCCTCCCCACTCCCAATCAGCGCCCAGGCGGTCGCATTTAAGCCCTCAGGCAGATGGCTCAGCCGCTCAAACCGTAATGCGACCCACCACCTCCCCAGCTCCTCCTCTAAATTCCCCTCATCCTCTACCTTCTCTTCACATCTACCACCAGCAGTCTCCAGGCCCTGGGGGGAGACATCTAATACAAACAGATCAGAGTGCCCATGATCGCAACGTCTTCCGCCGGGGTCTGAGCGCCAAATAACCCACATAATAAAAGCTTGCTAAACAGTCCTTTCTGGTCGTCTTTGCGTCAGAATAATTTACCATTTTGGAGAGTCTTGGACAAACTTCTGATCCAAAAAAGAAAGCACACCAGACACAACTGCGAGGTACGATTTGGTAATACCACATGTTAATACGTGTTGGAATCTTTTCTACCAAAACAGTGTTCAGTGACTCAAAAAGGTTGAAAAACACTGGCCTACTTACAATACACTAACTCTCAAATGAAATTCAAAGACTATTTCAAAGGCTTCAACAATCCTGCCATTTTTTAACACAGCGTATGCATAATTTTATTGTTCCATGTACTGTTGCTTCTCTTCATTGCAACATCAAAGCCAGTGGTGACAACCTCCTCTGTTGTGAGACCTTTCATCATGTATACATTTACAGTAATGAACTCTCCCCCACTTTTCTCTGCTTCTCGCTCTGACACTCGCTGGATGCTGGCAGAACTTTCACTTGGATCCACTCATTTCCAGAGCAAACCGGGAATATTAATTGGCGAGCCTTTTGTTGAAACGCCTATACATTATTTATTTGTTATTTTCTCAACAAGACTGATCCTGCACAAGCCCGCCCCCATTTTTCCCTGGTAAATTATTCTTGTTGATTTTGAAAAGGTTTGGAGTGTGACTTGGTTGGTGGGGAGAGCAGGGCCTAATGACAACAGGCCTGATGAAATAGTGGCTCGGAGTTGTGCAATCACAGACAGGAAAATGAAATGACCTGAGCACAGCAAATGGATTCAGGAGCCGGGAGGATTGTATTTGTTCGGATCAGAAACGTGAAGCTGTTAATGATATGTGTAAATATGCCCAGCGCACACAAGGCTTAAGCCACATGGTGTGCACGGGAGAGGAAAGAATCTGAACAGAAAACACAAAAGATTCATTGAAATAAAGATATTTTTTTAGTACTTTTTTAGTTTTTTAGCACGTACATCATTATTATATTTCTAAATCGAGGCATGGCAAATAACAAGTGCGCTATAAAATTAGAATGAATAGTTTGTTTTACTCGTGCTTCAAGCTGACTTCAGTTGTTGCTACGAAGATATACTGTGTTGGTTTTTAAATAATCTGGATGATTGGTTTCTCTCTGTGGGAAGGACAAGTCAATATCAAGATCTATTGTCCCAACAGTAAAAGACATTATACATAATGAATAGTAAGAAATCCATCAAGTTCTATTCTCATTCCAGCTCTTAAATTCCATTTGCGCTAAGTGTAACCAATCACATAGAGTGGCGGGTGGGACAATGTCCAAGATCACTGCAGACTGTGGGCTCCTCAAGGCAGGACAAATGAGGTTTTATTGGAGAGCTGGTACATTCAAGTAATTACAGGAAGTGTGTAAAAATAATGCCTCACTTGAATGGGATAGCCATGGAAAGATCCAGAGAGTAACTGTACATGTGTGTGGGACAAAAGAGAACAAAATATAAACTTATTGAAAAGGATTGTATAATGCCTCATGCACAAAATGGCTCTGACTGGTGGACTGCTTCCCACTTATATTTGTATCCTCAGTATACAGAGAGAGTTGTCAAAAGTATGGGAAATCAGATACTAATCGATACTAAAACTAGTATCGACACTGATTTGAACAAAGATCGATACAAAAAAAAATCACAATAACAATCAAATGTGAACTTGCCTGGACAGTTTTAAAATGATATTGAGCTTTATCAGAACTAGAGAAAGACATCAATGTAAAGAAAGTAGTGAGAAAGTGCATATTTTTTTAATTATTTTTTTCCAAGTAGGGATTTCTGGTTATTATCATCATTATTATGTTTTAGTAGAACAAGGTTTGAGCTGTACAAGGTATAAGTAACTATGACTGTAAATACTAAATAAGTACTGGTGTTTCATTCCTTATTCATTTATCACCGCTCATGTGTCTTCAACAATATTACACATTTACAAAAGGGTTTGCAGGTATTATCCTGCTTTTGGGTTATAATGTCATTTGCATAAAGACGTTTCAATATGATCGTTTACTGTGATATTCTTTTTCTTGTTATTGTTATTGTGACATGCCTGCTACACCACAAAGGACAATAGATCCAGATTACAATAAACAGCATTATTACACATATTTCCCCGTCCAACTCTTACCTTTGTCTGCACAGCCTTGGAAACGCTTTAATGGAGCGTGTGGGACTGGTTTGGCGCTGAGTTAGTGGAGCTGCTGTCATAGGTCACTCACTATAGCGCTAGGTTATGGGAGAGGACCATTAGCAACATGTTAAAAGCAGAATTGGAGCCAGACGTCCCGTAATATGCCCTTCTCTGTCCTGGCTGTCAGACACTATTGTAGCTCCGTCCTATTCTTTTCCCGCAATGACAGCCAAAGACACTTTTTGCAGGGAGTCTGTAATGACTTGGCATTCTCAGACATCACAGGGAAAAATGTAACGACAAATGCATCCTTCAAATGCCACGAGGTGCCGGGGGAGTTTGTGCGATGGACTGCTAAAATACACCACCACTCACACGAGGCAGTACATCGGACAGTTGTTACGCAGTCTCTGAGTAAGTATCTTTATCCTTTAGCGTACTTTCCAACACCTACCGATATTGAGACATTGTTTTACATGGAAAACATCACATGCAGCGTTACACAATCAATCCATGAGTGAGGCGCCGTTTGGGAGCAAGACCTTTGACCTCTTTGTTAACGAGATGGACAAAGGAGAAGCCCTCCACACAGATCGATAACGTATCATTACATCTAAGGCTTGGGCAGAGCAGGAAAAACATCAATTTCTCGTACAGATTGTTGCAATATGGCCTCTCCAATATGTTGTGGCTACAGTGGGTCAGTGCATCCCAGTGAAGTAGGACAGACAATCAAAAAAATCAAGCAAAAGCAGAGATAGATCATTAATTTGTCAATGTGGTATTCTGAATAAGCCTACAATATAAGATCATTTAGTCAATATTCTTGTGTGTGCCACGTACAGTAGTTCCTCTTGGTCTGAGAAAATAATCAGGGTTTTTTTCTTAATTCTGCACCTAAATTCTAAGATTGTCTGTTATTTTTTAAGTGTTACAACATATTCTATTCAGTTTAAGTCAAATAATAGCCTACTTCTTCCTTTAGCTGTTTTCCTTGACAGGTAAAATGTACTTAAATCGAGGATAAATGCTTCACTTGTGCTTTAACAACTTTCAACCTGCTTACTACTTGAATTTTGTAAACCATAAACACTTTGTTGAACAGTGAACACAACCGAGAGTTATCCCACACTTAAACGCCAAATGTTCCACTCTAAACTTTGTACTTCACATCTACTTGCAGTTTTCATTTTGTTGTCCAACTTTCTCTCAATCCTAAGACTCCCAATGGCCCAATACACAGTATGTGAGAGGCAGTGCTTCAGTCTGTGACCATATATTACCCTGGGGGGCTGTTCTGGGACACCATTTCACTACATTTTAGGAGCACCGATGCACTTGCAAATAATCCCTCCTAATTTGTCCGCTCAATAAGTTCTCTCGTGTTCACTTAATCAGCTTTTTGCTAACAACAAAAGAGGTTATTGATTCCTTTCAGACAAGAAAATTAAATTCAGCGTCTTCCTGGCTCTGATGGAGTCATACTGTCAGATGAGGACAATACAGATGAACCGACACCAGGAGCTTATGTACCAATGAATGCACTATCAAGAGGGGCCCATTTGGATGGTGGTTGATTGTTAAAAAGATTTGTAAACCAATATAAAATGATTGATTTATCAGTGGTAGTAGCAGTAGTAGTAGTAGTAGTAGTAGTGGTGACAAACACTAAATATCGTGATCTGTGATGATATGAATTCGCCATGTCGTCAGCTTCAGCAATGCTCTGAGTGAGTGACTGGGCGGATTTAACCAATTACAATAACACGTAGTAAACTTTTAGAAGAAGCATAATTATTACTTCTTCAAAGCAATATACCTAAAGGCCCTAATAAAGATATTATCGTGATAACATTTTAATTATGATAAACCCATTTTGGACTATATCACCAATCTCTAAATATTCATACAATTCTATAATTTTGATAATTGCACCAATTGAAAATAGTTTATAATCAGAATGAATAACATTAACTGTTAAGTGTGTGCATGTACATGTTTCTTGGAATTGTAGATGTAGAGATATGTCGCCTATTTTTATTTTGTCTGTTTTTTTGTCTGCATTTTAGGTGTGCTGATGCTCCACCTTCTCTCCAAGCAAATAATCCTTTAAATCATCCTGATTCAATTATTCTAATAATCGTGATTATATTTTTTTTTCTATTACTGAGCAGTTGAGGTTGAAAATTATATCTTTAGATGGCATATCATAAAGAAAAAGAAAAAAACTGAATCGAATTAAAAGTAACTAATTAACAATTGTCTAATATGTCTTGGGAGTAAAATCGCTGTGTGGGCAGCAACATTCCACTAAATGTAATTGCATAATGTAAAACTCATTGTATACAGTGGGTGACATAAGAAATACAAGCAACAGTTTATTAATTGCAAGTTTACAAGTTCAAGTTTGGAATCTATTAAGAGTATAATGAATTTGTCCCACACAATTTATGAATCTTATTTATTTGCTTTGAATTACATAAATGCAGATAATCAGATATGAATGAGTTGCCAAAAATACTCCGTGAATTAAAGAGTGTTTAATTAATGTGATAGTCAATTGAGCAGCTAATGTGTCGGTTACAAAACTGTCAACAGATGAACAAAGCCTGTTGACACACGGTTCACACCAGCTACTTCTGGGCCTTTAGAATTCACTACGCCATGGACTTAAAATAAGTTGTATAATGTCACAAGGCAATGTAAATAGCAATTACTGTTAAGTGGAGAATATAATGAATTTAAAAAAATAAATAACGTGTCTTGTTTTATAAGATGTTACATATTTAATTGTTTTTATTCACATTAACATTATTTGTGCTTTCATTTACTCAGAAAACATAATTTCATCATCTTTCATCTGTGATCGTTCAGAAGTGGCAGAGGGAGTGGGGTCAATGGGAGGAGTTGAAGTTGAGTGGAAGAAGTGAATTGCATGACAATGATGAGCTTGGCATGTCGCCAAGGCAACCATATCCCTCATCCATTATTTATGTATGTAACAAACTGATAAACGAGGTAAATGAAGAGGAACAGCAGTGGCAGAATTCACCGAAAGAGATATTTTCAAGTCCAGAGGCTGCACCAGGACGTCCTGAAGAGAATATTAATTCATGGGATAAACAGGCGCGTCTGGACACAGGGTCAAGGCTGACTCAAGCTCATCCCTCACAAGCGTAATGTGGAACAAGTCCTTGCTACAAACGACAGTGGGCAATAAGACCAGTTCTGATAACGGTGGGACACAGTCAAATGCAAAAACTAAATGTAAAACTGTGTCGAAGTCTAGGTTACAACAAAGGTGAAAGATGAAATTTGGATTTTTGACACAAATTTTAACGCATTGGTAATTATTTTATTTTTTAAGAGTGATGGGTACATTTAAATCAGCTGTCAATATTTTGTTAAATTGATCCAAACAATTCCAAGCACAGCGTTTAAATATTATGAATATTGGTTATCGGCCACAACAACAAGACAAATATTGGATATCATATCAACGTAATAAGATTTGTATCGGTCTACTATTCTGCAAATATCATATAAATATGAATTATAAGAATGTATTGTTTTATTTATTTATTTTTATTGTTCACTACGTTGCAATTCAAGATTAGATGTACAATTTACCATTGTTATTACAACAACAAAATTAAATATATGATAATGTGGTTTTGTAGTTTTTCCTTGCAGAGAAGGGGGGTCTAAGGACAGGTGACTTTGGGACATTTGTCGAAGGACAGGGGATACTGTGACATTGCTAAATTCCATCTGTCTTCATTGACACCCTTCGAGGAAACTGCTGTGTGATTCCGGGTGTTACAAAAATAAATTGAATTGAATAATATGCAAACTACTGTAGAGATTTTTCCATTAGTAATGGTGTGTGCTAATTAATTTCAGACTTAAAAATGTTCCCAACATGTAGAGAAAACAACTCAAACCCAGAAAACACAATTCATTGCCATCTGCCACCCATTAGCATTGCATAAACAGCATTGTATTTGTCTCTTTATGCACATATATATTTTTGAATCAGAATCCATGAACCAAATCCATCCAATAGCACAGGTACGAGCTGGAACCATCTCCCCTATTCTCACATGTCATGCCAAATTCATGCACCGCTCCTCGCACCAGACAGCAGGGGGATGAGTTATTGCCCTGTTGCTACGGTAACACAGTGTATGCAGAAAACAGCAAGCTGCTGTTTGGAGGAAAAAGGTGAATTGTGAGATTTAGAAAAAAAAAAAAAAAAAAAACATTTTCAGTGATGAGGTTGGGAGATTGACAAGAGAAAAAAGACTTAGATCTTGCTTTTGTGTCAGCGATGAGAGAAGCAGTGCATGTGTTGGACAATTTGGGTCACTTCTGTCACAGTTTCTCTATACAGCAAACAGAAAACACCTCATCTGCCATTCAGTCCGTTCCCATCCAGACACCAGTGAGACATTTGCATTTAGAGGTAGCGGTCTCTTGCATTTCTCCACATGACACTGTAAACCTGAAATATAACATTCTGGCCATTCTGCACTTGTACCGCACTAGAGATATAGTTAAAAATTGTTAAAACCACAATCTTTGTCCAAGTCAAATCAACACATATATATATTTTTTTAACTTTTGTCCGATAATCTTTGATTGAATAGCGGTCTGTTTTTATTGTATACTATTTTTGAGCTATTAGCCGCGTGTTAGTAACTTGCAATCGAAAGTGAAGTTGTAAATGGATTCAGTAGAACACAATTTAGAGTTTAGAAAATGGTGGAAAGATAACATTACAGCAATAACTATACTGTGCATCTATAAATTGTTACTGCACACATTTATAGATAATGGAAATTATTACCAGCATGTGAATATTTGGAGAAAAGTAGTAGTGAAGTCATAATTTTAACAAGCCTGACTGTAGTATAAAAAACGTAACAACGTATTTAATGAAACTGTCGATAACCATTTCAATCTTATCACTTTCTCATTCTCATTATCAGGTCCAACCTCTTCAATTCTGCTTCCCAAATTATACCATGATCTAACCCTTCTCAAGTTTCTATTTCTCTCTGTAGTCTTCCATCTCACATGTACTGTTTCAACTCAATCCCCCTCTAACCCCTGAGCCAATCCAGATCTTAGTCATGTGACCCTGAGCCTCTGTAGTGCCCACTAAGTCTCTGGGGAGCAAGGCCAGATTGTATGTCTTGCTTTTTTTTCCACAGCGACAAAAGAAGACTTCAAGAACAGCTAGCATGATTGTATGCCATCAGTGTTGACAGTCAAGTATTGCCAAGACAACAACACATTTAAGTGCAGGGGGATAAGATTGTGGCAAATTTAATCAGAGAACATGCTCGAAAAATGTGATATTCCACAGTATGAATGTAATTTATTGTTCAGTTTTTATTGTGGCTTGTCTTAGTAACATCTGTCTCATTATCTGGACAATTTACATGTTTTCTCTCTAATGTGCACTGTACACCACATATGTTAATTGCGACCGCTGATGTGTTCAAATGATCGGTCTTGGAAATGCAAGAAAGAAACGTGTGTGGAGTGCCCTGTGCCCCCTTAGCGCTAGACGTCACAATCCTATACAGCCTGCATGATTAGAATGCATGAACATGTGTCTCCGGGCCTGGATGCATACAAGTGTGTGACAGTGAGGTGTCGCCATCCCGTGATTGAGAATCCGCACGAAAAAAGCCCTCAAGTGAAGAGATGGGGAGCGGGAATGATCAGAGCCATTACTGAATGATAAATGATTTGCTGGCTACTCACTTACCACGGAGGATTTGCTGCATGGAGGTTGGGGGGCCGGGGGATGACCCCATGACTGACTTTGATCAAGATCCCTGGCACGCATGTCCTGCTCATGCAATCTTCCCCATTAGAAAAACTATACGTCGGCTTTACATGATCTCAATATGAAACTTTACCACAAAAACACCCTCACACTCCACAGGCAATCACATCTCCGAAGAGAGAAGAGAGAGCTAAATTAGGGGTGAGTTGAAAGAGCGGAGTGCTAGACGGCAGAAAAGAGACGAAGGGGGGAAGGTTAGACCAGGCCGAGCCGCTCTGACACACAGCACAGGAAACATGGTCTTGAGATAGCAAAGATGTTGAGGTGTGAGCCGAAACGAGACAGCGGAGTCAGGGAAGTACAGCCATTCAGGTGCACCAACTTAGAAAAGGATTAAGTGTTAAGAGCTTGAAAAGACAGCGTATGGATGACAGCGAGGAGTGGAGAATGCGGGGGTAATGGCTGGTGGGAGAGGTGGACTGATGCCGATGTCTGGAGTAGAAGGAACTGAGCAGCAAAAGCCTCGAAGACTCCGAGAGCTGTCCAAATCTGCTGTCTGCCTCTCTGCCCAGCGCCCATGGATGAGAGCAAGAAGCATGGAGACTGAGGCAGGGGCTGGTGAAGCGTTGTGCCCCCGGGGAGAGCTCCACTTGCTGGGCTAAGACGGTCTGCCAAACCGGCTTCAAAAACTGGCCCAGAACCAGACAGAGGCAGCGAGGCACAGCTGCATCGAGTTCAAGAGCCGAATTGACAGCTAATGCTCAACTGTTGATGAAAGCTAAAATACAAATTAATATACGTTTGGCGTTTATGTGCCATAACTTTGAAGGCAGTACATTTTCCAGACCAATTAGAACTGGAACCTTTCCTAATTGCGTGTGTTTCTTGAAAGTAGTTATGGCTCAACTCCAATGGGTTTCCCCGTAAAGCAAACCTAATGAGTTGTGTGTGGAAAAATGAACTTGGTGCACACACAATGTTTTAATTTATTAGAATTTTGTTTTTATAGCAAAGATCATTGAAATGGGGGAAAGACAACAAATGTAAATTTTTAAGCCCACTTCTCAATATTTCTCTTGCATTGCAGCACAGAAATTTAAAATCGGAGTTGCCAGTTCTCATAGTTTTGACATTTTTCTTCAAATTCTGTCTATTTTTCTTCACACCTGTGAGCTGTCAAGCCTGTTTTTTGTGATGAGTTGTGTCTCCAGTGCCAGGGAAGGCACCGGGGAAAGCAGTACGCGCCTCTGGAAATTCGAATTTCCAACAGAAAGATTATTGATCTTGTCTTTTAGCTTGCATTAACTGTTCCAGCACCACCAGTCTCTTTGCTGGACAACTCAACGACCTTGGCTGTAGGAAGGATTTGCAGTTAAACCTCCGAACAGCTGATGGTGCAGGACATAAGATGGAGTGAGAGCTAGAGTCTTTGAATATCTTCACTTCCTGCTGTGTCCTCAGTGCAATAATGTCGACGCACAAACACCACCTCTTCTGTCGATAAATCTACGCTATATAGCATTTTAGCTCAAGATTGCAATGATAAAAGCCCATTCTCAAGGCAACACATGTATTTTTTTGTCCCTAGAGAAACTATTGTTGCCATTTACTCAGTGGGATAAGATTGAAAGGGGATTAACAAGGCAAGGTGATTTGTAGGTGCTGGGATAAAAGACGCTGGCAGGTGGGGAACAGGAATAATGTGGGTGCAGGTGCCCTTTAAAAGTGTTCCTTTTTCTCCACCAGTTAGCGTTGCTCTTTGTGCAAATCACTCACAATCATATCGATCTTTAAATCAGCAGCCTATTAGACAGCTACGGCTCAGCTACAGTGAGAAAGCTAAAATGAAGGTTCAGGAACGGGGTTGGAATGTTGAAATGGTGTGTTGGTGAGCCAGTTTTGGTATGATATTCTTTTATTTGTATAGGGACGGTGCACAACAATACTTGAACCAAGACACAGTCAAAGGAGAGGTGGGATTTGAGCTGGGATTTGTCCTTATGGTCTTGATATTTTTACTCAGTCAGTGAATTGTAGTGTAATAAAATTTGAGAGCATGGCGAACTGCTGAATCGATACAGTTGATAAATAATATGTACATACAGGAAGGGAATCCTGCTGACGTTTAGTTTGAAGGTCCTTTTTGTCAAATGTGAATGAATGCTTTACCATGGCTTACAATGTTTCCCTTCAAATTAAGACTAATGCATTGTATTATGGTGATCATTTGAATAGCTTTGTGTAGGAGTGAAGAGCTTTTAATGTTCTTACAAGGCCGAGTGATAAAATGGGCATTCATAGGGCGGAAAAACAAATGTTTTTACATTTTGTCTTGTTTTGTATGCTTGTTTTTAGGTCTCTCTATCATGATCACTAAATCTTGAAAATCCCTGTGGCCCTCTGGTGAGTTTCTAAAGTTGTAGCTCATCTTTTGGAACACTTCCAGGTTGCAACCAAGGACATTCACATCACTTTTATTTTCAAAGCTGAAGTTAAGATATACTTTATTGCAACTGTAGGGTAATCTCCTCCCTGTGCTTCACCCATAGTTCAGTGCTGCTGGGACACCTTGACAGTAGCAGTGACCTTCTCCACACTGTGAGTCAGGATAGTTGCGATGAGTTGACAAGGGAAACCAGAGAACAAAAACCCAATCACGACACAGAGAACACACGAATTCCACACAGTTGGGCCTTCTGATACCTTCTTTTTTACCAGTTTGATAACTATTGAACAGATAACATCCAATACTACAACACACTTTCAGATAGGGTTTAGAAGAAATGAGACAAGAGAAATGGACAAGGTTGTTAGCATAGTCCCATA
The DNA here is from genome assembly GCF_026437365.1 of Eucyclogobius newberryi. Lineage (NCBI taxonomy): Eukaryota > Metazoa > Chordata > Actinopteri > Gobiiformes > Gobiidae > Eucyclogobius > Eucyclogobius newberryi. The sequence goes on from NW_027315801.1 coordinate 25,291,930, forward strand.
GTCATCGAGCTATACATTCCAGGCCATCAACCACCAAAGCCCCAGGTAAACTGCAGTCACACAGATGAGCCTAAATTTGGACAGCTTTTAAAATTGTCATGTGACTTAAAGTTGTGTCAAAATCCCACTAAAATCTGACATTGTACACCTTCTATATAAACCCGCAACCTTCCCTGGAATACAGTGTACAGTCAAAACAAAAGCATATACAGAATCTATTAGTTACTGACGACCTTTCTCTGACCTTCAGCAGCTGCTAGCATGCCATCCCCAGATATGCTACAATTAGCCATAAATGGATTGCCTGTCTAAAAGTCTTACCCTCTGTCCGTCCAGTCGGGTCTGGGTCATGACTTGCATGAAAATAGACAATTAACGTTGCCTGTTTTGTGAGGTGGACAGCAAAGGGCAAATCCCGCAGGCTCAAACAGGAGAGACGAAGGAGAGAGGCGATTGCTGGCCGGCGCGCCACGGTACACGCCGAATAATTCACCTGGTAATCTATTCCCATCACGTCCATTACAGAGCATCGACAGGCCGAATAAAAGGAAGGGACGACATAGGACGCAGCGCACTGTTCCATTTCCCCTCTGGCTTGGGGACATCTGCAGTCCATCATGATAAACAGTCCGCATCTCAGGCCATTTGTTTCCCTAAAAACCACTGAGCTGAGCGACTGAGAGCTCCAGCTGTGGCGTCTTCATGGAATGCCTTTCGCACTGAATCACGACGTGGACCGGAAAAGAAGAGCTGATTGATATTTTTTGGAGCGCAGCTGCTGATGTAGTGCTGAGCCCAAAAGGAAGGCGAGACAATAAATATTCAGATAAATCAAAACCGGTGGCTGCAACGAGTGATATACACGTTCTAGGTGTGGTTGGTTTGAGCAAGTGAGATGTCTTTCCGACAGAATGATGTCACATGGAGCAAGATGTGGCTGTCATAGTGATATATGAACAACTTCTTTTGTCAAAATGAACCAACTGCGAAAGCTGATCATCAGACCATGTACTTTTGGAAAAAACCTTTGGAAGGATTCTATTGCTTCCTCTCAGTTTTCAATCCAATACAATCAGTTAAGAATTGTGTATACATTTTGTAATATATTTGGCCCATACTTCAATCTTGTCAGGAGCACTCGGTGACAGTTCAGCTTCCGGGAAACCAGATCCAGATTTGACATTGTTACTTTTTCAAATCAGTAACGTGTTAGTTTTGGTTGGGTCATGCCGTCTTTATGCTGGTCTCATCTCCCTTCTCCCTTCACCACAATCCCAAAGTCAGGTGTGTTTTCCAGCCACAGAGTAGAAAACACAAAAGAATTGCCTTCAATTTTTATTTTCCTGAACAGATACGAGACAAAAAAATCATCTGCCCTTAACCACATCCTTTTACTGACAGGGGTATTGGCAGTGAACCAAACAGTTCATAGACGATTAGAGATGTCTGACTGTTGATCTTGATTAAAACTGTATTAACTGCACAGCCCTATTTTTTTCCCAATTGTAAAATCCCACTAAGCACTTTCAAAACCTCCCTTTGCTGCTTCAGAGACGGCCCTAAACCAGCCCGTTGTCTAAACTCTCATTTTGTTCTAACAAGAGCTGCCTGACCCACCCAACTTCTGTTCCCCCTCAACCAAATGTGCGCTCCCCTCGGCCCAGTCCTCATTACCAGGCAGCAAATACAGAGAAGATATGTCCGCCTGTCTGGAGCTAGCTGTCCAATAACAAGGAAGATGGAGGAATGGTCCTGCACTGTTTGTAGGTCAGCCTAAATGTTTAATGCTTTATGCTAATCACCCTGCCTGTTCAGTCTGCGGTCTCCGGGACAGATGCGCTACGGATTCCATCAAATTGGGTGCCAGTCAGAAAAAAACAAAATACACATAAGCTTCCTTCCTTCCCCCCCTGACAACCCCCCCACCTCCCAGCTTACATCCGTGACCTCCTGGCACGCCAATTAGGCAGGTATGTGACAAGTCGGGCCCGAGTGCCAATTAGCTAACTCTGCTAGCTGGATCCTTATCCCACCGCCCTTTACTCATAGCGTCCCGACACTTCACTTCCACCTAAGTGATTTCCCAAGATGCATAGCAGTTCCCGACTCCCATTTAAACCCATTACATCATGACTCCCACGTAATGTATGTATACTAATAGGTTTTCCTGCAGCTTTTAACTTCGGCCGCTGTTTTTCCTTGGAGCACATATAATTACTGGGAGTGGAGACTGAAAGAGTCCAATAAGCGTGTTGCCTTACATTAGGGAAGTAAGGGAGATGGATGAGTGTAACCCAATGGGGGGAGAAAAACTACTCCTTTGTGAGCAGCCTAATAATGGTATGTTTATCTTATCAATTAAGAAGCCATAATCTTTTTGGAAATGAGAAATGGGGCTGGCCACAGGGTACCGACACCTCATAAATAAGGTACAAGGCAAAATAAATCCCATGACTAATTTATTCAATTTAGCCTGCAATGGGTTACAGCTTAATTTCTGCGATAATGGAAGCAGTCACTTAAGGAAATTAAAATGGAGAACTGGGAAGTGCCGTGTTGTTTGCAAATGACCCCCAAGGACAATCAGGTGGAGAACTTGTTTAATAAGAGACCGGATTTTCTTAGAAAGCTACTGTGACTGTGAATAAAGTACAGTTAAGTTGTGCTCCCCCCCCCCCCCCCCCCCCCTTCATTTAATAAAAAACAATCTTTTTATAGGCAGGTATGCAAAAAAAAAAAGAATACTTAGTACAGAGCATGCAATCTAGAATAATCATTACTAACCAAGAAAAGCATTTTGCAACATTTTGTGTTAAAGGCGGTATGGACGATTTTTCGGCGATTTGAGAACGCAGGCAGAAGTGCGCATGCGCACTCCCCCGTGCGGACTGATACAACACACAAGTGCGTTTGTTTATTAGCGCAACGGAGCGCATCACATTGCTCGTCTCCCGTAGATTTCTGTCCACTTCAGCGTCAGCTCGAACTGTCTTTCTCCGTCTTCATTTTGCCCCGTACACTGAGGGAACTATATTATGATAGATCCATGCGCTTAGGCACGCGGAAACGTGGGGACGAGCCTGACGCGGCTGCAGGTGAGCGGTAGGTGCGTTTTATGATTGATACGTGGCAGGACAAATGATTTATCCACGCCACGAGGAAATATGATAACAAATTTGCTGAAAAAAATCTAATGAAATGAAAAAAATATCTTGTGTGATATTGAACCTAAACCAAGAAATTTACAGGCACATTTTAGAACATGTCTGATTGCAATAATGGTGTCTTATTGTCATCACGCTAATAAATACATATTTCTTATTTTCCGGACTATAAATCGCATATTTTTTCATCGTTTTGGCCGGGGTGCGACTTATACTTATATTTATTCTTATACTCCGGAGCGACTTATGTGATATTATTTGTTATTTTCACACTTGCAACTGCATGACACACTCCAGTGTGACTTGTTTGTTTTTTTCTTCTCTATTATGCATTTTTTGGCTGGTGCGACTTATACTCCGGTGCGACTTATAGTCCGGAAAATATGGTATATTAAGATATGATTTATTTAGTTTTTTTTCCCACCCTACTGGCCTTGCATTGAAAAAGTAAAACGTGGACCTAATAAGTTAAAACGTATATTCTCTCAAAACAAAAACAAAAAGGTAGATTTGAACAGTTTCTATGTGATTGTGGGTGCATTAAGGATTCAGAGGAAGCCTGGCACTTAAAGGCTTTTTACACGCTGCCGCCCACACCCCACTCAATGGGGTGTGCCTTCCATTAAAAATAAACCAACTATATACAGATTAATCATGGACGCTGGGATTTCGGTAGATCTGTTACAAACAAGCGGCGTCATTTCTGCAGACGGTACAGCGTGAAAGCAAACATGTCAAAAATCCTACTCCCCACTCTCCCCTTACAGTCCTGGGCGGTAATTGCCAGAGGAAAAAGGAAGACAGCTCTGAGCAACTGGAGCAATTAAATCTGTACACACACAGAGAGTTTGGAATGTTGCTAGATCTGGATTTTTACATTTGCCTTTAGTGCACAAAGCTAACGATGGGGGCTGCTTGAATGGATGGAAATGCAAAAAGCCAAATGTGGTTTTAATAGCTTTTAATCTCATAGTTAAATGTTTGTATTGTCTGGTAAAAGACTCTAAATTGGGTTTCAGTATAAACAAAGGTCAGGAAATATCTCTCTTTTGTATGTGTATGACTAAATAGTAAAAACAATAGAATATGTTGTTTGATTTCACAGTGAGAACACTTAACTTCAAGGGACTGTTACACTGCATTGGAAAGTAATGATTATACCATTATCGTCCTATCAAAATACATATCAAATATAATTACACATTAAATATAGCTACTATTTCTCCTGATTTCATAGGAGACATATTAGCTTTAAACCATGTTATACCATTGTTCCCTCACCATTAACTTCAAAGTTCTATTTTGATTGATAAACCATGTTACTGATAAAGCATGTGTAATCCTGAGTGCAGTTTTGAACAGGAAGTCCATGGACCCATATCTATAATTAAGCAGTTTTAAATCAATATTGTAGTTTACAATTAACAAAATGTAAAATTATGATCAATGAAGGTTATAAATTAAGACTAAATACACAAAAAATAGTATATATCTTCTTTAAAGTATGAGGGATGAAAGGTAAGAAATTATACTTTAGCAAATGCAATGTGTACAGCTTAATTAAAGTCATAATTATTTTTTGGTTTTGGCCCGTAGGCATTATTAGACAGTATAGTACAGCATGAGATAGAGAGGGAAGGACGTTGCAGTAAATTGTCGAGAGCCAGATTCTAACTCACAATCCGTCGTCCACATGGGCTTAAGATTGGAGCTGAATGGACATTAGCACCCTGGGGTGGCCTCTGGGGCTCCCTAATGCAACAGACGGCCCTACACTGGAGCTTCTATTGTAGACTGGGTGTGTCCTGCATTCTTACAAAGCTCCAGAGGTCAGATATTCAGAACAACGTGTGTGCATGGATGGGTGGCAAACTGAGACTTGGGGGAGGGTGAATGTGGTAATGTACAGTATGGGGGTGATGGGTTAATGGACAAGGATTATCATCTTTTTACAGTGTTTGTTATGATCTCTCTTTCTTTGTCCCTGCTCAGTCAACCCCCCCCAACAACTGGTTATTGCAGACTGTGGACAGATGCTCAAAGTGAGTCACAAAGTGTGTGTTTTCAACAGTTATTTATTAAAATGTGGTATTGTTACTAAGGATATGGTTTTATTAAGCCGATACTGATGTCCTATATTTCAGATATCCTTTTTGTTATTGATACATCGATATTATAAAGTTCAAATTTATTTTTCACAAATATATTTATCTTTGCTATAACATCATCTGCTGCATGATTGTATAAACATACAGACATATTTTTGTGTAATTGTTCTTCTATTTCTATTTGCACTCATTAGATTGTTCAAAAAGGCAAATCAGATTCACTGAGGACAAACTGGGAATGACACACGGTTCACACAGAGACCGGGGCAGGACAGAAAGAATATTTGTGCCAAATATTGGCTACATTTCTGATATCTGACCAACACCAATATCTGGATATCACCGATATTGCCCTAATTATTATTGTTACTGAACTGTTAAAACTGATGTGCTGCATGTGGAAGTGTGTGCTTGTGTGTGGTTGTGTGTGTGTGTGTGTGTGTGTGTGTGTTTATGTACACTGCTTTGAATTGTAATAAGGGAGGGCTTAAGTTTTTAGTAATATATCTATTATATTTGCTATTTCTGCACTTCTGTTGGAGAGAAACAACTTGTCATTTCCCTGAGTATTTCTAGTAAATACCATGTGAAAATATAATAGTGATCTTATCTCATAGGTTGCATGTGTACATCATTGTAGATTGTTAATTTGAGGGCTGATTTACAGTTTGTAAACAAGTGAAAAAAATCCATTCAAAGGAAATCAGATTCCTTATTAACAAATATATAACTACTTATTGTTTGAAAAGAGCACATAAACATTTGAACTATAGCTATCAAAAACAAAACTAAAATGGCTGTTCCTTGTCTGCCTAAAGAATAAATCACATTAATAACCCTTGCCTAAACTAGGACTGGGAATTACAGGATCCCTCACGATTCGATTCACAGCTCACAATACAATAACATCATGATTTTGCGATACATGCGATAATCGATATATTGCCCATGATATTCTACGATACATCACTACTATTTAAAAGAACTCAATATATTTTAAAAACATTTTTCTTGGTTAAACCATGACATGAACAAACTCAAAATGAAATACACCATTTTAATAATCAAAATGTCAAATGGTTTCCTTTTTTTTTCAAACAAGCAACAAAATTGTAGTGCGGTCACAAAATAATTCAGGAAATTCTACAAAAAAATTGCGATATATCGATACAGCAGCCCACAATACTGTATCACCAAATTTAGTATCACGATATTCTGACATTTTTGCACACCCTCAGCCTTAATGCATCACTGCATTGCCCCCATTGTATTAACGCCAGTCTATAGTTGAATTAAATGCATCTGGAGAGTACTGTGATGCTTTGTGGATAAAGACACCCCCCATACCTCTCTTTCTCTCTCCACACCACACCTAAAACCATCATCTGACATGAGTGCTTTAAATCTCCATTTGTCTCCCACAAAGGCCCATACATGCAACACCACAGCAACACATGGGGGCTAGACCTGCTAATGGACACCTCACCCCAGCGTTTCCCGGGAGGCCGTCTATCCAGAGAAGGAGATATGGTGTAATGTTGAAGAGGGAGGGGGGTTGAAGGGGTAGGCGGGTTTTTACAAAGGATTCTGGGTCAGCTTCACTAATCTGAGAGTGTCTATGGAGAGAGGGAGCAAGAGAGAGACCCCCTCACCCCCATTTCCCTTTCTGCCCCTGGGCATGTGGCCTTATTCTTGCATACAGTAGACGCGATCATGGGTGAAAGAGATTATATTATCATAACCTAGATATGCCAACCTCGCAATTTCATTTCTACAAGGATGTCCCTAGCAACAACAATAAAGAGCTACAAGAGGTGCAACCAACGCCCCACTTTGATGGCCATCCCTCCTCATATCCATCAGAATCATAATAATAATTGCTTTGGCTGTGGGATCTTGCAAGGACCATGTTTTTTTATATTTTGCAGTAACAGATGTGCTGTTAAAAAGTGTCATTAAACTTAAATGCGTGTGTTGTTTTTCATTTTCAAAGTAGGGGCTGAGAGAGATAGAGACAGAGAGATACACAGTATCTCCTAAGGCCGGTGGATGATGAGACGCCTCCCAGAGTTCTGTGTTGGATCAGCAGCTCCCCCTAGTGTAAATACTGTGCTATAGCAACATCACAATACAAGTGTAGAGGTAGATGGATGGATGGATAGAGCGTGTCCCCAAATCAAATGTCAGTTTTATAATTTTGCAAGAGGATTGTTTTTATTTTCTATTTTTATTGTCACTATTATTACACGTTTACTGGTTCATAATCTACAAATGTCCTTTGTTGACACTTTCTAATAGATGAAATACATTTTTATCAAATCAACTTTTATTTGATTTTTTTTATTATAATTATTAATTTTGGGGAGTAGATTACGTTTATAATGGGTATTGATTACCGTAAAATACAACCATACGGATATATCTGTAGTCACAATTTACAGTGAAAGTTATAATTCATGACATTTCTTGCATTGGCGATATAATTCAATATACAAATTTGATTGAAAGGTTGGAAAAAACATAATTCAAATAATACACTGAATTTATGCTTTGGAATTAAAGGTTGCCATAATCTGATCTAACTTTACGAGTCAAATTGAAGTTAAAACTTTAAATATGGGACAGCAGGGACATGACTTTGTCATGTAAGTAACAGAAACATTACAAAGAACACATGAAGTCCCAGTTATAGCGAGTATTTGTATTACATTAAAGGGTTGCATTATATATAATATTCTCCCTCACCCTCCACAGGTAGTCTCTATTTATCCCCCTGCAAGCTCAGGTCCTCTACCAGAGGCCTGGGAGCTCGAGGGTTCTGCGCAGTATCTTTGCTGTTCCTGCACTGCACTTTTTGTGGACCGAGATTTCCGATGTCCTTCCTGGGATCTGCTCAAGCCATTCCTCCAGTTTGGGGGTCACTGCCCCAAGTGCTCCGATCACTACGGGCACCACCGATACCTTCACGCTCCAGACCTTCTCCAGCTCCTCTGAGGCCTTGGTATTTCTCTAGTTTCTCATGTTCCTTTTTCCGGATGTTACCATCCCATAGTCCTGCGATGTCCACCACCACGGCTTTCCTCTGACCCTTGTCAACCACTACTATGTCCGGTTGGTTTGCCATTACCATTTGGTCTGTATCTGGAAGTCCCAGAGGACCTTCTCCACCACCTTTGGAGGTGTTTCATATATATATATATATATATATATATATATATATATATATATATATATATATATATATATATATATATATATATATGGGATCAGGTATGTAAGATTTAAGGTTTCAACTTGGTTGAACACAAATATACCATTACTATAAGGTAACTGTAATTCAGTCACTCTTCTCTTTATCATAATGTGCACGCACTGATGCTTTTGTGTATTGCTTAATGTTTGCTCTTTAAAAAAGTGTTTTTTCTGTGTAGGTCACACGCTGCCAAAAGACAGAGTGGAGCCAGAGCCAGAGCCAGAAGAACCTTGGTGTGGCCGGTGCCATAAGCCAGATCCACCAAATGAGGCAGAGGTGTCGTAGGTCTAGTGTGATAACTCTGAAGATTGGTTTCACTGCTTTCGTGTTGCCTGGGAGGAGGTCCTGGAGTTTGTTTGTGCATGTTATGCACAAACAATTTGTTATCAAGCTTAAATTTGCTGTGTTATGACTTGTTGAATACAAAAAAGTGTTGAAATTGTTAGCATAGATGTATTTATTTGAATGCTTGTTGTCAGGGTTGACGTCACGCACATAGGACCGTGACATTAGCCACGTGACTAGTACGTCATAAAGACCCTGACTATAAGTTCAGGCCGTGATTCCTTCATTTTCAGTCTGTTTCACTTGGCTGGTCGCACACTGTCCTGTTGTGAGCATACGATCGACACATCGATAACACTCCCGCTGTACTACAAACTACTAGCTGACCGCTCTGTCAGTACTAGCTTAGTACATCTAGTAAGTACTGTCAAAGACCCTGTCTTTGTAAATCACAGTGAAATGACCCCAAATTACAGTGGGTTGATCAGTCAAATTGCCACCTTTTTGGTATTACTGTAAATTGTTTCACGTCTTATGTAAATTTACAGTTAGGATGATGATTTCTGATAATACTTGGACTTAATTTTTAAGCATTTCATAGCATCACAAGTTCACGGTCAATGATTTTTTTCTAACTGTTAATCTTTTTGTGTCTTTACAGTTCTCCATAAAGGACCATCATGGAGTCAGAGACCAGACTGGACTTTCTGGAGGTCGTCCTGAAGACTTCTGGATTACTGGGTCACTTTTTGGACAGCGATAGGTTGTGTCCAAGTCCTCCACCTTGTCCTTCGGCCCCTCTGGCCTCAACGCCTGAAGTCAGCGCTGAGCTATTTAGCACCATCGATGCTGAGGCCTATTTGAGCACTATGGACTATGAGGAGATGTCACTCTGATAACATGGATTGAGGGCATGTTGGATGATCAAGGTTTGGTTTGATGCTGAAGTTCCAGCACTTGGTTCTGTGGGAGGGCCTTCTGTAACACCGATGCCAGCGTCCATACCTGCACAAGAGCTGAGAGGCAACCAACCTGAGGCCCACACTGTGGTTTCTCAGCAAATACATGCGCCTCCCCCAGGACCGTACGCTCCAACTACGTGCATTAAGATGCCATTAAACGCCTTCATGTTGTACAAAGCCGAGCAGAGGTTTAAAGTCCAGCTGGAGCTCAAAATCACCAACTCAGCTACAGTGAACAAAGAGGTGGGAAAGTGCTGGGCGTCTCTGTCTGAAGAGGAGCAGGCCCCGTACTTTGAACAGGCACGCAAACTACGTTGGGAGCACGAGGCTATGTATGCTTCGTAATCATGTTCATATGTTCATGGAAAAGTCTCTGAGTCACTGACAAGCATGCTTTGAAAAAATAAAATACAAAATTGATTAATTTCAAATACAAAAATTACAAAGAGTTGAGTATTATATGTTCATTAAGATGGGGCTGACGTTGATATTATTTTAGCTATTGAGATTTATCATCATCATTGAAAAATACATACATTTAGGCACCCAAAAAGAATTCACATTAAACATTTTCTATAGCAAAAAAATCCAGTTTACACCAATTTGTAAAATGCATAAAAAATACTCCTTATAGTTGCAAAATAAATCACAGCACCCAGATCCAGTATTTAATTATTCATGGAAAAGTGGGATTTTTTTTTTCATCCAAAAGAGGGCAGCACATGCACACTTTGAGTCTTATTGAGTCCCACTTTTCAGAAATACCTGCAGGTGGAACAGAGCACAGAGCTGCAGTAACTGTTGATTAGTCTCACACATATATTCAAAGTCAGATATAAACTGTGTAAATGTATTATTGTAAAATAAATGATTGAGCTGTTGTGTTGTGCCGGTCGAAAGATCATTTATTTGACATATTGTCATTAAGTCATTGTTACTTGTTCTACATAGTGTAAATAAAAGTAACATGTTAGATCACAAGTTTGAAAGAACATTACTGTTGCTTAGTCACAATCTCTATAATTGGAATATCTCTCAAATTTGATATTGTGACATCCCTCGATTTCTTTCTTTTTTTGTTAATTTCATGAATTTAAAAAAAAACAATTATCGTGTTTTAGTATTGTGACAACTTCTATGGATACAAATCAAAAAACAAATCATTTCTAGTTGGCTTACACGTGCATGTGGCGGCATCCAGACTTTCATTTGAGTCCAGGAGCAGACTCTATGAGCCAACAACAGCAGAAGAGTTTACACCTGGCTCTGAACTAAAGACAGAACCTTTGATTGGAAGTGTGCGTTCAGACCTGCAGCAACGGCTCGCCACAATCGCCAAGTCAATTAGAACCACAGAGAGCCACAGCATATGGGAAAGACATTCTTCCAAATGAGGAAAATACAAGAAAAAGGCAACCTTGACACGTTTGTGAAGTCAGCCAAAACACAGTAAACATGCCTGGAGGAAACAATAATCTGACAGCGGGCACGCCTTAGAAGCAATACAAACCAAAATGAATCGGAGAGAAAAATACATTTGGAACCAGTTAGAAGAGCGGAATATCAAAACAGGAGTGTTGTATTTGAGTAGGAAGCCATAAATCTTGGGAGAAAGTTAGTCTTGGCATTATCTGTTGTGTCGTTTCTGTTTCATCTCACGGCTCTCACGGAGTTCAGCACAAATCACGAAATATACTTCTTTCCATCGCAATTGGTACAAATCCCAAGGTACATCCTACTGTAAATAGTATTTTTTAAGAATAGTGAAACGAACCTGACCAAAACCGCATTGTGTGATTGGAAAAAACAAAGTAAGGAGACGTGAAATTGACAGCTTTAACCATGAAACAACATCGCTTGTTATTGGCCTTGATTTTAAGAAAAACCAGCAGAACATTCAAACCCTTTCACTCAAAGACAGACGGCAGGGTTTAGACAGCCGAGCTAAGAAACCACACAACAATCAAAGTGGCATGAGGAAACCCGCAAAGACATAATAATAATACACCGATGACTGTTTGCGTACGGGAATCAGATATTCAATCTGGGCATGGAGCAGTAAATGACTAATAGTGTCTGGTTTGGACATTAAACTTTGCCTAACAGAAATAAACAGGAGTGCGATGGGTAAAACAGCAGGAGGGTCAATCATAACAGCCTTTCACTCACTCTGGGGACTGCTGTGTGACAGGCAAAGAAGACACAGTGGGGTTTAAGCGATGAATTCATAGTTTAAAAAGTCCAAAAAGTGATCTGAGAAAATGTTAAAAAGGTAAAAAAGAAAATTAAATTACTTTATATACTTATTTTTCTTTTTTTTAATTATTATTAATTGAGGCTGGGTAATATTGACAAAAACTTTTAAATTTTTTGTGTGTGTATTTTTCTGACAACAATAATCAGATTACAGATTATATTTTGCTATCCATCAGAAATAAGATAAGATAAGATAAGATATTCCTTTATTGTCCCACATGGGGAAATTTCATTGGTGCAACGCAGGTAGATACAGAGGTAGATACAGAAGAACAGATCACTTATAGGAAGTCTGAAAAACACTTTCAGTAGAAGATCTCCTATAAATAAATAAAAACTCCCATAGACAAATAAATAAATACCATTGCATGTGATCCCGACAGTAATTGCACATGAATATGTGTCACGACAGCACATAGATTGCACATGAATTTCACAGTAATTGCACATGAATTCCAACAGCAATTGCACATATGACAGAATTGCACATCAGTATTAGGTTAGGTCAGTATTGCGACGGGATAACGTGACGATCTCCGGGTAAGACGACTGTTGTCCGCAGTTTCATGAGTTCCTCCTTTGTGTAAACGCGGTACGGCACCGGCCGGGGGGCGGGGCCGGAGCCGGGGGGCGGGGCCGGAGCCGGCCCCCGGGGGGCGGGGCCGGAGCCGGGGGACTCAGAGCCAAAACACATCGCAACGACACGACGAAAACACTCAATCCAGCCGAATAAAGTCAAAACAAGTTGATTTAAAGCGATTCCAGTGCGTGTCCTGATCGTTCGTGAAGTTCCTCTTTCATATAAACGTGTACATAAACGTGTACCGACGACACGCCGTACTTTAGCGCGGCCGGAGGGCGCGAGGGGGGCTGGTGGGCTCGCTCGGAGCTAGCTCACGTCACAACAACACAACGAACGCAACGAAAAACGCTCAAATCCAGCCGAAAAAAGTCAAAAACAGTTGAATTAAAAAACTATTCCAGCGCGTGTCCCTATCGTACAGTAAAATAGAAAAAATATACTAACTATATTTACAAAATATAGGAGATAAAGCACAATAAGTGTGAGAAAGAAGAGAGAGCGTTTACACCGGGCTGCCAGCTGTACCAGCGCCTTATGACGTAATCATGAAATGTGCTCAAATGTCTAAGTTAGTTTTCTTTATACAGATTACACTACAGGTTTCAACAATTTAGTTTTTTTATGGGCAAAAACATTCCAATTTAGCGCCCAACGAAAAATCGCAAGTTTGATTTATAAACGCTCATACTTGCGCTTATTGCGAAACATAGGCACCGTGTTCAGTCATTTCCATTGCTATTCTAAGTTAATGTGCTCGATTTGAGTTGACATATGGTATTTAGTGTTTAATTGTATAATTTCACTTGCCATGGGCACAATAAATGAATACCTTTGGAGCAAACATATGGCTGCAGGGAAAACCTCCCTCACGACGAATTGGATGACTCAGACAATGACTATTAAAGACTAGATTCCAGTAATAATATTTGAAAAATGAAAAATGATGTCGTGTATGCCGGGATTTGTTGAGGTGTCTTGTACTTGTTTGTTTGAACTCTTTTTCCGACAGTGTATTATTCGTGGGGGAAAATAATTATGATGTCCAGCTTCATGAAATTTAACTGTTTGAATGACAAAATAGTAGTAAATGTGACAAAAACTGATAAAAAAAAAGAGGCCTTTATATTATGTATGTAGGCTATAAATTGGATTACAAACACTAAAAATGATTTTGTGTTTATATTGTAACCTAAATAATCACAATTATTGATCAACTTAATAATCTTCACATATGTAGGTATCAAACTCAGGTACCAACCATTTTTCCTAGACATTTCAGCAGCACTAAGTGAAATAGCCACAGCCTAAACTAGATCTGCTAACAGGAAACAGCCATGGGAGTCCCCTGCATGTCGTTACCGTCACACCGGACTTGATAAAAGTGCTGGGAGAGAGGCCCGATGTGGCTCTTTGCACAAATAATCACATCTTCTAGCTGTGAGAGCGGGACAGCTCACTCTAACACTCGCACGGGAATCCAGAAATCCACAGAGGTCTCCACTATCTCGCCCGTGGAAATAAATGTGCATACCAGCTATACAAGATCTGACATGCGAACATCGAAAGGAAGCCACAGCGTGTGCGCAATACACAGCGTGTGCGCAATATCAGACTTTATTATTGACAAGGAGGAATTTCACGTTTTATATCATGAACATATTTAGAGCCGATGAGAAAATGTCAGTCTTGATCATGAATAGATAAAACTTCAAACAATCTTGACGACTAAAGAGCAACAATGTGTTTTCATGTTATAATGACCTGCCATTTCTTAGTGTATGCCTTGTGTATCTATTTAATGCATCAAAAAATGAATAAAATACCATACTAACAAAGTACATCTCACAATTGTTTTCATCGCAAACATGAACATTTAATTTGGTCCAGCAATGTTCATGAACGACATAATGTGTGCAATATTAATTGTTATGATTAACATATGCACATTACAGAGGGAAATGGTTTGACATTATGCAAGTGTCGAGAGAATGGATACTAATTGATTTGACCTCGCTGGAAGAAGCCAAACAGGAGGAGGAGGAGTGGACAGGAGCTGATAAATGTGCACAGATCTGTTTGAGAGGGGAGGCGCTCAGGTTGACCTCGCTGGAAGAAGCCAAACAGGAGGAGGAGGAGTGGACAGGAGCAGACAGCGGGGGACAGCTGATGAATGGACGGAGATAATGTACAGGGGCCCGCCTAGTCCAAAAACCTGCAGAGTTCACACCCTTAGCCAGAAAGTTCCGCTCAAGGTTAATTAATAAGAGTGATTCATGACTTTATGTGCATCCTGTCTGCCATTTTCCACTGGTCCAACTTCTGAAAGGCATGATACAGGGGTCAGGTCAATGTTGGTGCAAAAGCAAAAAAGGATGGAAAGTTAGTGTTTTAAAAAAGGTATGTGGAGACAATATTTTGACCAAGGTTACTATGATTTTTTTTAACCGTGAAAAACATCTTACTGTTCTTTCCATTTTGTATTTTAGACTTTAATCATGTTTTTCTTAGTTTACAAAAAATAAATAGGCATGAGCAGTTGATCCCAAGTGAGTGAATCATCTTGGCATCTTGGATCTTTGCAAATTTCACATACTGGATTTAAACTACTGAATTTACTGCTTTAAAATCTATGCGGTGAACATTTTAAAAAAGGTGAAGTTTTGATTTTGAACTTTTAAAACCAGAGACAAACACATAACGCAGGCGCTGAAGTGGCAGAACTGTTGAGCTCCATAACAGAAAAACACTGTAACTTTGCCTGTTTTTAATGGAATATATGGTTTATGCAAATTATATGATCAGACCTGGAGCATTTGCTAACTGACTAATCATTTTAAAATACATTAAATAGATTAACTGTTTATTTGACCACAGAGAAGGCTGAACATGCATAAGCTTACGGTGAGAGAATAAATCATTTTGAATAGTTGCCCTTATAAATACTGGCTGTTTACTCTGGTGCCATGAAGTGATTTGTGTCAAGTGCCTATTTATCCATAATGGCAATGGACTTTAGAAAATGGCATTGTTGTGGTCATTCGTTTGGCTTTGGAAAGAGCGGTCCATTGAAGCAGATGAGAGGAACAACACACCTGTCCAGGCACCACAGGCTTGAATCGTGTGCGCTGTACAAAAGATGTCCTCCTCCTGATCGGCACGCATTGTTTATGGTGCTTTGAGTTTGAAAAGAGCCAAACTACCCCCTATCCCACTGAATAGCCTGCCGAATGGACACACAGGTGAGGAGAGAATAGGGTCTACTGGTGACAAAAGCGTGGGTACGATTCAGGTGAGAATGATAGACGGATGCACGTGAAGCAGAGTGAATTCTGCAACAGCTTTGAAAAGTGGAGTTTTCTTCAAACGATCAAAAGTAATTTGCATCTATTGAAAGCTTTTCGGTTGGGTCTGGAGTCAATATTTTGTCCAATATACTATCAAAGTTACCTGATGCACATGTAGTTAAACTAAACAGCTTATTTATTTTACCGTTTTTTAATTTCTTCAATAGATGCACAGGACACAATATAATGTAATTTATGTTGATAGATTTATTAATTACGTAGTTCTTTGTATTTGACGATTCTTGGATCAAAATCCATGCATTCTATTTAAATATAGTATGTCATGCTATATAAGAAATGGAAGTAAATATTTAGATATAATATTATGAACGTTATAGATCCATAAAATCAAAAAAATTAGACTGGAGGTAAAAGTGAAGTGGAACTTAATGTGACTGCGGATAAACCACAGAATATCACAAAATGTTTTGACAAATGAAAACCACTCAGGCACATGTGAGTGATATCAAAGCCTGGTTTAAAAACATTTATAGTATTTTACTCTATTTGTTTTCTTAATAGATTATGTGAGACGTTTCACACTTTTTAATATTGCAAAATCCCGATGTTTAGATTTTACTGCAGAAATACTGACATAAATGTTGACACCCCATAGTTGCGAACTCAAGCGACTGTTTGTCCCTTTTTAAAAATAGAGCATGCGCTCACCCCGCGCAACAGCCTCGCTGCTACATGTGCGTATGTTTATTATCTCTGGTCTCAGATTTCCGACTCTTCTGAGCTCGAACAGTCTCTCTGTCATAATTTGTTCTGTACACTGAAGGAACTTAACACACCGGCATATCAACCACACATGCGCAGTCAGGGAGACGTGCCACTATCCTGGGAACGAGGCTGCAGGTGTGCAGCGGGATGCAGGGAATGATTGACATGTGGGAGAACTACTCGGCTGTCCACGCCACGCGAAAATGAGACTCAGATTGCTCGCCAAAAATCCTCTATTATTCCTTTAAAATCTATTTAGATCTGGTATCAGTTAGGACAGGGTCCATATTTTGATTCAATGTGATATTAAATATTTATACAATGCTCACATAAGCAGTATAAAACATAAAAAGTATAGCATAAAGAAAATTACAATCTCACCCAATCCGCTTGACATTTTCTCAACGCTGTGCAACATAAATGAGTCACTTCGCTCCTCTTTGTCCTTGTAACTTAAACCAGCATTAATGTTATTCTTGCATTTACAACCAACTCGCAACACTACAGCCTGCATAAGCCTCCACTGTAGCAGCAGAGCCAGGGTAACTGTGAGGACAGGGTCAAAGGTCAGAGGGGTTTGCTCGGCTGCATGCTCCAGAGTGTGACCTGTAACGTTCGGGGTGTCTCTTGGGAGCTCATTAGCTTCTGCACATGTAAACAAACACCTGTGTATAAGTGGAGCAAGCTAATAACACTCGACGAATACTACGTTTGAATAGGTAATTGATTTGGGAATTACTTGAAAAAGTGAAATAACTTTGCTTCAGTGGTTCTGGCTTTTGTGGCTTATCTGCAAGCTAAAATAATCTCTTTACAATTGTAATAAAAGGTGTAGTATTACAATTGTCATCTTTGATTTTTGAGCAACTAGAATTAAATTGTGCGTACATGTGCGAAGATTGTCATTATTAGTAGACTTCAAAATGTGTGTTTTTCAAGTAAAAGTGTTGGATTTCTTACCTGCAGCAATGTATTTGTGAGCTTGCGAAAGCAGAAGGGAAAAGACAGATAAAAAGGTTAGCAACAGTTAGAGACAGGAAAGTTGTAAATAGTATTTAGATCGCTCAAACATTGCTTGGTTTAGGATTAGAGATGGAATGAATGCATATGAAAGGGATTCTGCTCAGATGCTCTCATACACAAAGAATGAGCCAAACGTAAATTCTTGTAAAGTAAAACGTAAAGTATCCTTTAAACAGGAAAGCCTTAAAAATGAGAAAGAAGGCAGGTAAATTCATCTTTATTGACCACTAAAATATCATCCAAAACTGGGGAAATATCGCTTAACAGAAACAGGAAGTAGTGCAGAATCAGTTTTCAAATACAAAGATAGAAGCCCAGCTATGCATTCAGTGCTTTAAGTCTGTCTTGACTTATCAACAGACTGAATGAACAGAGGAGCATATGTGACCCTGGGATGATGAGGGAATGAGCTGGCTGGGAATGGCAGCTGTGGAGAGCAGGGAAACAAGAGAGGTAGCAAAAGATGGACTGGATTGCGCTGAAAAATGGAACTGACGATAAACATTATGGCAGTGACAGTGTTGGTAAAAGCAACTTTCAAACGAATGAAACGATAAGGCAACCGGGCAAAAGTGACCTGAGCCGTGACATTGTAATCAGAGCTTCATAAACTATATAATAATAAAATGCCAAAGTGGTACCAAAAAACAAGACAGTAAAATGTGCTTTGTAATTGTGCTGCAAGTAAAAACTGATTAATAAACTCAGATAATGCGATTTGGAGAAAAAATTTCTTAATGTGAGAGAACGGACAACAAGACTGAAATATGAACAAACTAATAAAAGAATCAAATGTGTTTCAGAAGATTCTACATTTTTTGTACAGCTCTAAACTACAGCCGTTTTCAAATCGAGACTGGATATTTTGTTATTTGTGGAAGATATTGCGATTTCATTTTTTTTTATTGTGATTACTCTTGCAGTATAGCAAAAATTACATTTCAGGAAGCATATATTTTTCACTTTGTCCAAACCGTTAGTTGAATATTATTTCTATATATGTTTATTTGTTTTCATCTGGACATTTAAATAAAAGACGGCTTCCTTTTCGTCCTATAGTCAGTTTATATCGGTGCTTTTATTCATACATTCCCGGCTGAAAAAGGTCAATAGAAATTCATGAAGGCTAAAATATGATTGACATAGTAGAGATTAAACCCGGCGAAGATATCTGAAAAGTACCATTCCATCATTTACTGTATAAATCCCTCGTTTGAGATGACGTCCGTATCTCCCTCCTGCACGAGCCAGAACTGCCGGCCGGCCGTGCGTCCGGCTGACACGGACTGAAGTCGAATGTTGGTGAGCGGTGACAGTTCATATGAAAGCAGTTTCCATAAAACATGAGCTGGGCCTGGCTGTTTACAGTGGAAAAGAGCACACTGGACCTCCATGGATTATTAACCAGGCGCACGTAGAGACGCCGCGTCCACCTTGGGCAGTGGACAGGAACGTTGGCGCACAAAGGGATCAGGTATCAGGCAGAAGGGCTGAGGGGAAATATGCTGTGGCTATGAATAGGTGACTATGTTTTACTATGAAGCTGTAAAAGTGTCATATTGAATTGGTAGTTTTTTGTTATTTTCTCTGGTTAAAAGGTGTTCTGGAACTGTTAGAATGACTGAAAAATGATTATGCTTATACTCTTAGAGCTTCTATTGGCCTGGTCGTGCAACTATGGACCTTGGGTGGGGCGTAACCTGGAAACCGATCTGGACTAACACATACACAGGGAACCATTCACTCCTGTGTTAATACATTTTCCATGGATAAAAGAAGACATGTCTCTGCAATAACAATACAGAACCCCTTTTTTTCCTTCATATCTATCCATCTTATTTTTTTTTTACCTTTTTCTTTGCACAAACACCATTTTGTGAGATATTGTATGCATGCCTGCTATTTTACCATTACCATTATTACCATTACCAAATTACCATTATTATTAGTATTATCTTGTCTTACGCTAGCTGTTTTTATTTTTATCTTTATTTATTTTTCCCCTCCATTCCTTATTAGGAAATGAGAGGTTCTGTCTGTAGGAGTTTTTGTTCATAAGAGTTTTGTTTATAATAATTCTTCTATTAAGAGTGTTTTTAAACTTCCTATAAGTTATCTGTCCTTTTCCTCTGTATCTACCTGCGTTGCAACAATGAAATTTCCCCATGTGTTGACAATAAAGGAATATCTTATCTTATATATGGTAGTTATTGATCACATCATTTTATATCGATCACATTATTTTATATTTTGAAAGTTTTAGATCACAATGCTGATCTAAAGCGAGTTCGCTGACGTCCTGTTTCTCTGTTACTTGAATTACTATAACGTTCAGTAAATTAAAGATGGAACAATATTTGGAGTTGAATATTTATTGTGTGTGTACATTTTCATCACACTAGTGGGGGAAAACTTTTTTATATAGAAGTAAAAAGACAAAGTACAGCGTGTCAAATAACTGACTAATTACAAATATTTTTTATTTGTTGTAGCTCTTTTTTTTTCCTTCTTTTTTTTAACAATACTGTACATTTATAAAAGGATTCACTGGTATTATTCTGCTTCAGGGTTATTGTATCATTGTATTAGTGGCATACAGTAGTCTCAGTATCATCATTTACTGTGACTTTCTGTTACAATATCAATGTATATAATGTCATCACAACAAAAGAGCTGCTGAATCCTGCTAGAATCATGAAGCTGAAGAAGACAAACAATTCGGAGAACAAAGTACAGAGCAGACGGCGTGTATCGGGGTCAGAGGGAAACAGGACTTTTGGGAGAAATGATGTCTTGATTGCAGATGAACAACCTGGTAAAAGTTATTTAAAAAATGTAAAACTCCAAGTATTGATATCCTCGTCATGCAATAAAATGTGCTCAAACCTGATTCATTCACTGATCAATTGTCCTGCCTACTATTGTAGAAATCACCCGACACCCCATTGGATCATACAGCACTATCCTAAACTGCACAAACCGGTGGCGTTTTGTCATGTACATAATGCAGTACGATTCTTCCGGCTGGGTAAGCATCCAGGCCACCGTGCCGGCATGTGCGTGCCTCGTTCAAACTTATCCCACTACCAGCACCGCCCTAGCACCTCTTCAATACAAATACTTCAATTGTGGTTGTCCAAAGAGCCCTAACAGCAATCTAAACAGGTGTTGTAGATGCTTTTATCCCTCTTGTCAGCTCTCCTCCTCTATTCCAACCTCATGTATTTTACTTCTTCCACTTTCCCTGCTCTTGTCTTGATCCTCATTATTCCGCACTGGGTTCTATTATCCACAGATGGAGATTAGGACAACTTAAAGCGCTGGAGGAGTGGCTCTTTATAGGGGGCTGAAAGACGGACGGAGTCGGGGGGAGTGGGAGTCTGGCCTGGTGTTCCCATATCACTTAGGCTAATGTGATTAAGGCCAAGCGGAGGGGAGTTCAATTAACGCAGTTTGGTTGTTCTGAGAGATTCGTGTCAGCGAGAGCCGAGAGGAGAGCGTTGTGAAGGAGACGTGGTCAGTTTGGGAGAAAGCAGTGGCACATACAGATCAGCTAAATGATGTTGGAGGGTCTCTAAAATGGGCAGAAATCAAAATTTGAAATGGTTTTAGGGGTGGATGAAGTATTCAAATTTGCTATTGAAGGAAAGTGCAGATACACGAGCAAAAATGTCCTCAAACAAAAGTAAAAGTAGCATACAAACATCTACTTCAGTAAAAGTTTTTGAAGTATCCGTTTGAAAATGTACTTTAAGAGTAAAAAGTAAATGTATTTCACACCGATTTTGAGAACTGTTCAAGTATTAGATTAAATGTGATGATTTTGAGAAGGAATTGTTTAGCATTTCAAATCAAAAATGTGGAACGAGTGGTGGAAGTCGTAGTAGAGCACTTCTGTGAGTGACTTAAACTAAAAATTTGTAGTCAGAATGTCATCATGAAAAATCCACACAAATTCCATAGACGACGTGTGAATGTTGCTCAAATACCCGCTTTCTGTTACGAGGCAGCAGCGTAACAGCAGCCACCAGCCAGCTCAGTCCAAACGGAGAGGGAGGCACCACTTTTCACAGGGAGGGCGGTCATCAGCCCCGCTGAGCCAGGGAGCACAGGCTCGGACAGAGATCGCCCTCTCAGCCTCTCACTGCTGGGTTTTGGGATACACCAGCCGTGTGAATGCAGAAGTGTCAGTAAACATGCCGCTGAACCGCAGCATGGCCAAAATCAGGCTTATAATTAAAACGTTTAAAGTACACTTTATTGATTTATTTATTTTAACTGGGGCAGTGCACATTCATGAACATTCCTGTAAATGTGCAAGTTTTAGTAGCAAAGCAAATTTCAAACCGTTGTCCCTGGGCAGGGTGTAGATATGCCGGCAACAGACAGACATAAGGTCATGTAGGGAAATTTGTCCGCTACATTTGATTCATCTTTCAATGAGCGCCACAGTGACCCATGAGGAGCCATCCTCAGATCTTGAGCTAGACTTGGTCAGGACTACCTAGCTGGAGGTTCTAACCTGTTATGCATGACCACATCTCTTGCAGTTCTCAATTAAGTGGAGTAATCAAATTGTGATGACTGTGAATGTGCATGAATAAAACTGCAAAATCAAATATTATGCCTTATGAATACTCAATTTACAATGCCAGCCATCAAGAAACAATGAGGAACACTGGCTTTTAAAAACGGATGACAATGACCGTACAAGATGCTGGAATGTGTCTGCGCTCACGACTGAAAGAATAGCTTCGCAGGTCTCGCCATCATGTGCATTCATATGGACAGCGTTGGAACTAAAAAGATCATCAGATGAGGTCTTTGTGTGCAGGCCGCCCCCTCCCTCCTTTACAATACTCCCCCTCGACGCCACCGCCACCACAAAAGACAAGGATTTACACAAGGAAAAGGCCTGTCTGTGCCTCTATTCTTCTATTGTACATGTGGACTTGGCTCCCTGTGTTTTAGTTTGGATCAATTCAGCACTAACAATGTCATTCAACAGCAAGTCAGAGCACAGCGATACTTAAAAGTGCAGTAAAGTACATTTAATAAATATTATCTTAAAAATGTTGATGATGGGAACCTTACAAAGAATAACTCTGTGGGTATAGGGCAATTTTATACCAAATTTACGAGTGAAGGGTCAAAGGGTCTGCTACATTCTTGTCTCCATAAAGATGTTAGGTGGGTCCTTCACCAGAAAGAAGAAAAGAAAAGGAAACATTCATTTGGAATGGAAAAGACTGATCTATACACTACATTAACCACTAAAGCGAGATGCCATGACGTCAAATTTTAGTGTTACGATTATTGTGAGAAGGAACATCACGATTTGACAATTATTTTGGATTATTGAGACCATGACCAAGCAATAGTAAAATCCTTAATGTTCTCTCATTCAAATAGTCTAATAGATCACTATATAATCAAATAAAACTTTCTGCCATGACAAATTACATTTAATATCACATAAACAGCCTGAAATCAACGCTTTTTACATTGTGATTCTTTAGATTTATCCCGATAATCCAATAATAGAATAATCTTAACATTCAAACTGAAGGTTAGTTCTTCAAATATGCTTACTGTTATATTATTTGGAGGTTTTTGGTTGCGATAGTGCATGCTGATGAACATGTTTTATTTACATTGTGTTTAAATTCACTGCTGAGGGCTTATTCCCATCTGACTTGCAATCGCTCTCACAAACCCAGTCTCATTCACACACCAATACACAAGGAGACTGGAGGCAAGGAGTGAAGTTAAGGTAAGTTGAGACAGGGACAGTGCACAAGGTCCATTAACCTTATTAGGAGT
The DNA here is from genome assembly GCF_026437365.1 of Eucyclogobius newberryi. Classification (NCBI taxonomy): domain Eukaryota; kingdom Metazoa; phylum Chordata; class Actinopteri; order Gobiiformes; family Gobiidae; genus Eucyclogobius; species Eucyclogobius newberryi. The sequence continues at coordinate 25,315,457 of NW_027315801.1, forward strand.
ATGAGAGATTGAAATGTTTTGCCCAAGAACACAACGACAGTCGGAACTACAGTCTCCCGGTATTCCCAGTGGTCTCCCATCCAAGAACTAACCAGGTCCTACCCTGCTTAGCTTCCAAGACCTGACAAAATCAAACATTCTCAAGGTACTGGTGCCGATATCGAATTTGGCATAACTTTTATAATATATATCGATATCTGTCATTTAATTTAATTTGATTCCATTCCAAAACAACCCTCAGGCATGTACAAAGCCTGCGTTGCCTTTGTAGGGCTGAAGTGAGGTTATTCAAATGGGAGCTTTGGGGATCAAGTGCTAGTGTGTACTGGAGAGGCTTTCTGTCCAGAGCAGTGGGAATAGAGGCGCGTTTGTAAAGACCTCGGACCGCCTTGTGCTTTTTCTCACAGGCCCGACTCGCAGGCCTGTAAGAAGTGCTATCAGTGTCCAGCTGTGTGGAGTATACAGCCCTTTTGACTGTCCCTCCCTTTCTCCAGCGCTTGAATAAATAAAGGAATGGAGAGAGAGACAGCGAGAGAGAGAGGGGCAGGCCTCCTTTAGGGACTTGTTTACCTCGAGCAGCACATCCCTCATGTTGTCCCAGTTTACATGGCCCCTCAGGAATCAGGACTGAGTCAAACAAGTGTTGGTCAAGAGAAAAGTTTCCTGCTTTAGAGTAGGGCTGATGTATTATAATGGGAAATGAGCTGATGAGGCCTCACTTACTGGACTTAGCGTATGGTCTAGAACTCAACATAAGGCTGAGTTCAAACACCAATGATTTCTGTAGTGGGAATGGAGTGAAATTGATTTATTTTTGAGCCGATGACCAAAATTTGCCAATTGGATTATTTCTAAAACCCATATCAAGGCCCACAAATCTATTTTTAATTGAAGTAAAGTTATCAAAAATAATAAGTCTAATATAAACATGATCATAATAACAGTGGTGCAGCAATTGGGAAGACCTGACTTCAAATAAGCATGCAATATACATCACATCCCAACTTTTCAAATTGTATTGAGCGCATCGCCACTAGCATTAGGTATTCATAAATTGTAGAATATTGCACTTCCGAATTAAAAAGACATAGACTAATATATTGGTTGGCCAATAATGTTATAATAATGTGTGTATTTGTAATTGGCCTTAAATGTCTAGCAGAGACTAATATTTAGTTTGGCTCGACCTACTGCCTAAAGAACACACATAAAGCTTCATTTGAAGCATAAAATTGGACTTCACTGCTCTCTGATCCAGCTTGTAGTAAAACAGACCTGTTTGTAGTACTGATATTTTAGGGGACATTATCAAAATTTGCCCTACATGTCAGTCCAAAAATATCGGCAGAGATTATGGGCCATCGGTTCCTCTGGATCTGGCATCAGCCAAGAAAAAAACCCACACTGATCAACCTACATACAGTGAAAGAAAAAGCACTGTGACATAATTCTTGTATGCTTTTGGTTATAAGGAACCCTTACTTTCCTGACGCAATTATGAGTCATCTAAATTCAACATAAGACAAAACAGTAACATCTGATCAAGGCCATCTATATTCATGATGACAGCTCTTTACTCTATGGCTCTCGGCGCGGCCAGAATGACTTCAGCATAGCAGGGACTATTATCTTTAACAACAGGCTGCTATCCTCCCCACCCTCCCACAGCTGTGATGCATGTCCGTCTGTAACTTATCACTTTTCCATGTGCAGCTGTATGATGTGTCGAGGAAAGAACATGTTATATGAATCAGCCAAGCATTTGCAGTTTATGGCATGAGAAGTATTAGCATGCCAGTCCAAAATCTATTCAGTTTTGAGTATCCATGCAGAATTTATATTACGGTTTATTGCATTCCACAGCCGAGAAAGTCCCACAGACGACTGCAAACATCGCAAGTGCTGGACAAACAGCAATATGTCAAGATAAAACTATGGGATATTTGTACAAAGAAAAAGCTCAATAGAAAAAGGTTATCAGAGGATATCAGTGGTGTTCTAAATCATTGTGGCTTACGTTTGGGAATCAGATGTTATAGTAGTCATTACTTGTCGATATGTAACATTTCTGACTGTATTTATAACATCAGAATGAAGAATCAATTCAACATAATCTGCTTGGATTTTGGTAGAACATAAAGGACGCATCTGGAAAAAGGTTTCTGTCCGTCAAGAACTTTCCTTTCAGAGACTTTGACTGACTTTTGCTCCACAGAAAAGCTGCTTTCACTTTATGCCCAACATTGTGTCAAGAAAGAATTTTCAATCAGTCGACGTCCAAGTCATCCAACTTAAAAGTTCCCTTACAACTTGTCTTCTTAAATCATCTTCCCATTTTCTCTTAAAGCTTTGCGTGTTCCAAAAAGATGTCATCTGATATTACACATGTCAAAAGGTCTCCACTGCAGCATAAAGAATTCTACTTAAGACAGAACATTAAGGTAGGGACAGATCTAATAGTAAATGCTAGCTTGGCATAGTCTCCTCTGCTTGGTAATCCAGCCAAGTAATTAATGTCAGTAGTACAAAGTCAAAAAGGCACAAGCAAATTAAAGTACAGCAAAGATCCTTAAAAAGTCAAGTCATGCTTCCCGGCTGCAATCAATGACATCAGCGAAAACCGGCCATTAGAGTATATAGTGCTGCTTCCTAAACACGTTTGCAATTTAATCTTGGTCCAGTTAGTTTTAAGAGGCACTTAAACATATCTTTAAATGCATGGCAAAGAGTGATTAGTTCAATAAATGAAGGAAAGGGGAAAGTTGGAGGGCGATGGCCGTTTGGAGCTTGGGCCAGTATTTGTCTAAATCGGACGCACATGCACATCCAATCTAACTGACAGTGACTTTTAAGGTCATTTGAAAAACGATCAAACTTCCAAAAACAAAATAGAAAACTGATTGAGCAACTGGTTATAACTTTAACTGACGTGGCAGTTAAACAAACTTGACATTGATCTACATATTTAAATACAAAAGTCCAACCTTCTGCCTTTGAATGTTTCAAATGATCGTGGAACAAATCCCCTTTCCGTAAAAGTGCTTTTACATTTTATATGTTATTATTTTTGTGACGAGCGGGTGATCTCCCAGGCCAAGTTACAGGTCAGATCCGTGGAGAGACGGGCAGTAAGAATACCTTGATTTTCAAGCCATGTTTGAGCTACGAAATTAAATAATTGTAATTAAATAAATGCAAGGTAGATTAGTTTAATGCCGTACTGTGGAACATTCAAGGCAAAGCAATACAATCTTTACTGAAGCAAGCAGGAAACGCCCACCAGAAAAGTTACATAGTGCACCTTTAAGATAAGAAGAACTGCAGGCACACTTCATTAACCTTAACACTCCAATTAACACACCCACTCAAATACACCTCTACTTCAACAGTCCAAACATAGAGCGCCACAATTTGACATTGAACTCCAGTTGATTTGACGATATCAGTCTGCGACCATTGACTTGGGCTTTATTGTATTTCGATAGTACACGCAATATCGAATGGATGAGAGTGGCCTTCCTCTTCCAAGTAAATGAAGTCTGTCGTTTAGGGAGGGAGAGGAGGTGTATTCACTTCATTAACCTCACAGTCACTACCTCACACACACACACACACACACACACGTATTGGTCCGGTAGAATAACTGAGTCTACAGCGAGGGCGGAAGTAACCAAGGGACATGCCAGCTCAATGAAGATGGATTGCAACCTTTTCTCCGGACACTTTATCTGGGCTCACACGAGACAAAAACCCCAGCTTTGTCCATGTCCCCGTCAGTTTTTCCAGAGGGACTGAAGTCACAATGTGTAATGAGCAGACAGAAAGGCATTTATGAGTATTAATGTCACATTTAATTCAAACATGAGGTGTGGGAAAGAAAAGGATAGGTGTGAGGGAAGTTTGTGCGGATGTCTTTGCCAAAATTGCTCTTCATGATTGTACAATGTGGCTTCAAAAAGAGCTGCACAACTGTTTTTTACTATGTAATGTTATGCATGCTTTTTCTTTTATTATTTACAATTATTATTCCTTGATTTATGTTGCGCCAAATCATCAATGTCATAGTTTGTGAATTTTAATCACAGAAAGTATGGCAATAAAGCTTTCCTGATTCTGATCTGAATTATAATCCAATTCAAAAGGCAATATCTAAATAAAATGCTTGCAACCAAATTAGCAGCAAAATGTGAGCTCGTTTAGGACAGGGATTGATGACTACAAGCTGCTTATGCATAAGGCATGAGCAATTAATGTTGTGTAATGTCATTTTTAATCAAGATTCATTTCGAGAGTCATTTCTACTCAAGGATATGCTTGGGCCATTTTGTTTGAAATGTCAACAGTCAATCCTCTGTCAGTACGTAAGCAAGTGGTTTAAAGCAGAAATCAGACTTTAGAGGAAGACATTTGGCTGATCTTTCTGATATATAGTATGGATTTTGTATCTTCTGGAACTTACGATTGAAAGCCATTTCATTTCATTTTAATATGACAAAATTTGAGATCGTTCAATATGACGAAAACATAAATAAAATTATTGGCATGTTGCCAGGCCCTGTTATGCGTGATTATCACCACAAATCAATAGCAAAGTCCATATGCCCATTACACTCGACTGCAGCCACATCAGAGGCAAAGCTTGTGCTCCAGATAAGAGAAGACATCAGGTGGCAGTATCAAACCCTGCCTGTCACTCTGCTCCCCTGCTCCTTCTCTGCCACCTTCACTCTGTTCCCATCCTCCCCCTCGCTCCATCCTTTCATCCAACTCCCACGCGCCGCGGGTCAGGCTCCAGCCAATTGTCTTAAGTGTTCTGGCTGACAATGAGAGCTGATGAGAGAGCTTCCTGCGAAAAAAGTAAGCTCCATCTACGTCCTCTCCGCATACAAATCAACCCCGGCATGCCACTCAATAACCTCGCTAAAATCATCAGAACCGGGGGAACTTTTCCATACAGGTAATGCTTTCTGAAATATAGTCCATCTAATCATAAATGTAATGTCTGAATGGTACAAACCCGCAGCTTTAAATAGCATCACTTAACATGGGCAGTAAAACAAGCCGGTGCTGAGCCTGCACACTTTAACTTTAATCCTCCGGCAGATGATAAGGTTGGATCCATCTCGTCAAAAGTGAAGGTCGAAAGAAGGAGTGCCAAATGGGTTATTCTATAGAATTAAATGAGGAACTGCTCATGTGAGATATTCATTATACAACATATACAATGAATAGCGTCTAGTTGTTTGATCACAGTAAATTGTGTGTGATATTTTTAAAAGTGAGAGAACTGGAGAATAAAATATAAATGTTTTAAATAAGAGATAACTGTGCCATTGTGCCAAAAATAAAAGTTGTCTCATCTTATCTTGCAAAAATAAAGGATTTAAAGGATTTTCAGACGTTATTTGCAAGTCACCTTGAAGATTCCTGCATGCAAAGGTTTAAGCCAACTCTGTGGAAAGGAAAAGACAGGTGTTTTGTATGGAAACAGGGAAAAAGTCTAAAAGTAGAAAGGAGTTCAGAATACGTATAGTCCCAATTTAACACAGCAGGCAAATTTATCTTCTGCATGACATCCATACAGTATGGGAGTCTTGATTGGGAAAACCAACGATTAAAATATTATCCACGATTACTGAGCCCATGACCATTTTTGTGACCATTTGTGACCAGCTTTACGAAATAAAGTACTGTATTTTCCGGACTATAAGTTGCACCGGAGTATAAGTCGCACCAGCCAAAAAATGCATAATAGAGAAGAAAAAAACATATATAAGTTGCACTTGAGTTTGAAATGTGGTTGCAAGTGTGAAAATAACAAATAATATCACATATAAGTCGCTCCGGAGTATAAGTACAAGTGTATAAATATAAGTATAGGTCGCACCTCGGCCAAAACTATGAAAAAAGGACAAAAACAGCCAAAAAGTTATTTGAAGTGTTTAGGACAATAGCAAAGACTTAATTTTGCTTTTATTTTGATTAGTGTATATTGTGACCTTAATAATCACAATTATCGATTAACCTAATAATCTGGACATCCCTAATAACAATAATGCAGTGCCATGCCTAACATACAGTAATACATGCACTATTTGTAACATATAATTTCAATGTTAAATCCTGTTTCCTACATATTTGTCCTATTTTTTCTGTATCCCATGTGAAGTGTTTCTATAGCGCTAGCACCTCTGAATAAAACGTCAGATTACACATGACATCATCTATGTAACCAGCTGCGCAAAATACCTCAAGTGTTCAAATGTGTATTTACCTTCAACAAGTTAGTGCACGGCCTGTGCGGAAAACATGCGGCAAGAAGTCTTATTCCAACCATCTCCAGGACAGATACTCGCTAAAAGGCCTTGTCATTCATTACAAAAGAGAATCACTCTAGCAAGCTTCGCATGACGGATCACTGAAAGTCTGTGAGTGTCAAAATGGCTCACATCTCAACCTTTTATGGAAGTAGGAATGACACCGTCACTATTTATGTCTAGTGCTAATTCTGAAGACAAAACCCAGCGCCTATTGCTTTGTTGAAATACAGCCCAATTAATCAAATCAGTATATCAAGGTCCAAATTCCATTGCCCTTTGAGGGGTATTACGAAGAAGCTATAAAACAAAGCTAGCAAGATGCTGACTCAACACTCTTTTCCCAGAATCTTTTGGCAAGCTTTTCTGCACACATCTCTTTTAGACACATTATTGGACACATAACATGTCCAAATACAAAATATCTAAATATCACATCAACAGATCACTTGAGACCAGGATGCATTTTGGGAAAAACTTGGCATATCAGAATGAAATTGGCTTCAAAATATGATGATGCTATGAAATAACAAGTCGCAATGCACAAATTACTATATGCTTCTGTCAAAACACAACCAACAGAACTTATACAAAGGCTTGGATTGAGAAAGTACCTTTCGTGGTACTCAAGGCGCTTTACATTACATTATTTGTTCATTTTCAATCCAATCACGTGCACAAGACTTATAAATATACTTTACCATAATCCCACTTTTTTATATTCTAGCTACTGTACAACCTCAATATAACATATATGCACAGCTAACGCCTGTTTTTAATTTTTATGACATTTTTCTAGTCTAGGATAACCACCGCAGTAATAAAGTTTTAATGGTGTATTTTCTTGTATTTTCTTTGTACAGCACATAAAACTGTCTGGAGCATGTCTCGATCACATTTTAAACTCTCCAACCCATTCAAATCATAACTGCTTTCAGGAGAACAAGCCCAAGGATATTGAACTATTGGCTATTGGCATGAGGCCATATTATCTGCCCCGGGAGTTCTCACATGTGATTTTGATCGCAGTCTATGTGGCCCCGTCTGCCAATGCTGAAGATGCTTGTGAAGCACTGCTCTTCTGCACTTGTAGGCTGCAAACACAGCATCCACAGGCTCTCTTCCTCATCTCTGGTGACTTTAACCACGCTTCTCCCTCTTCTGTTCTACCAACATACACCCAGTATGTTACCTGCCCCACCAGAGAGAATAGAACATTGGACTTGTTTTTTGCCAACACCAAGGAGGCTTATTCTTCTTCCCCCCTCCCCCCCCTGGGCAGCTCGGACCACAACCTTGTACATCTGAGGCCTGTGTATGAACCCATCGTGCGCAGGCAGCCTGTGGTGTCCCGTGAGGTGAGGATGTGGTCTGCTGAGAGCGAGGAGGCTCTGAGGGACTGCTTCAGCACCACTGTCTGGACTGAGCTTTATGACCCACATGGGGAGGACATCAACACCATCACAGAGTGCATCACGGACTACATCAACTTCTGTTTTGAGAACATTGTTCCCTCCCGGACGGTGCAGTGTTTTCCAAACAACAAGCCATGGATTAACCGTGAACTGAAGGCTCTGCTGAAGGAGAAGAAGAGAGCCTTCAGGTCAGGGAACAAGGAGGAGCTGAGGACTGTGCAGAAGGAGCTGAGGAGGAAGATCAGGCAGGCTGAGGCCGGCTACAAGAGGAGGATGGAGGAGCAGCTGCAGCAAAAGAACATTCAGGGAGTGTGGAGGAGCCTGAAAACCATCTCGGGCTTCAAAATCCCCCCTGCCCAAACAGAGGGGGATCTACAGTGGGTGAATGATTTAAATGCTCACTTCTTGAGGTTTGATCGGTCACCCGGCCCTCCCCCTGCACAGCTGCATGCTCCCTCTTCCACAGCTGAACATTGCCCTGCATCTGTTCCTCTTCGCTTATCTGCCCCAGACCATCAGCTCCCCACTTCGCCTGGACTCACCCATCCCCCCAGCACACGGTCCCCCTGCCAACCACTGACTGTCACAGCAGCACAGGTGAGGAGTGAGCTGAAGAGGATTAAAGTGAGGAAGGCAGCAGGACCTGATGGCATCAGCCCCAGGCTCCTTAAGTCCTGCGCAGATGAACTGTGTGGAGTTATGGAGCATGTCTTCAACATGAGCCTGAAGCTGAGGGTGGTACCACAGGTCTGGAAGACCTCCTGTCTAGTACCTGTGCCTAAGACACCGCGCCCCAAAGACCTCAACAGCTTCAGGCCAGTGGCTCTCACGTCCCACCTGATGAAGACACTGGAGCGGCTAGTCCTGGACCACCTCCGCTCCACCGTGAGCTCAGCCATGGACCCGCTGCAGTTTGTATATCGGTCTGGCATCGGAGTGGAGGACGCCGTCATCTCCCTGCTGCACCGCTCTCTCTCTCACCTGGAAAAGCCTGGCAGCTCTGTGAGGATTCTGTTCTTCGATCTTTCCAGCGCCTTCAACACCATCCAGCCGCTGCTCCTGAGGGACAAGCTGGAGACGGCTGGTGTGGAGTATGACCTGGCAGAGTGGATCCTGGACTACCTCACAGACCGACCCCAGTTTGTGAGAGCCCGGAACTGTGTGTCTGACACTCGGACCTGCAGTGTGGAGGCGCCCCAGGGCACTTTCCTCGCGCCCTTTCTCTTCACCCTTTACACTGCAGACTTCAGACATGACACGGACAGCTGTGTCCTGCAGAAGTTCTCTGACGACTCTGCCATCATCTGACTCATCACGGACGACGATGACGCGGAGTACAGAGGACTGGCGCAGGACTTTGTGGACTGGTGTCAGCGGAACCACCTCCTCATCAACGCGGGGAAGACCAAGGAGATGGTGGTGGATTTCCGCAGACGCCACCCCACTGCCCCCTCACCAGTGAACATCCAGGGACGGGACATTGAGAGAGTGGACTCATACAAGTACCTGGGTGTTCATCTGAACCACAAACTGGACTGGACTCATAACACAGATGCACTGTACAGGAAGAGCCAGAGTCGGCTCTACCTCCTGAGGAGACTCAGGTCTTTTGGAGTGACAGGGCCACTCCTGAAGACCTTCTACGACTCTGTGGTGGCATCGGCCCTCCTGTATGGTGTGGCCTGCTGGAGCAGCAGCATCACAGAGAGGGAGAGGAAGAGGCTGGACAGAGTCATCAAGAAGTCCAGCTCCGTCCTGGGCTGTGCTCTGGACTCGGTGCAGGAGGTGGGGGACAGGAGGGTCCTGGCTAGATTCACATCTATGCTGGACCATGAGTGTCACCCCCTGCAGGACACTCTCTCCGCTCTGGAGAGCAGCTTCAGTGAGAGACTGATCCACCCTCGATGTGTGAAGGAAAGGTTCCGTAGGTCTTTCCTTCCTGCTGCTGTCAGACTTTATAACAAAAACTGTTAGTACTGAACACTCGCAGTACTGACCTAACCTAATACTGATGTGCAATTCTGTCATATGTGCAATTGCTGTTGGAATTCATGTGCAATTCATGTGCAATTACTGTGAAATTCATGTGCAATCTATGTGCTGTCGTGACACATATTCATGTGCAATTACTGTCGGGATCACATGCAATGGTATTTATTTATTTATTTGTCTATGGGAGTTTTTATTTATTTATAGGAGATCTTCTACTGAAAGTGTTTTTCAGACTTCCTATAAGTGATCTGTTCTTCTGTATCTACCTCTGTATCTACCTGCGTTGCACCAATGAAATTTCCCCATGTGGGACAATAAAGGAATATCTTATCTTATCTTATCAAATTCAAAGTGAGGCTGTGGAATCCCAAGCACACTATTAGCAAACATGACCAGGCCTCTGTGCGACGCTGCAGCAGAAGTGGGGTGCAATCATTGTAATTGGCTCAGCGTGGACTTTATAACCGCCACAATGGTTATGTCACACCACACTCATTAAAACCAGTCATCAACATGTGGGCCCGTAAAGTGGGGGCTGTGAAGTGGTGCTGGACACACTACACCGGGCTGTACGCGGGACGGGATGGGTCTGGAGCGACGCGCTGTCCAACACGTAAACGCTACAGGCTGTTTATGGGACATTATTAACAACAGGTTTGCGGCTGACGTGAGTGTGGATGTTAATATGGGGAAAGTAGGTTTGGAAAAGACACTGATCCGATCCCTCCAAATGTACAATGTTTCTTTCAGAGTTATGATGACGATAGTAAAGGATAAGAGTTATGGTAAAAGCAGGGATAGCAGGAAATAGACACATGATTGCTCTTATTGTTGGATATTTTTCATGTTTTTTTGTGCAGCACTTTGGAAACAGTTCAGTTTCATTCAATGTGGTATATAAATAAAGTGGATTAGATTGTATATTGGCACACTTTAATGTATGGTGCCCATAATAAATAATAATAATATATTCTTGCTTTTGGTCAACAAACTGAGAACTGTTAGAGAAGACTCCCCAATCACCAAATGTTTTTAATCTAGCAATTATTCTTTGGCTTTGATTAAAGTACAAAATGCCCATGAATGTGAATTTATCATTTTTTATTTTACCCAGAAGAAGCTTAAGGGATGCTGCTTTAGAACATCCTGATGGCATACCGGTATATTGACAGATGCATTAAAAACGATCTAATGTATGAGTTTGTTTGTCATTTTAAAATTTCATTCTTGCTTTGTCTGAGTCATGAAACCTCTTCTCTCTCACATCATGTTTTGGAGCCTGTGTGAAATAGATGACGACTATTTTAATTATCGATTAGTTGCAATTAATCAATTCACTTCCAGCCCTAATTTGTTATGATCATAGTAACATTTTCTTCGTAGTAAAAGTGGATGTTATTTGTTCTAACGTTGTACCAGTCACTAACACTTTTTCTGCAATCTGCATTTTGCCTTGGAATTCTGCAGCAATTTTACAAAAAGCTTCAAGATGTCTGTGTAATCCCTACTATTGCTATGGTGCTAAAAGTTACATATTTAATTTCTTCCTATGAGTACTGATGCTGACTTCACCGTGTCATGGGAATAGGCACTTGACAATAAACTCAGGCCTAGATAACTGGATTAAAAATGTCCCTAAATCTATAGAGAGTGTAAAGTAGAACAGCTAATGCCCCGCCGTTCTGCTAACACGCTGCTCTCCCAGTAAAAGTTGGGCCGCAGTCCAGTTTTACGTCACCCTCTCAGGCCTGTGTGTGCGCTGGTCACCCTCAGCGCCCAACAATGGCACCTATGTTCCCACAGGAAGCACCCTGGACACCCACCACACACGTGACGCGAGCAGGTCTGGTTCTCTTCTCTACATGGGCAGTGATGTGCATGTGTGAGGGTGCAAAGGGCTCCAGTCTGCTGGTGATGTAACTGTACGAAGCGGAGGCGACAGGCACCTTCATCTTTGACGAGGTGAGACACTTTTTACAGTCTAACCACATGAAAGGACATGGCTGAGGTGGCAAAATGGCACACCTCTTACACAAGCACAAAGGTGGAGGACCATACTCATTTGCAAAAAGGCTTTCAATAGATCGTAGGGCTGTGGTCGACTAATTAATTTCTTAGTCAACTAATGACATTCCTTATCAACCGATTAGTCGACTAGAAGTGGCAAAAGCTATCAAAACTATGTGAGTATTTCAATGTATCTGACCTAAACTGGAAAAAAACAGAATACAGAAAAGTTCTAGTAAACAGTGTATTTATATGTTAGAGTTGAGTTAAATACATGATTAACTCCAGATCTTCTTCTCTTTGCTGTTGTCTCATATACAGTAAATCCCCCTAAATAAAATAAGCAAATAGAGCTCACCTTAAGAATTGATTTAATTGTGCATTTTGTTTCAGTGTCTTCTTATATAAAACTAAAAAACAGAATGTGGAGGGGTGTCACTTATACAATAATGTACACTTCACGATAGTAAGATTTTTAAACTCATTTTGTGTAGACTTTAATCGTGTTTGGGTAGAACAGAATTTTCATTGTCTATTTGCAACTTTCTATCCGTACAGTCTGAATAAACCTGGAATTAGCCTGTCTAGTTGCCATAGAGACATTACTAGTAAAAGGGTCTAACCTTATACTTACTGTATTTGTCCAAAGGGAACAATCTGTGAAGACAAAGTGACTGTGTCTGAGCTGGAGGGAAACTCTATAACATATAGTTAAATACTGCTGCGTTGATATGAGAGTATTGGATTTTCCTCATGGGCACCATAACAATCTTAAATAGAGTGGTGAATATCCGGACATATAGGTGCTAAAGTATATGTGCTGAAGAATTGCTCGCCCCTGGCCACATTCAAACTGTTGGTACAGCACCAGTAGGCATAAATGATTTGTTCATTGCACAACTTTAAAAATCTACAGGCATAACTCTAGTCAACGCTATAGGAAAAAATGTCTCTAACTTCCTCCTCTTGAAATCTTGAAGTGCCATTGTGACCTGACAGGTGTTACGTGCACATTCCCAGTCGGCAGGACACACACACGCACACACACATTTTCGCTGCAGAGGACCTCAAAGCCAAGACAGCGAAGAGGCGTCAGACTTGGAGAAGAGTTCAGAAAAAGTGAAATCCAGGGCAGGCCTGCTTTACCGCGGCCATCTGCTGAAACCATTCTGAAAGCTGAGGGTTAAGTTACATTCTGGGCGTCCGCTGGGGGGGACAATCCAGCCTGGCACAAAAAAACCAACAAGTGACAGGCCACGGTGATGTGCAAACTGCAACGGCAACATTGGTGGGACAGAGGGTGGCATGATTTGTGTAAAAGGCTGTTCATCGCTGCTCTCCCAGGAGGTCAGGGGTCGCAGCTTGATCTAAACCTGCAGGGAGTTGGACATGTTATTCAAGGATGGTGGAGAATGGTGAAAGCTCGATGACAGAAAGATTTAAAACAGAGCCATCCGCTGAGCCCGAGCCAAAATGTCATCTTTGTACATCTAAGCACTTTAGCATAAAGTCTTGACATGCAAAGACCATGTCAGCTGTGATCCCTCCATAATGATGTACTGCAGTGGTCTGAGGAGAGACGGTCGGATGCTGGTGATGATGGGCTGTTGAGCTCTTTGGCCAGGTTCAATACACTACAGGTCGCCCATTCCAGTCTCTCTTAGGTACTTGTGTTTGTAATGAATAGCTCCAGATGTTTTATACCGAAAGCAAATTATAAAAAAAAAAAAAAAAAATACTATTCAGGATTACCTTTTGGATTTCTCATTAAGTCGTATTGGGTGCGTTCTCGCCAAGACTGTTTCTGATTCTCAGTGGTAGAATTGTGCAACGTTTTAGGAATTGTGTGAACTAAAATACCCAAATTATCAGCTGATAGTCACGTCTCATTCCAGTGGCCTGAGATTGCCTTAGTTGCATATATCCCATAATGAAAATGTACGCAAGATGTGACCCAAAAATTGTAAAGTATGTTAATGTGGGAGATGCTGAACATTATGCCACCGTGTAATAAATAATAAGGTTTAATGTAATGGAAAAAGGTAAAAAGCTGTAAGGCAGTAAAAAGAAAAATCAGTCAAATTAAATATATAATTCAGTATGATATAATCAAATTCCACTGGCAGTTACAGGATGTGCTGGTTCAGCTTCAGTTGGACAGTGTGTCTTACCTGTTTCACACACTCTTATGAAATTAATTGGAGAAGCGTCTCTGAGCATTCTCTGAGCATTCTCTGAGCATTCTCTGAGCATTCTGGCTGTTTCCAGTTCAGCCTGAGGCCTTTGATAGTGATTTACAAACCAGCCTGTGGTAACATCTTCCTCACAGATAGCAACGATGTGCTTGATCTAAAAATATGTCTATAAGTATGTCTCTGAATGTTTAAAATGGAATCAATCATCAACTAATCATCGTTGACCACTAAATGGTTTTGTCAAATCAACCAGTCTTTGATTATGAGGACATGCAGTAAGAATAATATAGTCTGAAATGCAGTGAGTGAAACGACAAAATCCATAGAAGCTGCTCATTAGCTGTTAAGCTATGCCCATTAAGCAAATGATGATTATTGGCTGCTCATTATTAGGTTATCACACAGTCATTAAAATGGCATTATGAGTGTACATCAGACATCACTGAAGCACATCACTGAAGAAAACCACGGATTTCAGCCAACTCCTTTTGAGTATTTCAAACAACAACTTTGTGACTATGTTACAATAAAAGCTGTGGTCACAGGGACAAGATGTGAATACCTTTGTGTAATAGGTCACAAGCACAAGATAATATTCTTCGTTGGGACTAGACTGGACTAGACTAGAACAGGACCAAATCAAGTCTACATCAAGACTAAACCGGGATCAAACCAGGACAAGAGCCTAACTCTTCTAATGGATTACACATGTTTTTACAAGTCATGGTGACCTTTAACAAACCCAAGAGTTACACTTTCATCATTAGCACAAAACATGCAACACTTTCAAAGAGCAACAATTATCGAAGAATGTTTTTACTGAGCAGCACTGACTGTCTTAACATCACCTCCAGTAAACCGGCAGAAAGATGATGGTACATAGTTTATTTCCTGCTGCCCAGATGCCGTGACACAGTGAATTATCTCCACAATAACCAACAATGGAATACGAATCAACCGCAGATTGTGCAAGCTTTTTCTGAATCATTTGTTTATACAAGCTTTGTTTATTTAGATCCGTTTTATTACTATTATTAGTGGAATATGCCGCCATAGAAAGACACATGGCAGCAAAGAATGCAAACAGGCCGACACAGGACCAGCACTAGTCGTGTTCCGACTTGCTACAATCTGCTTCTCCGAGCCTGGCCATTCCACGCTGACATATCCACTTGTTTCAAATCTAGCTGTCGTTTTGCTGTGATCCAGGAAAAGGAGTCTGGGAAAATGCCAAAGAGGTCGGAAGTGTGTGCATCAAAGGAGGGCTAGACCTCACGGGTGAACAGGCAGGACAGAGGTGGTCACATGGACTGGCTCAAGTGGGTAACAAAAGACAACCTTGTGCAAAAAGTGCTGGGGTCCTGACTGTCACTGTCTGAGAAAGGTATGTGACATAGATGGAATGAAGGCATTCGCCTTCATTGCCTACTACAGACCTATTTCAAATCTTCCCTTCGTCTCTAAAATCCTTGAAAAAGCTGTAGTAAAACAGCTTTGTCGCCACCTGCAGGACAATAACTTATTTGAAGTTTTCCAGTCAGGGTTCAGAGCCCACCACAGCACTGAAACTGCACTGGTTAAAGTCACAAATGATTTGTTATTAGCCGCTGACGATGGACTGGTCTCAATCCTGGTTCTGTTGGACCTGAGCGCAGAATGTGATGTAGGTGTTGGAGGAACAGCCCTCAGCTGGTTTAAATCCTATCTATCTGATAGGTTCCAATTTGTTAATGTAAACCAGAGCTCCTCACCATGCTCTAAAGTAATTTACGGTGTGCCACAGGGTTCGGTACTCGGTCCAATTCTGTTTACTCTTTATATGCTGCCATTAGGCAACATTATCAGAAAGCATGGCATTAACTTCCACTGCTATGCAGACGACACTCAGCTGTATTTATCAATGAAACCTGATCAGAGCGATCAAGTAGACAGACTTAGTACTTGTGTGAAGGAGATAAAAACCTGGATGACACTAAACTACCTGCCTCTTAACCCTGAAAAAACCGAGGTCATTGTGCTTGGCCCTAAGCATCTACGAGATGCTCTATCTGAGCAGATAGTCACACTGGACAATGTTAGTGTAGCCTCCAGTTCTACTGTAAGAAACCTTGGAGTCTTATTTGACCAGGAGCTCTCATTTAAAGCTCATATAAATCAAGCTTGTAAAACAGCCTATTTCCATTTGCGCAACATAGCCAAAATCAGAAGAATCCTGCCTAAAAGTGATGCCGAAAAACTTATCCATGCATTTGTAACGACTAGATTAGACTACTGTAACTCCCTGCTTGCAGTGTGTCCTAAAAGCTCCATAAAAAGCTTTCAACTGGTTCAAAATGCAGCAGCAAGATTACTAACAGGAACAAAAAGAAGAGAGCACAGAGAGCACATTACGCCAGTGCTGAAGTCTCTTCACTGGCTCCCTGTCGAGTTTAGAATCAAATTCAAAATTCTACTCTTGACCTACAAAGCCATAAATGACATGGCCCCATCCTACCTCAAAGATGCTATAGAACCATATCATCCAAACAGAGCTCTTCGCTCTCAGAATGCCGGCCTTCTGGTGGTGCCAAGAGTCTCTAAAAGTACTGTAGGAGGTAGAGCGTTTAGCTACCAAGCTCCTGTGTTATGGAATCAGCTCCCGACCCATGTTAAATATGCTGACACAGTCTCTTCATTTAAGTCCAGGCTTAAAACGTTCCTCTTCGAAATCGCTTATGGTCAGACTAGTTAGGAACAGAAACATAAACCCACAGCTTTAGCTACGCTGCCCTAGGAGTAACTATGCTGGGGGAAGTATGACAGCTTGAGCACTATCCTCTTCTTCTTCTGACTACTTATGCTATCAAACAATATTTATTTTTTTGATTCCACTTGCAAACTGTTCACCGCCTTCTTTTTCTTTCTCTCACTCCTGAGGACCTGTGGACCCAGATGCCCTTCCCCTGGTGAAGTGGTCCCTGCCCTGTGTGGACGGTCCCTCATCTGCCTGAGGAGTGGGTCCAGCTCGCCTCCGACGGTCCCTCATCTGCCTGAAGAGTGGGTCCAGTTCGCCTCAGTCGGTCCCTCATCTGCCTGAAGAGTGGGTCCAGTTTGCCTCAGTCGGTCCCTCATCTGCCTGAAGAGTGGGTCCAGTTCGCCTCAGTCGGTCCCTCATCTGCCTGAAGAGTGGGTCCAGTTCGCCTCAGTCGGTCCCTCATCTGCCTGAAGAGTGGGTCCAGCTCGACTCAGTTGGTCCCTCATCTGCCTGAAGAGTGGGTCCAGTTCGCCTCAGTCGGTCCCTCATCTGCCTGAAGAGTGGGTCCAGTTTGCCTCAGTCGGTCCCTCATCTGCCTGAAGAGTGGGTCCAGTTCGCCTCAGTCGGTCCCTCATCTGCCTGAAGAGTGGGTCCAGCTCCAGTCTCCCTCGTGTCCGTCTGTCCGTCTGTGAGAGTCGGATCTCTCCTTCACTGGAACTCCTCCAGGTTTCTACGCTTTTTTCCCAAAGAGGTTTTTTTTGTAGTTTTTCCTGGCCGAGAAGGAGAGTCTAAGGACAGAGGACCCTGGGACATCGTCCCTCGCCACCACAGACATTGTCTGACTCCCTCGCCACCACAGACATTGTTGATTCATTTCTCCCTGTGGCCCTCAGAGGCAACTGTTGTTGTGATTTTGGGCCTTACAAAAATAAATTGATTTGATTTGATTTGATGCCAGAATGCCATACCGTAAAAAGATCAATCATCAAATCTGTAAAAAGTAAGTTAGCAGTTCTTTCATCTTTTGTCAGTTTTGTCTGCGTCACCTTTGCCCATCTCCATTATTTAATCTAAAACATCAAAAACAAAGTTACAGAGAGCCTTATAATAGTTCATAAGCCCATTATAGTGGCTTAGAGGTTGGTCTCATTATGCAAAAGGGGTAAGATTTTATCGGGTTTTCGACTAGAAAGGGGGTGTGGCAAAACTCTTGAAAATATTAAGCATCTCTATGTATCTGACCCAAACTGTACTTGTAAACTGCAGTTCATGCAAAAAAATAAAAGGTCTGGGTACTTTCACAAAGCTAACTCTTTCCATATCTTCTCCTTTATGTTGTTGTCTCATTAAACCTTCTAAACTTAATAAACTATATGAATAGCTAGTTGACAAAGACATCATCAACCACTTCCCAGATCTGACTGGTGTTGTGTCCTTGAGCAAGATTGAGTATTCAATAACAAAAACGCTACATACTGTAACTCACACAGCCTGCAAAGTTCCATCTATATGAGACACTGAATGGGATTCAGGCGAAACACTGGACATGTTCTGCACCTGTAAATACAGGTGAATAT
The DNA here is from genome assembly GCF_026437365.1 of Eucyclogobius newberryi. Lineage (NCBI taxonomy): Eukaryota > Metazoa > Chordata > Actinopteri > Gobiiformes > Gobiidae > Eucyclogobius > Eucyclogobius newberryi. The sequence goes on from NW_027315801.1 coordinate 25,333,694, forward strand.
GATTGCACTGCACTGAGCTCTTCCTTTGAAACACATGTGCACAACACACTCCCTGTTCACCTGGCAGTACACTGCAGTGCCGCTGATATCATGTTTGTAAATCAAAGGGAAGTAGAGGGCTGTGATTTACTAAACCATAATAAGTCATGTAATTCGGTCCATGTGAATCATTGGCTTCCACAACTATTCTTAGCATTCCACAAAGGAGGAGTCACACACCGCACTGAGCTAAAGAGCAGGCTACTGTACACTCACATCGACAAATCACTATAATTTGATAATTTGAACACAAAATGTAAATTAATACAGTGATAAAATATGCTGATACTCTGCTGTTTCAATTGTAACAAATGAATCCACTGTGTTTTATTCAGCAAATAAATAAATACAAATATAATAAAAGAACCTAGTTGCAATGATCATGCTCATGTAACAGAGTTGATCAAAGGGTATCTTAAGGTGACCTGAGGTGTACCTGTCCCACACAGTCACTCTGTGTCCGTGTCAGGAACAGGGATGGCTGGAATTCCTCCTTCAGATGGCACGTCCTTAATCTCATTATCTGGAAGGATATGAAATCTGCATTCCACCGTGCAAACACACACACCGCACATGCAGGCGCGCGCACACACACACACATACCGCACATGCAGGCGCACACACACAGACACACGCGCACACACACACCACACACATATGCGCGAACACAGAGCCTACAGTGCCTTTTATGTCAACCCAAACCAGAATGTGTGACATCCAAGGCCTGGGATGCCTTAATATATGTATCTCTTTTTCCTTCTTCTTCAGATTACCCAGAAGGCACTTGTAAAGGAAGTAGACATGGTGCCTGTGTGTAGTGCTGCTGGAAAGGCCCGTATGTGAGTTCTCACCAGTGTGGTATGGAAGAGAGCATGAGGGCACTGCACTTAAGAAGGAGAAGACCTCCCACAGCAGCAGACCCATAACCTCCTCTTTACTGCTCTTTTGTGTCACATAGAGCTGCTTCATGCTAAGACAGGGACTCTAACAATCAACATTAACAGGCTTACAAATTATATGTGTGCATGGAAGGTCCAGTGGCCTCATTCAGTACATAGAGATAATTTTATAACTGCATGGATATTTATTTAAATTCAAATTTAGTTTGATGGGATAGAACCGGTGGTAAATATGTATCAGAGTTTTAAATTAGTCCATCTGTAGTTTGTGAAGAAAATGTAAAAATAAAACATACATTTGAAATGTAGAGGTAGTATTGCTGAGCACCAATACCAATGTCACCCATAAACAACATGCAAAAATAAGAAAATCTAAAATCAAGATAATTTACACACCATTCACCCATTTTACTGACCGCTTGAATAATCATTTAACAAAAAAAAATAGTTTGCTTTAGTGTGATTTATATGGATGTTGGCCCTGGTTTACAGTGTGGTTGCTAGGTAAGCATCAGACAGTAAGGTCACATCTGCTGCTTGTGTCCAACCAGCAACAAAATTGGAAAAAAAGCTAAGGTTTTAGTAAAATCTCAAACATGCACTTTTGCCTGAATGCTGATGTGTACAGAGAAGCAACTGAAAAGTGAATTGTCAACAATCTCACTATGACTAACACTATATTTACCCAAATAGATATGTTGATGCAGAAAACACAAGAATGCTGAATATTTAGCATTTTACATTTATCAACACTGTATCAGTATATCTGTCCTTCCTCTGCTTCTCAGTTGTGTTTACTCTTGAAAGACGGTTCAATTCAAAGGTCCCGTCTGGAATTTAATCAGTGGAAATCTACTCTGAGCCACAAAGGGAAGGCATTAAAATCCTATTACCATGCACAATGCCCGCTCTGTCTCTCTGATATACTACAGTGCACTGTAAGGTGCTTACATGCGAATGCTAACCAGTGCCAACCCAGCCTTTTTGATCAAAGACTTCAGAATCTTTGAAGTCAAGTTTGAGAAGGAGGAATATTGGGAAGAAAGTCTCATGCAGTATGACCCCATCTCAAACGCAAACAGGACAGTGCATTCAAACAGTATAAAGTCCTAAAATTGCTTCAACTTTGTTTTCTGTTTAGGATTATGAGCATAATAGCCACTAATTTACTTCTTTAAGTTTACTCAAATTATTTATTTGATGTATATTGTGCACTGTCCCTATCAGGAGACATGCTTTGTACCAGGTTGTAGTTTAAGTGCTCATTTCTACCTGTCCCTGAACAGGCTGATGTTATTAAGTCCCACTGAGGGGAGGAGCCTGTTGTACATGTTTGTAATGGTGGGGAGACTGGAGTACCCGGAGGAAACCTACACAGACAAGGAGAACATGTGAACCCCACCACCTGGGAATCAATCCCAGGACCTTCTGGCTGGGAAGCGAGAGCACTAACCACTGCGCCACCATGCAGCATCTTACATAAAGTATTGCTGGGATTCAGATGGCTTAACTACATTCTATTAGTCTAAAATGTTTAATGGACCTGGGGCAGGTAAAATGACTGTATGGTAATAGTTAATATGCAAAGTTGAAGGGCCAGGACTTATTGAAATCTGCTGAGATATAGCAGATTTCCAAACTTAATTTTGTTGTTAAAGAAAAAGGATCGATACCAATGTTGATACCACAATGTGAAAATACATTGAAATAATTAGAGCAAACTTCATCTGGTAGTACAACAATCTTGAATCTGAACGTTTATAAAATTGACCACATGTCCTTAACAAACATTTGCAGAACTTTGCTCAAGTCCATCTTGTTGTAAACTTCCTCAGTGGCTTTCTACTTTAGCGGCACATTAAATTCAAAAGCCTGGTACATTTTTAGCTTCTCTGTGGTGTGCAGTGGTTTGGGCAGAAGCTGTCTGGACCAGAGGGAGGGGGGGTTGGTTGTAGCAGGAAGGGAGGTACTGTGAAAGCTGAAGCTCATGAAAGAGAGGCTCCGTCATCTGGGAGCTTTAATGACAGAGTGTGCCGCCTTGTTTTGACTGAAGAGCTCTTTTAATATGCATGACAAAAGAGCACCTTCTGGGACCGGCCCTCGCAAAGACAGCGGGTCCGTCCTGACAAATTCTGCATGATTTAAAACACCTCCATCGTGTCGTCGTCACAGCTGGTGAAGCTTCCATCACAGCAGTCGAAAATCATCTGCTTTTGGAGAGTGCATGTATCGAGGTTCACTTGAATAGATAGCGTTCTGAAATAGGGCACTAGGCTTTATACTCATAGTCAAGTCTGTAAGAGCTAAGCAAAATACATTGGACTGAAAGACATTATTACCATCAGTCTTGACATTGACAAAAGCAGAAACGTATGCGATGGACTAAATTTCAACTTAAATTTAGCCAGATAATTTTTATTTTTACATTTAAAAGGTGCTATATAACTTCTGACGGAGGGTCGGACACCTGCTTGGGTCCTGAAATATTCCACCGTACGGCATTATACTTGCATTTATTAAATTGTAGGTGTTAAATGGCAAAGACAATACCTTCACAGATGTATTCTGTGACTTTCCACGTTCATTTTGTCAAGTATAAAATGACAACTTGACGTGGAAAAGAGGGGCCCCTGTCCAAAACCTCTGAACTTTGAGCCCTATTTGCCCTCTGTCTCATCTCTGAAGCCCTTAGAGTCAGACACGCGAGGCGGGAACAAGTTTGAGGGGGTTTATGAGATAAGTTTGTGTTGAGACCATAAGGTTTCATAAATGAGACTCCTGACCTCTAACTTGGCCTAGTGGTATCCCCTCTCCATGGCAATAAATACATTTTAAAACCTTTTTCTTACACATTTTCTTTTTTCGAAAATAGCCCGATTGCAGGACAGTTGATGAATGGGGAAAGCGAGGCTGCAGACAATCGGCAAATGGTTGAGGCCGGAAATCTAACCCACAACGCAAAACACTAATTGTAGATTGTTTACTCTATAATTTTGTGCATAATTCAACAAAAAAAGTTAAAACCATAATTCAGAACATTATCCAAGCGGATAGATACATCTTGATATCTCCATAGAAACAAACACCATACCAAAGCCAATTTTGACCATCCAAACCATTAAAAAAAAAAAAAATGCTTTTGTTTAGTCTACCATTCGGCTAAAACGTTACGCACTGTGTCTTTAAAGTTAAATTGAAAACTTTATGTGCTATTAGACAATCCTCCAAAACATGAAATGGCTCAGACAATTTGTGATAATTCAGCACTACAAGAAATCGCGCTCCAAATCCACCATATCCATGCTTTTTTCACATATGATGATGGCGTGAACCTTTGAGGTATGAGTGGGCTGGATGGGGGTGCGGCAGATGTGGTGTGGGTAACAGAAAAACCCGCGGTCAGTGTGACAAAGACATAAAAGTACCGGGAGTGGTCTTACCTATTTGGGCGTTGGCCGGACAAAAGCAGGAGAGGCAGCAGCACATGAAAGAGAGAGAAAAAAGACAACATTAGAGACAGGTTGCCAGGCCCGAAGTATTGTAAACATCACATTTGTGCGGCGTACAATAAGTGCTGTCTAGACGAGGTACCCTTCAGCTTTATGGGGGCTTAAAGCTGCTGCCATAATGCACCCACTTCTCTGGCAACAATTGTAGCAGCAGTTTGCATTGAAACAAAATGGCATAGAGCGATACGTTTATCAATCCATCTTCATATGTCAAGGTAAAGGGATCTATACATGCAATCAGACTCTTCCAGTGAGCGTTTTCAGTTCGGAGCACAACAAAATTACATCAATGTCTCTGAGTTCAGGCCTGCGACTCGATAAGCATTGATTTCTGCTCGGGATGGCCCGGCTTTATGTTTCTGGACATGGTCAGTGTCTCCAAAGGCTTAAGATATTTATGGATGCATTGGAAATATAGCGACGGACAGAAATTAAATACAAGAAAAAGTTTTATTTTTTTATGAAGTTAGGGACAATCTACTTTGAAGTTAAGAAGAAGGAAAGTCTATACTGCGCTTTGATGTCCACCTTTGTAACCACAGGCGCCATGATATAATTTATATCCCATGGACCTTCAAGGACAAAAAGAACAAAGTGCCTCTTTACAGATTTGAGCCGTTACCAAAAAATAAAGGGACACATATTTAGAATTTTCATACATTATGCAAACTCAAAACTCTTTCTTTACAGCAAAGGAGCTTTACCTTTTCACTCACGACAAGCACTCGCTTCTTCATACACTTTCAGCAGACGATGGAAGTAAAGTAAGTGAAGTATCTTACCCAAGGACACAACGGCAGGGAACCTAAACTGGACTCTAAACCAACTATCTCTGATGACTTTCACATTAAGAGAACATATTATGGCAATATTGATCAAGAATTACGTTGCACAGCTACAGTTCACAATAGATACCAGCAGATGTTTTTCAATTGTGCAAAAATGGTTACACAATACTGCTGAATCCCACATGCATTGATGAAGTTTTCAGTCTATGACAGACTGTGAAGAGGCGGTGAGGATCGTTCTCAAGGTCTTTATTTGGTGCATACAGGGAAACAGGTAAAACACTACGGCTTGTTGTATTGTCTTGATTCTGAGTCCTCAGCTTACAGTTCAACCGTGGTTTATACTAGCTGTTATTTGGGTCTGATGTACAGCCATGATGTCGGCTTTAAGATTATTTGTACCAAGTTTACGAATAATGAGGAAGTAAACAGAAATAGTTTATTGTGTCCCATATGAGGAATATTCTCCTGCACGTTGTTTAGATCGCCGTCATAAAGTTCCCACCAGTTAAGAAGAAAACATTAGAGCATAAAGCAAATAAAGAGCAGCGTGTCTGGAGGGTGGAAAAAACCCAGGATTTTTTGGAGCATATACGGAGTGGAGGGCCAACAACGACATACAATAAAGGGAATTATTTAGAATTTTGCATTTGACATAGTTTTGATGAGCCACCGCACCTTTAACAAGGCTTGGGACAGGTCTGTATAACATGAAAATGTTCAAAATGTTCAAAATTTACAGTAAAAGTACTACTATTGGTTCTTTGGTCAATTTAGCAGGAAGCCTCAAGGCCAAACATATTGGTCTGGGGGCGGTATTTTGCCCTTCAACCATAGTAAATCACCCCGTTTCTCTTCAAATGTGTAAACGAGAAGGGAAAACCGCATGGGTAATAGCGCTTAAACTTTGCAAAATATATCCACTTTAACATACTGTTGTTTCCTACCAAAGATCATTTAAGACAAACATTATAAGGTGATGTCGGTGTAATCCCTCATTCGTCCAGGCGTGTTCCATAGTAGAAAAAGCTTCAGTTGTAGTCATCTGGACTCAGTTTGAAAAAATAGACGTTTCGACTCTCATCCAAGAGTCATTGTCAATAAAAGAATTTAGATCGAGAACTCCGATATTAATACTGTTCTGTGGTAAGACCCGCCCATTGGGAGGAGCCTTCCTGAAGTAGAAAGAGTTGTTTGTTTCAACAGAAACTCCCCCCTTGTATCTACCGAGCTAGCCTACCTGGTCCTCTACCTTCCATGGAAAGGTAGAGGACCAGGACAAGGGCATTTAGATGCTAATCAGGTACTCAGGGTGGTTGAGCCAGGGTCTCACAAAGACAAAGAGGATTCTAATAGCCCATTAAGATTCTGAATAGGCTAGCTCGGTAGATACAAGGGGGGAGTTTCTGTTGAAACAAACAACTCTTTCTACTTCAGGAAGGCTCCTCCCAATGGGCGGGTCTTACCACAGAACAGTATTAATATCGGAGTTCTCGATCTAAATTCTTTTATTGACAATGACTCTTGGATGAGAGTCGAAACGTCTATTTTTTCAAACTGAGTCCAGATGACTACAACTGAAGCTTTGTCTACTATTATAAGGTGATAAACCTTTACTCAAGGGATCAATGACAACACAACTGTACTCAACTGTGTATCTTTTTCCCATTTTTTTCCCCCACATCTGGTCTTTTTGTTTCCAACATGGACAGAAACTTTTCACCTGCTTTTTGGCTCATCATTATCCAGCAGGCCCTTTTTGGTCACCTTCCTCTCTCATCCATTTTTCACAAATACATTGGGCTCTGCGGAGAGGAGCCTGCTGATCATGGAATACGAATGAGAAATATTCTTTCAAAATCATACCCCAGACAGCAGATGAGACTACAAAGCAGGAGGTTTGAGCTGAAGCACAGAATAAAACAAGTCTCCAAAAACAGCTTAAAAAACACACAAAATGTCATTCTTGTCTTTATTTTTTTTGTAACATTTTTTCAACATTTCACATAGTCTTGTTTCTCAATGGATTATTATATTTAATGTTTTCATCATCGTATTTCCCACATAAAACCACAAATTGTGCTGCCTCTGAATATGACTTCTGAATTCAAACATAAGTATAAAAGTGCAACCGAAGCACATTGTAGCAAGTAGCTCTTAGTTTATAACGGAGCCTGGTGCCAGATACAAAGATCTGCTGAAGCAGGAATACAACTGTCGTCAAAACAAGTGCGCTCCTCTGCTCGGGGCTTATTTCTCTGCGTATAGTGTGACTTATGAGCGCAGCAGCAGGTGAATCCATCAGGTTCCAAGATTTTCTCAGACACAGACCAGGAAATCTACATTCAACCTGGCACCATAATAAAAGTCCAAGACCATTAGGCATACTAGGGTCTCTGAGGGATTTTGGAGATGAACGAGCGAGGCGAAGTAAAGGAAATTCGTAAAAATCTCATCAGAATGGTCATGGTGGAAATGTCTATATCGGGGCTTTTAGATGTAGCTGAACGGACGTTTTCATTTATGAGGGTTTAAGAAAGGAAAGTTTTGGAACGCTTTCAATGCTTTCAGTATCTGTATTTACCATTTTGCACCGGAAAGGCAAAAATCCATGTCGCATTAAGGATAATGGAGGTAGGAGTGAGCGATGTTGATCTAAATGATTATTTCCATAATTTTATGATTAGCTCGATAATGATATTCTGATGTATGTGTTTGTTTGGGAGATTACACCAGACACTTTTGACTATTTGTCTTTTTTCAACAATATACTCTATATTTTAATTGTGTACCGGTATATCTCCAAAACAACAATTTCACAACATACTAGTTCTCCCCACTCTAAAAGGAGTTTTTCATAAGTTCAGACTGGAAAACTCTTTCTCTCACCTGCACGAGCCTCCACTGCCTGCTCAGCCTGATCCTCGCTCGCTGCTCATCAACACTTGCTCAAGCAGCTTCCATGCCATCCACACCAGTTTATCAGTGCTCAGCCAACATGTTTAAAACTCTGCTCACTCTTCCCGGCACCACGTGTGCAGTTCATTTTGGGTAAAGGATGGAGATGATAAAAGCCTAGTTTAACATTGTACTGAACGGTCTGTTTCCTTTAAAATCACTGTCTGGATTAGAAGATTGGTGGAAGAGGGACGGACATGAGCCCAGAAGGGGATCTGTGCAACCCAAATCTTGATAATACAATAATCTAGAATAAAACATTTGTCATCGGCGTAGAAATGGTAAGAGATGTTATGTTTTCTAAATGTTTTCAACTAGTGGGAGGTAAAAGTAACTGACACCCACACAGAGTTCAGGGCGATTTAAAAGAGTCGCATGGTCGACTCTGTCAAAGCAGGTTGAAAAGCACTTAAATGTTATCAGTTGCTAAAAAGAGCTCATTAAAAATCTTAAAACTTGCTGACTCAGTGCTGTACAGGGCATGGTGTCTGCCTGGAAGCTGTCTAAAATACCACATGCATTTATAAAATTAGGTGTCCTCCAGAACCCTAAATATAGAAGTTTAAAGAGGCAGATAATTAAAAACAAAAGAAGATTCAAGCCTTGGTTCAATGAAAGCCTGTTTACAAATGGATGGCACAACTCCAGAGACAAGTCTATTATTCACCAGTTGACACACCAATAGATGCCCACTTTGAAAAGCTGTGGAGGGACGTCCGATGGGCAAGATGAGATTTCAGTTTTTGTAGACATGTTTGTAACTGAACTGGCACCTTCAATTTGTCCCTTGTGAATCTTAAAGACAAAATGGGGAAATGTCATTGTCAGAATCCGAGTCATAATTCACAAACATAGGAACTTGTCTTGGTAATATGAACATAAAACAATGAATAAGTCAAAAGAGAATTGTGTGGAAATAATTGTCAACAAATAGAGATGTCAATGCCCATAGAGTCACAGATATATTTTGGTTTATGTCTCTTCTGAAAGGTACACGGGAAAATCATCAAGTCAAGGTAATTCCATTATAGGTCACATTTCACCTACGACTGTGACTCTAGTAGTCAACTCTATGTGCAAAGTAGATGTCAAAACGTTGAGTCAGCACAAGGCCGGATAAAAATGATAAGGCTCCCGGATTTAACAGCGGGGCCATATATTACACAATCCTAAGTAATGGTCTGCACGCCGTGAGTGGAATAGTCAAGTCGGGCCCCTTACATTCTGAGGCCGTAATCAAGTTCCTGGGCAATCTTCATTACACACAGAGCACTCAGCGTTATTGAGATTCAGGCCCGGGCTGGCTGCTGGTGTTCAGAAAGGATTTATTGATTGCACTTAATTCAATAAGCATGCAGCAGGGTCCAATGTAACAATTTCATTAGACTTTTCAGTACAGTGAGAAGGCTGCTGGGGAGGAGGCTGGCAGCTTTGCGTAACCAGAGTAAGGACAATGGGACACAGCTGACTAATGCAAACTTGAACCGCATGAACCCTTGGGAAACGATAGCTTTTGCTGCCGCTGAGTTACAGACAAGGAGTCGAGGAGCTGGTGATTTGCACGTCACTAACAGCAATGCACAAGTCTAGGGATGTCAAGAGGATTCTGTTTATCGATAATGATGATGATAGTGATGTTTTAGGTCACAATATAATCGTAAAGACTGAAAAATGTAATCGTAACTATTTTAGAAGCAAATTTAAGTTATGCTGTTTTAATTCAATCTATAGTAAAACTACATCAAAATATAAGCTTTTTTAAAATTTACTTTACTTTGTTTTTCAGACAGTTCAAGTTCAAAAGGCTAGTCAAAAGGCCAGTTATATTCAGATATAGAAATGTGTAAGATGAGATTTCCCACCATCTCAGTAATAACCGTGAATAATTGTTATATCATGATGTTTTTTCTCTCAATTGTAACACTTAAGTTTGACATCACGACATCCCTAAAATAGACCCACTTATCATGTGTTGTCGAACCGTTGGACAATTAAGACCCCTGTATAAGGGGAATGATTTCAAAACACAAACTAATTTCTCATATTTCAGGCCATTTACGTCACATATTTTTTGTGGTAAATATACCTTTGCCCAATAGAGTAGATTGTGAAAACAGCCATTTGTGTGCTGCATGCATGCATTATGCAGGGATTTGTTGGTATGTTTAATGATTACCACTTATTGTCAATGAAAAGTGTTATCTTTTTCCTAAAAAACGCAACACTGAACTTTATGAAGAAGTTGGATACAGAATTGTTTGTTAGAACTCGAAACTAGATGTGGCTGCGGCTTAACGTGGCTTTCTGAGAACACAAGAAATGGGTTACAGGGTACATTCCATTGTCATCACCGTATGAGTTAATTTTGTACAGAATAGAGATTGATCCCAATTTCATATTTACCATTTCTTTCATACGAGGCACAGAATATGCAGATATAGTTTGTAAAATGTTCACGAGTGTAGAAACCTGTAGGATCTGCAGTGGTGTCCAGTGGAATCCAAAGTTGAGCACGTCCTGCTCTGAGCTGCTTTAGGCGTCTGACAGTGAAGAGTCTTTACCCCCAGAGTGAACCATTAGGGTGACCCGCCCTTACACCCTGAGCCCCCTCCCTGACCCCACACTCATCAGGTCAGGCCATAAATACTCAACACCGCTCTACACAGGCTACTCCGGTTCACCCCTGACACCTGAGCGCAGAGAGTGAAGAATAAAGAGCTGACATGTCCATAAAGTACAATACATCAGGTCTTACGGGACAAGTTATAGGGAGAGTTACTGAGAAGCTAGCTGCTGAGATTAAGTAGTTGTATAAGCGTAATGGACTTAATGAGGATTATTAAATGATGATAAATAAATATGTTTAGTCTTTTTAAGTTCATACAAAAACTACAAATGGTTTACAAACTGTATTTCACTTTACCAATCTCACTCTATCTCATCCCGGTCAAATCAAGTGGCTTCAAAAACACACGCAACGCGAATGAATTGTGAAGTCTCTCTCTTGGACAGTAAATAATTGTCTAATTTTAAACACAAAACAACTGTTAACTTCACTAACTCAACATACACACAAACTACTGACACTTCAATGTCAAAATCCTGTTCCATCTCAGAGTTGATAGGTCCTTGGTGGTCAGCAATTCTCAAGCTTTATTCAGCACAAATCATTAGGACCATAGCAGTGTCCTTATTAATGCACACATTACTGCAATACTGACTGCAGATGCTCGGATCCCATCAGCACTAATGGAAAAGTGTGCTGCATTATCTTCATTCTGGCCTTTTCCCATCATTTTCTTTGCATTCCTCCGCTCTCCTCTCTTATTCATCAGCTCTGATTGGGCTGCCAGCCGTATATTGACCTGCACTTGACTCTCTCTGAAGAGATTCTCAGAGTGGAGTGAACGAGGGAGCAGTGGGTAGGTTTTACGCAGATGGATGGACTCTATTCATTTGGACACGGAGCCACAATGCTTATGCACACTTAGTTTGTACAAGAGCTTTAAAGACTTTATCCCCTACTGAGCCAATATAACAGATAATATAATAAAAATGCAAATGTCCTCCAAAAAGTATATTTGTTGCAAAATCAGAAAGACAGCATGTATATTTACAACTAAAACAAAACAGTACTTTAGGTAAATTACAGGTTTAGAGGGAAGGCTAAATAATCATTTTGGCATCAAGAAAAAAGCTCAATACTTTTACAGTTATGTTTACTTTACTACTCAAAAGGTATGGTGCAAACTAATATGTATGTGGGGCAAAGAAGGGAGGGTGGATGTTAGCAATGTGATGAAGGGGAACGCAGTATGATACATGGTGGTAGTTCAGGGAGAGATATGATGGGGTTTTTTTCCTGTATCTAGTATTAAACTAAAACATAAGTAGATCACCACTTTACATTTTGTTCATTGTAAATGCAACATTGAGCTAAAACAGCTTAGTAAGAGAAATGTGTCCATTGACTTCCTGTTAAAAACTGCTGAATTATTGGACCCGCCCCTTTATAGTGGCATTTCACTGTAGCAAGCAGCAGTTTGTTATTTTAAAAAATATCTACTGAACATTTTTGAACCCCACGTGTGTCATGTCAAATAGAGCTTTGAAAAAGATAATGATTAGGGAACACCTACAAAGTTAAAAGCTCATAAATGTTGATGCAGAATGTCCTCTTTAAGAGGAAAAGGAGGCTGTTTATTCTGCAGAAACAATGGGTTAAGATGAAGGCTGAAACACAAGCTGACTGAGATGGAATCGTATTTAAAAAGTATAGGACATACCCACAAACAGTATACTGCTATTTGTATTTGGAGTAATGCTTGAACAATCAGCTCCAGTTCATGACAGTGTCTTATCACAACTCTCAAGCCAAGCCTTTTGAAGCTTTAGGTCGGCTTCATAACATCTTATGATTCCAGCAATGTATTTCTAAGGCACAGGGGAGGATTTTAGTACAGAAAGATGCACTGAATAAAGTAAAAGATTTTACAATAACCAATATACAACCCAATACACTTAGATACCTAAGAACTAAGAAAACAAATACTGATATATTGATATATTGAAATTAGGTGAACCAAGAAATCCAGCATTACAGATTAGAGGGATTAGACATAATGTGTTTCAAAATAAAAAGAGAAACGCTTTTTCTTATTGAACTGTGCACGTATTAGCAAACTTAGAGTAATGGCTCTGAACAAAACAAGCCAGTGCATCTCATTACATCTAAGTGGCCAGGAACTAGTGCAGCACAGTCACAGTAATTGATTAGGATTTATATAGATGTAAATTTAGTAAGCAGCTTTATTGTTATATTTAGTACATTACTGTAAGCTGACATCAGAGTCAATGCATTGAAATGAGCAGTCTGCAGTTTAAAACCAGCCGGCTAATAGTCAATAGAGCTGATTTATTTTACCAAGCTTACTGTAAGTGCTGCAGTCGAGCGAGGAGCCAAAACGTTATCAACATTTATGAATGCGGTGGCACAAAGAGACAGGGGATAGAGAAGGCATGTCCACAATAATAATATTCAGACAATGCAACAAAATATTACCAACTCAATTATAAAGATTATGGCATGTTAGCTTCATTTTAATTTGTGATTTTCTCTTTTTGAAGCATTTTTAATACATATTTTAGACATTATAATTTCACATATAAATCCAAAATAACTATTGTGATCCATTTGTCAATATAGCTTCACCATTATAGTACATTTGTATAACTGAATACAACAATCTTAATCCAGTCTATTGGAAAATGCATCAAAAAGACATCAATTCCACTCTACAATTGCTCGTATTGTGTTGTTAAATGTTTTAGTAATAGAAAATAGCTTTAGTAACCCTTAATACAACTGCAAAAGTTAAACTAAGAGCATTCTATATTGGTGTGAATGTGTGCATTTAGCCCCAGCTCTGTAAAACCAGGGTTTCCCATGGCGACATGCAGTGACAGATGACTTTTCCCTGTGTCTAAATGATGGGCTATAAAACAAACAGAAGGGTGACTTCTCCAGTGCACTCAGTATGTCTGTGATTACTTTTAAGTGGTGCATTATGAGTCCCCATTCTGTGTGTGCATGCGTGAGTGTATGTGTGTATGTGTGTGCGTGGATGTAGAGCCATTGGGGGGATAATACAATAAATAAAATAATAATAAAGAGTCCCCAATTTGCAGCCTGTGTGTAAGCCACAAAGTACCAGAGAGGCCTGTCAGGAAGACACGATATCACAATATCCCATTTTAGTGTTACCATTATTGTGAGAAGAAGCATTTCGACTAATTATTATTCACAATCATTGACACTGTCACCAAACAACAGTGAAATCCTAAATTTTCTTTCCACTACTTAAATATGTCACCAGCTTTATGAAATAACATTCTGAATTAAAAAGTATATCTAACTGAAATTATTTTACTTTGTTTCTAAAATAGCCATAATTATATTTAGTTCGTACAATTATATGAATTAATTAATGAAATTAATTCAAAACCAAATAATCTGGACTTCCCACCATACTATATCAACCTTATAAATGACAGATGAACAATATTATTATTTTTATATATTTTTACATATTTATACTATTGTTTTTTTGCTGTACATATACATTTGCGTAGAGGTTTTAATCATTACTACTCAACTGTTCTGCTGTTTATTACTTGCAGCACAGTTCATTGGGATTATCCTGTATTTATTTTATAAGTCTAATTGTATCAGTGACATAAAGTAGTTTCAATATTACGGTATTATATTACGTGTTATTTTCTGAAGCAATCTTTTGTATTTCAAAATGTACAATTGTGACAGAGCTGCTACAGGAGCTGAGCGAAGAGGATCAAAACTTGTGGAAATGTCACTTGCAAACTCTGGCATTTAAAGTAAGCTTCTTTTTGCTTTGCTGCAGTGTGTGTTAGCGGTGAGTCAGCCCGAGCCCGTGGAGGATTTCTTGAGGTAAAAGTGGTGTAAGGTGGCCCTCTCTCTCTGACATGCTCTGACTGAGGCCACTCAAGCATGACTGGGAAAATATGGGGCCTCGCTTCATCAATACATCCGGGGCAACACGCACTGCAGTCATCGCAATGCGCTCTGCTGTGTGGTCCATTTATTATGACACCGCAACCGCATTAGGCAAGTGACAGCCAGTGTTTTTATTTGCACTGACACGCGGCAGGTGAGACGACTGGGGTGGTAGAACTGGGAGAACTTTGCACTATTCTTTGTGTGGACGTGGTGTGGACATAATGGTCGACGTGGACTTTAAGTTATGCAATGCCCAGTTACAAAGCTATTCTATTTCAGTTACCATTTAATGTATAAATCAACTGTTTACATTTCTAATCAATAGTGCATTCTCTTCAGTTTACCTAAATTGTTCTCAGCCTGAATTAGGATATTGATTCCCGAACAAAATACTCCAGGCAAAGGTGACATGGATCAAATGTGTCCTATAATCCCATTTTATAACCGCCACATTGTATTAAGGTTGACCACATGAGATCAATCTATTGACATTAAGGTCTAAAGGTGGTCACACAGAGAAAGGTTAGACAATCAAAGCATTCACCTCAGCAAAAGACAGTTTTATAATAATTGTGTGTCTGTCCAAAGCGTGCTGTCTCCAATAAGTGTTTTTGGAATACAATAAACCAATGACTACAAGGAAATATGGGATGGGACAATTCTTGGACGATATTGAACGATTCAATACTGTCTCAAGAGCTGGAGGTTGTTCGAGCTCATGTGTCCCTATATGTGCTCTGTGTTGTGTTTTTGGTGCGGTAGTAAAAGGTTAAACCTGCCATCTTTTCGCAGACAGAGGAAGTAAGCAGCAGACTTACTGCTGCTTTATTTAAACAGAGGGTTTCATCTTTTTGGCACTTTTTATTTCCCACGGCAAAAATGCTATCTTTTTTAAGACATTATCTTTCGAGTTTTCTGTAGAAAGCAATCTGTTTGGACACCTTTACTTGGTATAATTGGTTTAGTAGTAAAATAGAGGAGAGGGAGCTGTGTGTTTTTTTATTAGGAGCAGAGAGGACGAGAAGAGGCTGCTGCTGCTGGGAACGAGACACAGACATGAGCGCAAGGACCAGCTCAGACTTATAACTCTACCCCAACACTAACCCAGATATTATGCAACGTAAAATGCTCAAAATAGAAGTCTGATGGTGGTTGTATGTCTGTAAACTTAAAAAGTAACATATATCATAAACACAATGATTTAATTCCTTTTTTTTTTAAAGATTAAAAAATCAAGGTTATAGTTTAATCATCAAACCACAAACAAAACTTCAAGTACTTCTACTATTACTGCTGCTACAACCAAACTCTACATTATGTCACGCGGTTCCCACGCACTGTCATCCTGTCAGGGCCTATTACCTGACCCCACCAGCCCGCCCCTCAGCCCCACTTCAAGGCTTTGACCCCCGACCTCCGGCAGTCAGAACATGCACGCCTCTGTGAGCTTGTATCTTTCACTTTTTCGCTTCCTTCTCTTTAGTACATGGGGCATATCGTTCTTATGGGGCGCTGGTGCAGTGGGACTCCTTCAGCTGGGTCCTGTATTATTTAACTTGCTCAAATATTTAAGGGGCCTATTATGAGCCTCCACAGTGGCACTATGGAGGTTAGATGTCTAAAAGTTGGTCAAGTAGTCAGAAAGTAGACTCCACATCTATTACACGTATTTTGCCATTAAATAAAATATAAATAAATAACCTTAAGTAGTTAAACATACATTACATTGGTTTAGGAAAGTCTAAAGGGTAAAAGGAAAGGTTTAATAAAAAGGAAAACATAAAACATACTCAAAATAATCTTACCTAGATAATATTACTTGTATTCCTATTTTCCCCAGCACCAAGCCAGGAATATATCATCTTCACAGCGTACCAAAGGGGCGTTACAGCCGTAATTTAGACATATCAAAGATGAGTGAGCTCCTCTGTAACATCATTGGCGCTGTGAGAGAACATGTTTGTCATTACAGTACAGTGTAAAAGAACAAGACCGAGCTGGCATCGCTCCGTGACTGAAAGCGCATGTAGAAAATAGCCGGCGGCTCGCAGCTCCAGACTGTGAGTTCATTGAGGAAAAGAACAAGTGAATAAAAGAGGAGGAGTGAACCCAGCAGTGTCGATCTGTAGAGAAATGTGTTTTATTTGATATGTCTCCCTACTGACTGGGAAAATATTTTTTGAGAGAACTGTAGCGAGGGCGAAGAATCAGCAGAGGTAAGACAACACAACAGGAAAGGGTTCTATTGCAAAAATCTAGCATCATGTCTGAACAAGATTTATCCTGATATACTAAGGGTAATACTATATGTGTTCAAAAGATTGGTCCTTCCATGGATTCAAAACATTGTAGCAAAAATAATGTCAACCTTCCTTCTCCCTTCAACTCAAAGCTCAAAACAGATGTATTAACTATGGCTTCATTAACTTGATGATTGGTGGCACATTTATAGGTTAGTTTATAATTTAAGAATAATATATCTTGCAACTAGGAGAGGGAGATATAGACAAGTATCTATATATATCCTGAACAATATTATAGCGATATTATGGCAATCCAAAAAATAAAATTATAGTTTAAGGTTTAATTATCAGACAAAAGACAAAATGTCTGTATACAAAATAAAAATATGGCCTTATACCCTTATTTGAAAGTTTAAAACATAACCTGTCTCTTTTTGTAGCTTTTTTACACATCATAATATTACAACATTCACAAAATTATCCTAATAAACTTGCAAAACCCACCAAAATCAAAATTGTTCGATTAGAAAGTGTCAACATTTAGTGCTGCCCGGTGGTAGAATGGTTAAGGTGGCAGCACATATGCCAGGGTCTATGTGCATGAGTTTGAGTCCAAGCCTCGACAAATTTGCTGCATGTCCTCCCTTCTCTCGTCCCCATGTATGTAATAAAGCCTTCGGGCAAAAAGCTGTGTCTTTAAGGAAATCAGCATTTTAAATTGGAAATCATTATAATTAGGAAACAGCCTCAAAAGGCTTTAGGGAAATAAATTCATTGATGTAATGCATAATTTTAAATTATAATTTTACATCAGATGCCTTTCCTATGAACGACCACTGCCTTTCCACTAAATCCTCGATGAAGGTATTCAAGATCTCTTTATTCCTGTCTTCTGAACAGTGAGCCAAAATAAATTCATTGGTTCTGCATTTGCTCAAGTACAAATGACAGTGCCCTGGCCCCACAGCGGTGAATCAGAGCATAGCAGTGATTTCTGAGTGAATGTGTTGAGAGTCCGGTGCTGCCTGCAGGGCTCACAGCGCCGTGCAGTGAATGAGGGAGAAAGGCAACTATTGTTGGAGAGGAGTGGGCACTCACACAGGTATTCTGCACATGAAGGGCAGCATTGTGTGGACTGGCACCAAAATGACAAGGGAAAAGAGACACATGGGGGTTTAGGCACCGCTCACTGACTTTAGAACTGGTTTACTGCTATTGTGGGAAAAAAACAGACAAAAGAAGTAGTTATGTCAGAATTGAATATGCACTATATGTTACTTTACTGGTGGAGGGTACACTACCTGATTGTTTCCATGGAGATGTTAGGTCTCTGCCAAAATTGTTCCACACTATGGCATCTAGCTCCATGGAAAGAGAGTGGTAAGGCACTGCAGACTGTTTTTGGTACTGCCATCCCACTCAATTTCGAGGGCCTCAAAACTCCTGTCATGGAAACGATAAATGGATACCTTTGGAGCGTACTTATGGCAGGAAAAAAGGCCATCACAAAGAAATGGATGATACAAACCACTCCAGTGATCAAGGACTGGACTGACATAGTAACAGACTATAGACAAATGGGAGAAAAAAACAAAATCTGACTTAATTTGTAAATGGACAAATGCTACAGACTTTGGACAAAATGGGACTTTTATTTTAATTTGAATGCGCCGTGATTTGGTTTCTTTTGATGTTTAGTTTACTAAACATCTACTGTTGTGTTCTCTATTGTTCTGTGTTCTCTGTTTATTATCTTTTTAAAGGAACGAGGCAGGTAATATCACCAGACCAAGTTACAGTTCAGGGGTTTCGTTAATAAAACTTTGTACAAACAGGGTACATACAAACAAAACACAAACTCTCTCATATCTGAAAGCCCACACATGCAAAGTTTAGAGTTTTGAGACCGGTTTGCATATTTTCAAGTTAAATTGTCTTATAAATCACAAACTTAACGTTTTTTGTATGCACACTAGATAAATGAGACCCCAGATCGTTCCAGAGACAACCCTGCATACTGTAAGAATGGTGTTTCAAGGTATTTTTGATCAATAAAACACATCTACTTAAATGCTGGATGTTATTCTGTAGCAATCAATCACCAATCACTATATATATGTTTACAAAGTTGATGTAAATTGTTAATAATTGTTTGTTAATTACAAGACAGAGTATGTAATTGTAACTGGTCAGGTATAATTGATTGCATTGTGTATTGGGAAGGATTTGGCAGGTCATGCTAAAATTTAAAAATAATTACGGCACTCTTAAATAAAGTAGCCATCTTATGTATAATGAACAATGGAACTATCTCTTGGTCTTTGGAATACTTTTTTGAAAGTTGAAGAGTAACATCCTATCTTTGAGTTGGCTATGTGGATTTGATCCCTTCTGTCACAACAACCTCCAACTCTTTGTAACTAAAATAGCTGCCCACACACTTTATTACTCTTTTGACAGACAATTCTAGCGCAGCACAAAGCCAACTTCCTGTCCCACAGCAATAATGCAATTACCAGCATTAACATTTTAACTGCCATTTTGACGACGGCAACACAAAACCATCACATGGCACCGAAACCGCTCAAAAACCAATCACCATTCACTCCCCACTTCAGGCACCACTGGGCCTATATATACATTTGCAACCGATCCATCCTTACGCTTTCCATGGGCTGGTATGGAAGCTGTGATCTAATTAGCAGTGGGGCTTCATGTGTTGGAACGATTCTTCTCCTTAATAAGTATGGAACATGCAACACACAGACATCACGGCTGCTTCATCGACAGGGAGTAAACGATGTGTTCACGTTGCTCTATAGTAAATTGAAGTTTGGATTATTCCTCCAAAGCTGAAAGTCACCCTGAAAGATAGAGGCAAGTGGAACGGCTCCACCATCGACAGATTTAGTCTGAAAGTAAAATTATTGAGTTTTCACAAGATTGCATATTGACAGGATGGTTTGAAAAGGTCAAAGAGCAGAGATAATTTGCATGCACAGCTAGGTTTACTAAACATGTCCTCAATCTTCTCATGTCTCAATACACTACTGTTCTTTTGCTTAATATTACATCACTTTTTTAAAATGTTTATTCAATTGGGAGACATTTGAGCACAAAACATACAGTGGGTTAGGGATAAGGTATGATACACTTAAAGATAGGATATTCAACTAAGTAAATGTCCTTAGTTGTCCTTAGTGCACGCATCTGAAGAATGTGAGAATGTGCCAAAGGAGAAACTACTAAGAGCTGCTGGTAACAGTTTAAATATCAAATTCCCTTTTGCAATTTGAAAAATGGGTACTCTAACTAGAATTTCACGAAACAAACTGACCATCATCACTCACTAACTCGCTCACTAAATTATGAATTGATAAGCACCATTTATTTGTCATAAATTATATCGAAATCTCATCTTGTCTCTTTCTATTAGACCCAATCTCGTCTTGACTCGTGTTCTGGAAACTGTGTCCTCTTGTAGGCAGTTGTAGCAAAACCTGTACTAATTCATTATGAATTGGTAACTGGAAAACTACTACAACTGCGGCACCCAAAACAATACATATTTCTAACCTTGCAGCCAACATAAGACAATAAAGAGGTTAAAATATACAATCTCACACACTGATTGAACTTTCACCAGATTGCATATTGACTTCAAAGGCTGAGGAATCTAAAGGACCTTCTGCCCAGTCAAGCCCCAAAGGTCAAACATGACTTCCCTGACAGTGACAAGACATTGTATCGTACTCCATTCACATCCAGATTGCAATTCAGCTTCCCCCAACCCTGCTCACCCTTCTCTACATTAAACAAAACATCCTGGCCTGCTCCAGCCGGGATGGTGCTTTGTCTCACCCTGTTAGGAGCGGGACAGGACCACACACGCACACAGTGGTCATGACCAGAGTCCTATTGTCCACATGTTCCTGCAGTCAGAAAGACACAGGGAAGGCGGACAGAAGAGGGACACACTTGTATTTGACTCATCTGTCCATCTTTCTTGTGGTCAACAAGAAGCAGCATGTGAACGATTGTTTGGAGACAATGAGGGAACAACTGAGTTGAATTGGCAGAAACTACCGGTATGTCAAAATGAGGACTTCATACACAGCTTATCTAAGCATACTAAGGTTTTTTTCTTGCTGGTTAGAATCAGAATCAGGGACAATGCATAACAACCACAACATTTTACATACGAATCTAAATAAAATAGTTTGGGATTTGGAAAAAGTACCTTTGGAGTATATTTTTGTCAGCAGGAAAGAAAGCCATTATGACTTTACTTTTTTTATAATTTAATAATTTAATAGACTTTGGACCAAATGGGATGACTATGTTGGACTACATGTTTAGAACTATGTAAACGATGTGTATGCTTTCTCTCTGAAAAAAAGAATAAGTAAAAGTACATAGTAGAAAAAGCTTCAGTTGAAAAAATAGACGTTTCGACTCTCATCCAAGAGTCAGAGTCGAAACGTCTATTTTTTCAAACTGAGTCCAGATGACTACAACTGAAGCTTTTTCTACTATGGAACACGCCTGGACGAATGAGGGATTACACCGACAAAAGTACATAGGCTAGTTTTTACTTGGATCTTGACATGGGACAAATCAGGGTAAAATATTTTATAATGGTTGACATCTTGGTAATAATACCACTATATTGCATACTCAGCAGTTTCATATACTACATCCATTGTCATAAAAATATGATATGCTTAAAATTGATTTATTTGATTAATAAACTATGAAGATTTTTTTTTAATTCAATGAGTTTCATCCTATAGCATTATGCAGTGCTTTGTGGTTGAGCCGTAGCCCTGACCCAGTCATCCAGCGTAAAAGTCATCGCTACGTCAACTTCCTGATTCATGCAGCTAATGAAAGCTCAGGTACAATTATGTCTGACGGCTATAATTATTAGCACTCATAACAGCCGGGCTAAGCGTGAGAATATAGACAGCTCCTGCTCATTAGTTATTCAAATGATGGGATTATATTCATATGGCGCACAACTCAAGCCAAGCATGAAAAATGCCTCTAATCCACCCATCAGACACAACACATGACTGGCCTTGCAGTCCAACCATCGGTCTGTTGGAGAACTTGGAGAAGTGTGACGTGTGAAGAGGTCTGGTCACAAATGTGTCACTGGTCTGTCCTATATGAATTTAAATGGAGGCGCTCCAGACGTGTTTCAAGTGATTACTGGACGTACTTCAGGCTGTCTGTTTGGGACATATTATGCACTGGGTTGTATTGAAGGGAACTCAAAGCAGTTTGAAGAAGTTTGAAGAAGTGAGACGTGTGTTAGGTCAGTGGAATAAAGGACAAGTGTCCATTTTAAGTTTGGGTTGAATAGATTTGCTCTGTTGGATTCATTTTTAATTTTTTTAAATTAAATCACATTCAATAACATAAAGCTTGTTATAATAATAAATAACTCTGCGATGAGCTAGTCCCTGTCCAGGGTGTACCCCACCTAAGGCCTATAATCACTGTGATAGGTGCCAGTCACCCGCGATCCCTAATTATCAGGTTTTATATACCACTCTCTACAAGAAGGTTTTGCCCTAGGACAATTAAAACATTCACTGCAGCCATTTGTACCACATTTTCTGTACTTGTGTCACGTGGGGGAAATCAAAAGAACGATCCAAAATGCAAAACTGCTGAAAAATATTATTTAATAAAACAAAATGCCAATATAATCCAGGGATAAAATGCAAAAACAAAGGCACTGACACATACTAGGTCAGGACAAGACAAGGACAATGGACCAACAAAGGTCAAGGTGAAGGGTTAACCCCCATAACAGGTGAGGCACGTTAGGGCAATCAACAAACAGGAAGTTGAACTGAAAAATATATCAAAATAAAACACTGAGCACATGAATACAAGTTAATGCTGATTGAAAGAACTATTTATATTTAGTCTACCTGTCTTTGCCTGCAGTAACAGTTACAAAAAACATGCCAAGAGCCACAAAATGAGCAGATGAAGATGTGATCATTCTTCTCTCATACAACCTGCAGGAATTACAGCTAATCTCAAACATGATTATTGTCACGTCTACAAGTATCATCTTAATGAGCATTTAACCTGGCAAACTGTTAAATAAAGAGTCCAGGGAATAGCGTTCAAATTATTACAGTAACATACCGTAAATCATAACCTCTCCCTGACACAAAGTGGGACAGCTTGTTCTTTGCTGTATTCCAATTAACAAGATGAGGCTGATTAGATTAGCATATAATGTGCAACAAGGGAAATCAATAATGCAAATTGGCAGAACAGCAGCAAGTGTGAGATCCAGTAATCAACCGTGCCAACGACACACAAAAACTGTTAGCTCAACGCCATTCAAAGTGAGAAAAGGACTTTGGGTCAAACTTTACTGTGGGAAACGATAAACAGCATACTACTATTACTTTTGTTAAAAAAAAATATTATAATTGTGACAGCCCTTTTTCACACTGCAAGAGTGGAGAGAGTTTTGGTCATATTCCAAAAATATGTTTTTGTAAAATGAAAATCCCTGACCAAGTTGTTACAATGGTCAGTGGTCGGTCAGTGGTTTCAGCAGAAAGTACGTTATTTTTTCATTCAATTGAAATTTAATTTCGTAAAAGCTGTACTAAACTACACAGCCTTAGGGAACGACAATACCACATAATCATTGGTTCCAAAATAACATTATGAAATTAAAAAACATCAAATTCTATCTATGCAAGCAACTGCAAACTTTAATTTTAGGATGCAATGTTTGTAAGTCCAATGAGCGCATCAAGACTGAGTAGTATATATATATTTATTATTTAGTGTATATTTTCTTCAATCTGCAGTCTAATGGGAACATAATAGGTTTGATATACTGTAATTTCAGCAACATACCTTCAGCGACTGTTACGGTCTCCATTTATGTCCCACTGACCCTACACGAACAAGTTTTGCTGATCCAGTCATAGCAAACAAAAGAGGCCATGATAGCGTCCAGATAAGACCGTGTGTAGGACAAGGGCCTGGGACAGATCACTGAGGAGAAGGAGGCACTCACTATGACATCTGTTTAAGCATGACACAAAGAGGACCTGTCTGTAACATAGACGTATGATGAGTAATGCTTAGGGATGTCAAGATTATTTGGTTAATCGATAATTGTGATTATTCAGGTCACAATTTAATGGTAATAACTAAAGAATAAGTGTGTGATTATTTTAGAAGCAAATTAAATGTCAATTCAAGCTTTACTGTGTTTAGTGTTTTTTTATGAGGCTGTTTGCACAACCTTTGCATTCAGAAAGTTTGATTTTAAAAACGGGTGATGTATTATTGGAACAGTAATGTATTAATTAGAGTGAAAGAAAATTATTGATTACACTTTTGTTTTGTGACGTTTCTTCTCATAATAATCGTAACACTAAAATTTGACATCGTGACATCCTGCTGCTACCCCACAGAACATTTTGACTAATTCTCAATGCATCTGATATTTTTTATCATAAAATGTTAGACTGCACTAGAAATGTCACAATATCAAATTTCAGTATTACGATTATTGTGAGAAAAAACATCACAAATGATTATTCACGATTATTGAGACTGTGACAAAACAACTGTGAAATCTTTAATTTTCTTACCTTCATCCCCGATGTTACTGTTCCTCAAGTTTGTGACCGGATTTATAAAACTGAACTAAATAAAAGGCAAAATAAAGTTACATTTGACAAAAAACGGCAGATTTTAAAAAGTTATATACATTTAGGTCTATTTTTTGGATAATAGATTGAACTAAAAATAAGTAATTTTGCTTCTAAAATTCTCACGACTATTATTTTTTTGGTTCATACCATTATATTGTGATCTTAACAATCACAATTATCGATTAACGCAATAATCTTGACGTCCCTACACTGACTACTGTATTTTCAACATGGTGTTTTTCCAATCTTCAGACATTTTCACACGAGAAATATAAAAAAAACGTCTTACAAATCTCTCAAAAATGCATGAAAAACGACTAAGATTGAAAACCAGTGCGCTTGAGGACAGACAGGAATCCATGGTATGAATAACACGAAGCAAGAATAGTAGTTTGGAGTTTTACATATTGCTCCCCTGTTGATCCAGTGAACTCTCAGAACTCTCTGTGCAATTTGACACATCATTTTTTGAGCGTCCACAAATCAACAAGTTAATACACCCCACCGCTGAACAGCTCTGTGCTTGCACGTTCTTCTATCAGCCTGTACCTGTCAGCCAGCTGGCCCCCGGGGCAGAAACATAAGACCTCGCATCTGGTCAATATTTCGACACGTTTTATAAACTGGATATTGGGGCTTAGAGTGGGTTGGCAGCGTGTCCCTCAGCTGGTGTGAGACTGCTGGAGGTAGGTAGCGAATCCCTTCTGATTGTTCCCAGGGCTTACAGAGCACTCCCAGCTCTTCCACTGCACAGTAATGAGCAGCTGCAGGGCTTAGGTTTAACCACCAAGAACTACAGCCTCAAGCCACAATATCCAGTAAGAGAACCAGTGATGGAACCAAACGCTTTGCTTGACTCAACTCATATGTCAGTAAGTAAGGAGCCTGCCATATATACAGTTAATTGTGGAATGTCAAGCAACTGAGACATTTAAGTGTTGCAACATCAGCAGTAGGATAAAAGAGTCTAAAAACATATACAAGATAAATAAGGATTCGGAAAAGCATTAAAACTTAATTTTGCTGTGTATTGAAAGTCCTAGCGCAGTAAACCCTCCACAAAAGACCACATTTCTCTTGGGTTTGCAGAATCGTTTTGTCGTTGTCCGTGTCACTTGTCAGACTGTCCGCCCCAGAATTTCTTATCATTTTGTAATAAGCTGAAAATGTTCCATTGTCTTCTTATCTCAACTTCAACTTTCAGGCATAACTTTGTATGAAGAGGAAATTGAGAAAGTGCCGCCAGAGAACTGACAACACTTCCAAACTAGAAGGAGTGTGATGAACAAAGTAAGTAGCTCATTTTAATGAATTCTTCGTGCTAAAGAGTATAAGGAATGATTAAGCTACATACTATGTCTATAATACACAGTTTCATAAGTCATTCCGTGGCTCAAGTATTTACCTTTGCATAATTTGTTGCAAAGAGAGACTACAGCCCATTGTGCCTCTGCTCAGAAGGTGATCGGCCGCGGACTTCCATCTCTGCAGGACCTGTATGTCTCCAGGGCTCTGGGACGTGCAGGTCGGATCACAGCCGACCCTTCTCACCCTGGACACGGACTATTTGAGCCACTCTCCTCAGGCAGGAGGCTATGATCCATCCGGACCAGAACCTGCCGTCACAAGAACAGTTTCTTTCCCTCTGCCGTTGGACTCATGAACACTGCCTAAGCACCTTGCACTCGTTCAATGTTTTGTTGTTTGTGTTGCATCGAATCACCAGGGCAAGTTCCTATGTTTGTGAATTTTGTTCATTGACAAATGGCAATGAACCTTATTTTGATTCTGAACCGTTAGATGTTTACTGCCATTCTACTGGAATCTAATCTTGCATACTTCTCATCTGCAGAGAGCATACCTGGTTCATGGACTAGAGGGGGCCGTATCGCCACACAGAAACGCCCAGCACTGCACGGGAGTCGAACCTAGAACCTTCTTGATGTGATGCGACAACAAATCAAACTATTTAAGTGTATGATTTTAGTTTGGAAAACAACTTTCCAAAAGGCTGCCAAAGGAGCGGAATTAGTGAAGCAAAAAGATTATTTAAAACTTGCAGTGTATATTTATTATGCAGCAAGTTGTATTTATTGACTTAAAATAAATAAACAATTACACTGCATTATTTTAAAGCAGTGCTTCACCAACACTGTTTATGGTGCGAGTGGATTTCGTCGGATGGTAGAAGAACACTCAATACTCAATCCTGCATTAAACACAACATGAGATTAAAACAGCTTTTTTGTTTTTGTTACACAATTTGTTATATTTATACAGGAAAAGAGAACCTTTATCAAAAGTTAGAGAAGAAAAAATCTCTCACACACACACTCACAATAAGAGCTACGTTTTCTATTTTCTCATTAATTTGAAACAACACAATGTATTCCTTTTTAGAAAGGTAACTGTGTGCCACTCGTGGACAGGCGTCACAAGCTCTCAATAATTTGTACCAGAATACAGTTACTCAAAATGAGTATTCATGTATTCAGTTACTTCCCAACACTGGTCGTAACACCGCCTATAAAATCCTACTTCTTTTTCTGGCAGCAGCTCTGGCCCCTGTATCCTTTCATAAAACCTGGTGAACATTAATAAGCAGCCACACTAATGCTGACCTGTAGCGACTGCTGAGCCCTTTTAAAGTCTCGCACTGTTATTGCCTGTAAAGTCTGTGCCACCTGAGACCCCCTGCTTCTATCCAGACCAACTAATGTAAAACTTGGCAAAGTAGTCCACAGGAGCCTTAGCATTTAATATAGAGACAAACTGAATTATCCCCTGTCATTCAGAGGTCTTGACAAATGTACACTTCACACATCAACTGGGAAACACACTTCAGAAATAGGTATTCCTTGTTCAAGATAAATGGTTGAAGAACGGTATAGTTTTTTTTTTATTTATTAGTAGACATCACAAAACGTCCAACGTGGGTGCAGTCCAATGTATGGTCATGAAAGTACCACATATTTGCAACACAAGAAAATCCTCTTGATAATGACTATTGGCAGCCAAAAAACTTCCCTATATAAAGCCTTTAGAATGGAAACAGCTCTGTAAGCAATATGAACCTCAGATATGTCTCTACAGTAGACGGACTGGGTTTCTTATACAGTGCAAGGGCCAGTGGGAGTCAGAAATGTTGTAACAATAACAACATTAATGGCAAGCACTCATCATTTTAACTGCCATGCCAAATCATATTAACTAACCGTTTTATTGGACCTGGCAGCTGCAATAGCCATCATATTCCTCCTCCATTTGAGATTAAGTCTTTAGGTGTTTTGTACCTGTGTTGTGGCCAATTAATTATAATTAACATTAAGAGTAAATCTGTCTTTGCCAAATCCTATAAATAATCATATAAAGAGCATTATAAGGCTGTTGCATATGGTTGTGATATTAAAACCAGGCAACTCATTTTCATAAAATAGTAATATTATAGTAATCGTGCAAGCAGTTCGCATTGCCAAATCATTTTAACCCACCCAGTTATTGGCCTTGAAAGCTTTCCTTGGATCTTCAACTCAAAGAACACCATGCAATCAGTTAAGCTTATTTACTTAACAAATGTGAAACAAATGAACTCATTGTATCATTTAGATTATAACACCTCGGATCAATAGCTTAATAGCGTTATGCTTCGTTCATTGATCCTGCAGATATCAGAATCAGAAGAAGAAAAGGTTTATTGCCAATAAACAGCATTCACAAACATGCTCTGCTCAGGAACTTGCTTTGGTGATACGGTAAACATAAAACATTGAACAATGATAGAACAACCTATATAAGTAAAAGAAAAAGAATAACTATTTAAATCTGTTAAAAATAGGCTCAATATTTACACAGTGAACAGTGCAGTGAGTGATTGATTAAATTATAGTTAAAGTGACCGGTGTTTAGTGTGTTAAGTATTCATGAGTCCAACCACAGAGGGAAAGAAACTGTTCTTGTGGGGGCAGGATGAACCGCAGCCTCCTGCCTGAGGGGAGTGGCCTCCTGCCTGAGGGGAGTAACTCAAATAGTACATGTCCATTGTGAGAAGGGTCGGCTGTGATCGACGTACAGGTCCTGCAGAGATGGAGGTCTGCAGCCGATCACCTTCTCAGCGGAGCGCACATTGCGCTGTAGTCTCTATTTGTCCCTGGCTGTGGCTCCAGTGTACCACACAGTGATGGGGGAGGTGAGGATGGAGTCAATGATGGTCGTGTAAAACTACACCATCATCTGCACTAGCAGCTTGGCTTTCCTCTGCTGGGCCTTCTTGATGAGGGAGCTGATGTTGGTCTCCCACTTTAGGTCCTGGGTGATGGTGGTGCAGAGGAAGCAGAAGGAGTCCACAGTGGAGATGGGGGAGTCTGTGATAGTGGGGGCTGTGACTTTCCTGAAGTCCACGATCATCTCCACTGTCTTCTGGGCATTGAACTCCAGGTTGAAACCGCTGCACCAGGACACCAGCCGGTCCACCTTCCTCCTGTAGGCAGACTCATCCTCATCCGAGCTGGGTGCGATGAGGGTGATGACGTCCGCAAACTTGATCAGTTTTATGGAGTCGTGCCTGGAGGTGAAGCAGAGGAGAAAGTACACAGCCCTGTGGAGATCCTGTGCTGATAGTCCGAGTATCTGAGACATTCTTCCTCAGCCGCACGCACTGCCTCCAATCTGTCCGGATCTCAGTGATCCACCTGTAGGTGGAATCGGGCTGCAAGATGAAGTAGAGTGCCAGGTTGATGGAGTCGTCCACAGACCTTTTGGGTCTGCAGGCGGGGGTATCTGTCATGTATTTCAGTCTCTTTATTTTTTCCTTGTAAGCAGCCATGTTTGTATTGATAAGGATGGCCCATGTGTGTCCCTTACTGGATAATCAACCTGTCAATCATGGCCATCTGAACACCAGTAGATGAAACCGCTGACCAAACTGATATTGAGTTGAACAATTTGAAAGCTGACTTAAGGCTCATTTATGCTTTTTTGTACATTAACAGATCTATGTTTTCCAAGCATAATTACCTTCACTTGATTTTCACTTAAGTAATTTGTAATGCAAATCTGTAATTAATCTGTAACCACTAGAGGGCACTCAAAATCAGTTAGAGAACTGTACCAAGATGGAATAAAAGGAGAGCGATAAGAAAGATTCTTAGATCACATCCGTTGGACAAGAGCCACTTAAATGAGGTAAGTAAAGCGTTTTAATGGTTTCGCAGGTTGATCTAGTGACTTCTTAAAAAAGCTGAGCCTCCACTGAGCTGTGTTCACTACTGTCCCCAGCGACTAGCACATGTATAGTTCCATGAACTCTGGGACTACAGACCACAGAGCAATGGAGAGGACGAACGCTTCCATCCATATCCATATGCGTTTTGAATATAGAGCAAAAATTTAGTGGACTCTCTGGTTCTGCCAATACGTAGTTTGGGATCAAAGGTCAAAAGTAGGCAAAACCTGCCACAGTGCAAAACCACTGAGATGCGTTTACAAAAACAATGTTAAAACTAAAAAGAAAAATAGCTGTGGACAAACTTGATTAATACTGACTCTCAAAGACATTTTAGTGACATTATTCATTCATTTCATACTACCACCTAGTATACCCTTCCATTTGCCATCCAAGTACTACCAACACCTAGGGCAGGGGTGGGCAAACTACGGCCCGCGGGCTACATCCAGCCCGCCGGATTTTTAAAAAATATGTCTTCCTTTTTTGCCCTCAGGCATCTGTCTGCACTTGTATCCTTAATAAATATGACGTGAAATTAATTCAATAATAGATTCAATAGCCTATATTTGACAGAAAAGTGATATTTTATTTGATATTTAATTTTTTAGATTATTTTTTTTTTCACACCAATGATCGAGGGCCGGCCCTCCGCTACTTACCTGGATTCGAATATGGTCCTCGGAGGAAAATAATTGCCCACCCCTGACCTAGGGGGTATGGCCACAGTTAGCTTCCCAAGTTTATGAAATCAAACCTTGTGAATAATAACGTTTGGTTAATGTCACATAGATAAAGAAGATAAAGAGCACTTTACATTTAGGTTTACTTTTTGAAGAGAGAGAACGGATTGAATAGATATAAATTATTTTTGCTTCTAAAATTCTCCTTTTTGGGGCATATTGTAGCCAGAATTATTACAATTATAGATTCTATTAACTAATTAATTAGATTCTACTAATTAATTAATTGTGTCAATGTTAATAGGTACAAATCCATGCTTCCAAACAGTGGGTATATCAAGCGCTCGGTGGACCTAAGCGTATACTGGCAGCTCTTACAACTAACCAGAGGAGTAGTTTCTTAAAACATATGGCCTTGGTTGATAAAGCCCCCCTGAGCTCAGAGAGGAAATGTTACATTTCCCGGTTACGAAAGTGGTCCGAAGCACCTGCCGCTTTGTTGGTTTTTCATTAGAACTGCTTTCATTGCATTACCTGGGACCTTGGCAGAGTCAGACAGATGTTTGGAGATGGATTTAGTTTCGCTGCAGTTTTCTAATGGGGCCATATGTACTTGATTTAAGGCTTAGGTTAATGAATGCTTGAGTTCTTTTCACTTCCATATGTTGAAGTCAGGGTGCAGTGCCAGGGTGATTTAAGTCTGCCACAGCTGGAATATAGAGTGAAAGCTGGTGAACAGTAGCGTGAACATGGCATACAGAAGTAGTCCCAGAAGAAATGTGTTATGGACTGGAGGTGTGTTTTAAAATGAGCTGCAAAACTGGTCACTGGGGAGGGATTCTGGTCACTGGGGAGGGATTCTGGTCACTGGGGTATAATAATAATGGAACTCACAAAGTGGCATATTTGGGAAACACACCCACTTTTACTCAGGGGATTCAAATGAGTTAAAAACATAATTCGCAATATATATTCTTATTTGTATGATATAAATACTGTCTCTATTTGAACTATGAAAGAGCCACAGCAATGGTCTAAATCCCATTCAGTCTGACATGTTCTGTAAGAAGTAATTTTTGAGAATTGGAAAATAGATTGTAGAAAGCAGGAAGCCATAATCTAAAAAGGACCTGTAGTATTTCTGCTTTCAAATGTTAAAACTTAAAAATATTTAGGGACTGCTATTAGATACAGAGGAGACCACTAAATCACAAAGGACATTTTCAGCCGTAGATTCTTTACATGGAGTATCCTACTACCTTGAGGGTTGCTGATACAGTCCAGGCTCTGTATAAAAAGGCATATTTAGATTGCTTTATTTCGTCTAGTCACATGACAGCAAAATAATTAAACATTCTATAGTTTTATCATTTGTTGCAGCAGCTGTAGGGGATTTTAAATATACGCCTATTCCTCAGAGAAGATTATAAGATATTCCTTTATTGTCCCACATGGGGAAATTTCATATCAGAGAAGATAAGCTGATCCATGTCAACATTACTATGCCAGACTTTTTTTTGCTTTAACTGCTGTGGACTATGTACTTTTCAACTACTCCCGACAATGCATTGAGCACTCCAGCAGACGAGCGTGAACTTGCTGCCTTCCTGGGCCTAACAGTGTGTATACATTAGACAAACACTACATGAGTGATGGGCTGGGTTAGACTGAGCTGTTCCTGCCTCAACATGTGCAAAGGATGCTTTCTGCTCTATTTTAGTTAATATATAATAATAACAGGATGTCTCAATGATATCCTCCAACTTTTATATGTCTGGGTTTGGCTAAACTTAGTGCACTGCAAGATAGCGCACAATCAAGGCATTAGAGTAATGGCAGGAAACAACTCAGAGTGATGTCGTAAGAGTCATGAAAGAACCGCAAACAAAATCAAGTCATCAAAGTATTGTGGGGAAAAAACTGAAAATGAACTTGTATCCCTCAAGCCACAATACGTCACCAAAAGCTTGATATTTTATTAAATTAATAACACTTTTATGAAACATCGCCATGCCATGTGCCTTGTTGATTAGAGCTGGATATGCAGGGCAATTCAATACATTCATTTTTCTGAGGGAGTGAAGGAAATATTGATAAAAATAAATATATTGATATATATTTTTTGTAGTATAAGACAATATTATGTTGCATATTAAACAAATTATCCCACTCTCTCACTTGTAGCATGAATCTTTATTATAAACAATATACTCTATTTTGAAATGTTGCATATCTTCTACTGTAAATGCACATAATAGACATTTTGATAATCACTACTCCCATCATCCTGCTCTCTTCCCTCATTCCTTCTGTGCAGTCCTATCAATCAAAATGAGCTGCCTTATCTTATTTACACATTCCAAACTGGATACAAAATACAAAATAAAAGCAGATAAAAGAAAAAAAATCACAATTCCACCTCTACTGGGCACTGTTTGTTATTTAGGGAGAATAGTTTGTGCAAGTTAAGTTCAAACAACGCATTCCACAAATTCAGAGGCAGAACGTTGAATTAATGATTCATGAATCCAATAATAGCACATCCACAGTATTTACAATGCATTTTCAAACTTCTAATTAAAATAGAACAAAACTTGGTAACTGTGATGCACCAGTGAACCGCAACATTAACTGTCCTTGAATAGTTCTGATGCGTGCTGTGATTAGGACACCCTTGCTCGTCTTTGTTACAAAATAAAAGCAGATAAAGTGTGTGTATTTGTCCAGCTCTTTGTCAATGATTTGCGCTCTGCTCTAATGAACTCTCCCATTATCCTGTTGTGTCTTATCTGGGCCAGTGACACGTCCAAATGTGAGTCACACACAGTTATTGCACCTTCCTTTCCGACCTTCAATCAACGCAGTGTGTCACTGTAACCCATATTTGAGCGCTTATCTTCAAGTGACGGGGAATGTGGAGATAGGATGCATGTGAGCTCTTACTGTAATAGGACGGACTTGGGTTCATCCTAAAAATAAAACTAACTATTAATTTAGTATAGTACAATATAAAATCATACTGTTAGACTCTTCATTTAACACATTACAAGTTTGTGAATAACTTGATGAAACTGAACTTTCTGAATGGGAAAGAGTGCTTTACATTTTGCTGCATTAATTTGCTTCTGTAAATGTCACAAATCACAATTATTAATATTTAATTAATTTGGTTTCATATTGTGACCTGAACAATCACGATTATCGATTAGCCAAATAATCTTGGCTCAAGTTGATTCATCCAGAAGTGGTCTTTGGTAGAAAATATTTAAATTGTAGTCATCAGGACAATGTTTAGATGTTAGAATAAGTTGCGTTGTTGGTGTTTTTGTTGTTGTCTTTATTGTTTTATGCATCGTTTTACCAAATCTATCTTAAGCGGCTCTAAGTAATTAGCTCATTTCTGTTCTTTTAACATGGAGCGATGCTTTAAATACACTTCCACTCTAATCTGTTGTTAATCATCTCCAAGAGGGTTTATGTGTTGTAAAGAATTCAGGAGCCATAAGATTTAACAGCTAACTCAAATTTAAAGAGTGACTTGTTCATACTATTACTACAAGAGAAGATGACCCACGCCACGCAGAGCGCATTGTAAAACTGCCGTGTGTATCCCACTGCTCAAACAAAAGACACTCAAATATCTGGGCTGGCCTTTCCTCCAGTGAGTGCTGTGTTCACAGGTGGAGCGATGATCTGAAGTGGGGAAAATCTTGGTCATAAACAATGGAGATTTAGAGGCACAAGTTTAACTGAGACGTTCTTTAGGCAGATTTGGGGCGTAAGAAGAGTAAAAGGTCCTGATGCAAGTGATAATGTTCAAGTGTAAAAGACATTTATACCTCATATTATAAACATGGAATAATCTTGTAGTCATGAACTCTGAGCACCTGGTCTTGCGCCTTCTCAATCCTTCACCTCCTCCCTGATGGACCCCGCCATCCACCTGACACTCCACTTCATCTTGCAGCATCTGGACTCCCTGAGAACCTAAGCCTGTTTGTGGACTTCAGCTCTGCATTCAACACCATGCGCCCTGCTCTTCTCCAGGACAAGCTCTCCCAGCTCATCGTGCCATTAACTTCCTGACGGAACAGAGGCAGTGCATGCGGCTGGGGAAGTCTCAGAAACTCCGACTATCAGCACAGGCTCTCCAAAGGGCTGCGTACTTTCTCCCCTGCTCTTCTCCATGAAGACAAACTGCTGCACTTACAGCCACAAATCCGTAAAACTGATCAAGTTTGCGGACGACACCACCCCCATTGGGCTCATCTCAAATGGGGATGATATCTACAGGTGGGAAGTGGACCGGCTGTGTACATAATAAGTCTATTTGTATCTTCTTGTCAATTTTAAATGTTTTTCTCTGTCTTATTATATTTTCTATATTTTGCTTTTATTGTTGTTCATTGTTGTATGTTGCACCAAATCCCCAAAGCAAGTTCCTAACCTGTGAATTTTGTTCACTGACAATGGCAATAAACCATTTCTGATTCTGGGCAAGGAAAAATTTGCATTTATTTTTCTAAATGGTGCAATTCGACCATGTTTTAGTGGGTGGTGTGACGCAGAATCTTTTTGACCAAAAAAGTGTGCTGTGGTTCAAAAAATATTGAATAACACAGAGCTAAGTAATTTTGAAATATACAAAAACAGACCAAAATAGAGGTTCCTGTAGCCAGAAACTTACATTAACTTCAGAGTTTTAAATTAATCTATACCTTTTAGTACTTTTCATTGTAACCCAGTTTCTCAAGTGCCATCACGGTGTTTCTGGGGGAGATGAGGCTACAGTGTCACATTTAAGTTACACTACAAATAGCTCTTTGGTGCACTGACACATGACCCATCCTCACAAAACATGAATGAGCCCAGGAATTCCAGAAATGTCCCAAAGTCAACAGAGGCGCAACTAGTGGACTGCACAGCCTCCTCAGCTTTCATTGTTAACCTGAGCAGTTACTCATTCACTGGCAGGGGGGGGGGACAAATACCGCAATTCCCGCCTTAAACTCTACAGCCAATGAAGCGGTGCATACAAAATGATGTTACAGAGCATGTCTTGTTATGTCTAGTGACTTTTTCCAAGCAGGAATGCACCATCAAAGTCTAACCAAGACAATGTTGGCAAATTCAAGGGTCAAAAACCAGGATCACAGGTCATCAATAGTAGGAGGCCCAATGGTAATAGAGCTAGGGAAGTGCGGAAGTTTAACTGATAATGAGTGCGCATTGCATTCAGGTGAATCTGAGTGTCGTTCTTCAAGAAGGAGCGAAAAAAGAACTTCATGGGTGATAGGGAAAAGGTAAAAGAGAGATGACAAGCAAACATAAATAAAAGTCTGTCAAGCAAGATCAAAAGAGAAGCTCAAGTAAGCATTGTGTTGATGGGATGATAAAGAAATCCTTCATTAGAGAGGTGGAAACATCAGCTATTTGATTCCAAATTG
This sequence comes from Eucyclogobius newberryi, assembly GCF_026437365.1. Taxonomy (NCBI): domain Eukaryota; kingdom Metazoa; phylum Chordata; class Actinopteri; order Gobiiformes; family Gobiidae; genus Eucyclogobius; species Eucyclogobius newberryi. The sequence continues at coordinate 25,369,725 of NW_027315801.1, forward strand.
GGAAGATTTTCAGTTAGTTCACAAAAATGATGAACCTAATTAAGCAAAAATTGTGGTTTTATACTCAAATATCCAAACGATATGCTAATCGAAAGGTTCCAGGTACTGCATGGTTAATCAGTGGCATTGTCAGTGTTAACATGTACGTATCTCTTTCTTGGGTCTTAAGTTGAGTACATAACATGAAACAGCAAAGAAAATAAAGCATGGACAAAAAGAGGGCACACATTTGTCTCATATTATGAAATAATCCTTAGGCTAAACTTTAATAGAGAAGAATATTGGACATATTTCATTTCCTGAAGTGTAGTTTTTGTCCGGGTGATGGATGAGAGCCAACAGATCCCTGGTTTGCCCTGTAGCTCTGAGCTCTCCACTGTGTGCGTGCCTCCTGTCCCCCTCTGCCATGGCCTCTCTCTCCACACAATCAAAAGGCCCATCAGCAGTGGGCATTTCATTATGCAAGTGCCAAATCCTTAGCGACTAAGCAGGTACAACAACTCTTAACGCATCTTAATGCTCATATAGCTCTATTTTTGTGGACAGACACGTGTGTGAGTAGCTTCTTCAGTTCCTCTGACAGATGAGATGATGAGTCACTGTTTGGATAAGATAAGATAAGATATTCCTTTATTGTCCCACATGGGGAAATTTCATTGGTGCAACGCAGGTAGATACAGAGATAGATACAGAAGAACAGATCACTTATAGGAAGTCTGAAAAACACTTTCAGTAGAAGATCTCCTATAAATAAATAAAAACTCCCATAGACAAATAAATAAATAAATACATAAATACCATTGCATGTGATCACGACAGTAATTGCACATGAATATGTGTCACGACAGCACATAGATTGCACATGAATTTCACATGAATTGCACATGAATTCCAACAGCAATTGCACATATGACAGAGTTGCACATCAGTATTAGGTTAGGTCAGTATTGCGAGTGTTCAGTACTAACAGTTTTTGTTATAAAGGATGAATGGCAAAACGTCTTCACTTTTAAAACTTTTGTCCAGTTGACAGAATTTAATGGGGTTTTTTTTCTTTTTTACACCAAATCAAAGTTGGGACATAACTAAGCCAAGTCTACATCAGGACTAAACCAAGACAAGTAACCATGCCATATTAGCTCTGGTACTGGCAAAGGAGAGAAATATGACTTTTACATTTGACCCATCATCCAAGCAGTACAGCCTGGGTAAAACTTGTCAGGACTTGTGCATTCGTATTACTCAGACTGTGAGCAAATTCAACATGACTTGTGACTTTGAGTTTTGAGATAAACTTCAAAAAGTGTAATTTTATGATGGCTGATTCAATATACTTTTCCGCTTGTTTAAATACCACCTGGGATGCTGCCAGGTCTTCCTCTGCCTTTGTCCCCATGTCCCATAAATGTCTCACTAACTTGATTAAAAATGATTTATATAAGCATACTTTTCTGGGAGCATACTTTAAGTGCATCTGTGTGGCCAATAGCACTGGATCAATGCTAGCATCTGCCCAGGGACGTTCATTTCGCCAAAAAGTACATTGCAAAAGAGGAAACCATATATCCAGCAGCAAATCATAATTTACAGAATGTTTTGCAGCTTGACTTTTTGGTTGAGAAGTTTATGACACAGATCTGACAGATTTCACGCTCCATTTTAGAGATATGAAGCTCTGGGTATGGGTTCTGGACAGTTAACATACGTTTTTGACATTAGCATCCTGAAGCAAGAATCCAGGTTGTTTTTGTACATTGTAAACATGGCAACAACTTGGAATGATAGCATTTCCAGCCGTTACACGTTGATAAAGAGGCTGAGACATATCATCTTCTAAGTTTTATGGTGCATCAACAAAACTGCAATTGACAAATCCCGCTGACGAGTTTGCAAGCAAGGTTAAATAAATCCCATCTGACCAGCTATTTAACACAAATGCAACATTTAGATGTTTGCAGATGGCTAAATGTGCATATTTTTTGGTGTGCATTAAAATTTTGAGTGGAAGCTCTCCCGGAAACAGCAACGCTTCAAGTTTACAAGTTTTGACATAACAGAATGATTTAACAGTTAAATTGTATCCAGTCTAACGGGAAGGAAAATAATCAACTGGTGTCTTTGCGAGTTAAAACAGGCAAATACAAATAAATTGTGTAGTCGATAGCTAAAATAGCCAAAACAATAACCAAAGTTAGCCTACATTTGGCCAATTTTAACATTCAAACAAGTTCAACAAACAAGTCACACAAGTTCACAAAAGGGAAGTTTGCACAACATTTCACTCAAAAATAAAGTAGACAAAAGATGTACACCAGATGTTATTTTGTGAAAGGTCAGAAATACATGTGCTTGAGCAATCTGATTACTCCTGACTAAATTTAAATGTCATGACTCTGCAAAAACTCCAACTTTTTCCATGAAGACTAAGAAAAAGGAGAAGTTCCAATTTATCTTCTAGAGTCATATTAGGCTAATTTGACATATTCCGAATTCAAGCAATAAAATGCATATCCCTAACCCCTCCCCCATCAACTGGTGGTCTAGTGTGGAACCAACCCTACTCAGGTAAAATGACCCTTAATGCCTTTTGAATAGCGTGGCTAACTTTACGCTGCCATATCATTAGCGGGACAAAAGGCCCTGCCAAACATAAGAAGACCCCCAACTGCTGCGTTTCTTTTCCCCACAGACTTTCCCCCAACCCCCATCTCCTCCCAGGACACCCAAAGCAGGCTCCTCTCAAATCAGTCTTCCACAAGAATCCATCGAGCGTAACAGAAGACTACGCTCTCCCCAACGAGTGAATAAATCTGTAATGGAAAATTGACTTGGGATGTTTGCGTTTGGCCACAGTAATCTGAAGAAGTGAAGTGAGTGTTGAAATTGCTAATAGCTTTGAGCAAAACGTCTCGCCAGGGGGTTGGGGGGTGGGGGGTATCTGACAGTCAATGCAAGGTTAATGATGTTTGCAGATGATTTGGGGAGGGGGCACAAAGGGACTCCAAAAGAAAGTTCCAAAGTAGATTTGGGGGGCCTTGTGCATGTACGATAACTTACTTGGAACAGCAAACCCGCCCCTACTTAATCATGCACAAATATTTGGAAGAGTGGACATCAAAGTGACACTGACCGCATGCGATGGTTTACAGAGGAGGTTATTGACTGCGCCAAGTGTTCTGACACACAAGCACTAAAGGAGAAGAGCTAACATCCCAGACAAACCAACAGTGGGGTGAAAAGAAAAGCTTCAGAGGACAAGGTGAAGAATGTAGGGCAGGAGTGTGAACTTGCGCTCACCAGGAAGTGACATAGACAAACATTAACTTGGACATGTGCAATTTGTAGGCACATACACGACAGGCAAGGGTCAAGAGGTGAAATTAATGGCAAGGTGTTAAGGCGAGAAATTAGGAATGGAGTTTGCCACCAAGCGACCCATAAAGCTGTACTCCAATTACATTTAAAAGTTATGTGTTTCGTTTGTTATATAAGGTTCGTTCAAGGTCTTGCGGAAATTAGCATCTACATCTTAAGGTCAACTCCACAAGAACCAAAACATCAGGGAAAATAAAATCCCTGCGTAGAGATAATGCAAAGTGTAAAATGCAAATAACATTTTTGTACAAAATCAAGCGGTCACTAACAGTACGTAAAAAATATACCAGCATATAACTGGTGATTCAGTGATGGTCCCAGAGAATGCAGAACGAAAGATTGGCCATACGTTCTCTGTGGACAACGTGCAAGCCTCTTATAAAAGTGTCAGGGCATGTCCGTATCATACCTCCTCAAACCCCCGCCCTCTTCACGCTTCAAAAACTCCTTTACACTTTGATGGGCTCCTCCAACAAAGCCCTGATTCTTCAGAAAGACCAGGATCCTTTATGAACTTGGAGTTGTGGCTCTGTACTGAACAAGGAGGAGGCGCCATTTGAAAATATGATTGACTTCAAACAATGAAGGTATTAATATGAAAGGAAATGTTGCAGACCCACTCGGAGCTTTGAAAATGACTGGGCTTTAGTGGCAGGTGGCAAGAAGGGACCCCTTCAAAAGGCAGGGAGTCAACAACAATAGCGTTCCACCCCACCCCCGTGCCGTGATATCCTCTAACACCAGTGTATGAGTCTTGTAAACATGAGGATAGACTGAGCTGAGGAGGCTGCTACTACAGTATGCACAATGTGAATTCTTACAAGCTGGAACCATGTAAAAAATCAGTTAGAAGGGACTGAAGAAACTAGACAGGTTTACAAATTTAAAGATGATAGCCAACCTAATATTCATAATATGTGTTGTTCCTTTACTAATAAATAAACTAAGAAAATAATAGGTTTATATATTTGTATACAGTATATCTGGTTAAAAGTCATTCAAGAGGAAAATAAACCTATAAGAATATTTTATAACACAATTTAATCTTTGTTGGTTTACAAAATGATCCTAACTTGCAAACATGAATAGCTTTCTGATAAAGTTGCACAATATTATAACAGTATTTGTTGAGTCCTGACACAACACTTTGGTGAATCTGCCAATATTGTTAGCAGAGACTCAAAGAATAATGTATATTTATTTCTTCAGGTAAGCAGCAACATTCATTGTTGAACGCAATGGGTTTCATTCAAAAACATGCTCTGCAAAACGTGCTCTATCTTAGAAAATATGAAGCATTCTACTATACACTTACGTATCCATCATTTCAAACCAAATCTTTTACATTTCAGAGTCTCACTAACTTTAAATGTTCCTGCTGCATAACAAACATCTGTCTTTTGAAAACAGTTAAATTTGTATTAATTCAACCGATGGGCCGAGGAGAGGAGTGAAATCTTTAAAAAACGCCACACTCCGGAGAAATAGTCCCCTCCCACTGCGCAGGACAGACAGGAAGCTCACCGCATTAGTTATGTGCATACACAGACATCAAACCACGCCGACCCAGAGGCATGCACACACAATTCTGATCCAACTGCATATCTTCATTATTAAACATGGATGGAACAGGTACTCAAAGGAGAGATGGTTTTTAATCAACTTCACACTCCTCTGATCCTGATAGAAACTGTTTTTTGACGGGTTCTGTGGCAAACTGAATTCCTTGAGCCAGAGGGAACATCAAGTGATGTTAGTGCTTTGCTTTGGTTGAGTGATGGAAGTGCTAAAGTGGGCAAATCAATAACAGTGCAGCCGTAACTGAGCGCAGATAATCCACTGACTGTCATCTCGCACAGCTATAAAGCACACATCTGTGAGAGAGGTTTTCAAATTATGGCAAGGTAAACAGCAGCTGTTTGTGAAATAACTGCACCAAATTGTTTTTAGACGCGCTCGGTAACTTTTCTGTTTGAGAGTCCATCAAATGCCTGTCTCCATGTAGAGGTCTTTGCATTTATTCAAAAACGTGCATTTTTAAGATAGGTATATGCATGACTGCGAGGTCCACAAGGGGCAAAACGGCGCAATTTTGTCAACATGCCCCCTCGCGCGCCATCCATGCAGATCTTATATCCTGCATCGGCGTCAGGACATTTTTTTCAACCATGTGATGAGTTCAGAGCGGAAATTAGTGGGATTTACCAGCAGCTAGCTCAAATTTCAACTGTCGACACCATATGAACCGTGCACCGACTACAAATACTGCCAACGTGTTCTCTGCTGCCCACCGTGCGTCTCATCTCCGAATTTACATGTGGGAAGTATAATTCGAGCTTTACTGTGAGCGTGGTAACCTCTCCACAGATCTGACCTGTTATGAGGCCTGTCTTGTCTTCATGGTCATAAATAAGTTTAATGCCATGCCATATGGAACATTTCGGTCAAAGCAATAGCGTCTCCATAAAGGCAAGAAGGCCCCCTAGAAAAGCTACAGCTCGTGCACCTTTAATGTACAGCTTTATAAATCAAAACACATTTTATAGAATACTGATATATGCGTACGACAATCATTTTGAATTCTCACCTATTTCATTTCAGTATCAGGCTATGTTTTTATTCCAGCCTAGATAGTGGCGACGGGCCAAAGAGGAAATAATAAAAAGTCACATAATTACTATACCCCAATCAATCCATCTCGTACATTTAGCTACTTACCCCAAACCCGTATTGAACAGAACATGCACCTTATCATGGGAAACCTGCTGGCCACACTGGTTCAGCTATTCCATTACATTTTTATGAACCACAATAAAGATAAGATAAGATAAGATAATCCTTTATTGTCCACACATGGGGAAATTTCATTGATAAGCAACCCAAAGTCTCTAAAAACACAATTTGACAGCCTGAAAATCCCACAGACCTGTTCCGAAGCAGCTGCATTGTTAAAAGTTCTGCTGTATCTCAGCCTGTGCTGTTGACACTTGACATATTAAATAAAACAGCCAAAGACAGCAAGAAATAGAAGATTTTTTAAGCTATTTGCCTTTAAGATCTTTTCTGTTATTGGAACTGTTTTCTTTGTGGAGATCCTCTTGAGCTATGGGAAAGATTGTAGTTCTCAATTTGCCATTGGTTAAAGGCTCCCATAAGCTCAGTGAGGGGACCACAGGTATTTTGAGTGTTGAGTAATAATAAAGAAAACACGTCACAATTAATGGAGTTCCCATGCACTATTGCACACACGAGTTACCATATATTTGAACAGTGCTCAGTCTAAAGATAAACTTTATCAGTAGCAAGAGTCTGCCAAGGATGACATTGATTTGGTTATCAAACTCACAATTGTTTTTGTGCTGCCGAACGACCATGAAGTTTGGCTATATGAGAAACACTTTGCACTTGCACTCAGCCATGTAAAATGTATTCCTGGTTCCAACATTTTGCTGAATGTGTGTCCCTGCTCTTGAACCACATTTCCCTGTCCTGTCCTATGAAGCCTATAAGAATCAAAAAAGAAAATAAATGAAATACCACTAGGTCAAGGCAGAACTTCAGAGCAGTGTTGATATCTGATTTGATGTAAGAACTATATTGTGAACTATTAAATACTTCAAACTGGCTCAATGTCATTTTTACTTTGCTCTCATTAACTTTGAACACAAAATCTAGACTTACTACATTTAGATTTCACATTGAGAGTGTGTACTATGGCCAGTGGCCATGTAATAGCTGGGAAAGTAAAAAAAAAATAGATCCAAAGTGTAGAATATAATGCTCGATAAAGCTTAAGCTGATTTATTTGTGATTATTCAAGCGGAGAAGAATCCTAATTGTCACACTAAGCCATGTTTGCACACTTGTCAATACTATAATAGTGTCTATAGACATGTCAGTGGAGTTCATTATCGGGCGACTTCTGCCTCAAATGAAGTCGCGCAGTATTGAGTTTGGTCCACTGTCGATGAGGCCCATTCTCTTCTTTTCATCCCCATCTCTTAACACACAATACTGGGTGAGGGGTGCGAGCGCTTGGCACCCACACAGGCCCTGAAGAGGACAGGAAAGAGGTAGTTCTGGGAGAGAAAAGAACTGAGAAATCGCCTCTCAACTTCCGTCATTGTCTTCATGCAAATCCCAACTGATCAAGATTCTGCGGGCATCCTAAACAGCCGATGTGCTTTGAGTGGACTAAAGGGAGCAGTGTAGAGGGTGACTCAGATGAAGGGACGGGCAAAGACATGAGGATTGGTTCGGGGAGTGACAAAAGCGGCACTTACAGAACAATAAACAGAAGAGTGGAGGCTGTGGTTACTTTTGGAGCACTGCCACTAATGAGACATAGACCGCCCCATTCGAGTCTGACAGACAAGGGTCACTTTAATTAAACCCTACACTGATGATACTGATGATGGTCCAGAGAAAACAAATCACTTCAATTGAAGCGTCGACAAAAAACACATTTTTGTAGATCCTGCGTACGGCTGGACTTAATTGGAGTTCTTGAAGTGAATGTTGGCGGGATAACGCATGTATTGTCACACCATCCTATTTTTTGAGTGTTACGCTATTTCTTTATGCCATTTTTACAATAAGAAAGTCAAAGAGAAGAAGGAGGAGAAAGGAAGAGCAAAACAGATTCATTTTCTCTAGACCGGGTACATCATGTGTTGAAAATTCTCTCTGACGTTGATTATACAGGTCACAATATAATCAATCATAAGTATTAAAATATGATGATAGTGACATATGTAGAAGCAAAAATAAGCCATTTCAATTCATTTTATCCAAAAATTAAACCTAAACATCAAATACAAATGTAGCTGGCTGTTTATGTCACATTAACTTTGTCATTCTGAAAGTTTGACTTCATAAAGCTGGTCAAAATTGTCATCTTTCTATTTGAAGATGTGAATTAAAGTACATTAAATAGTACATTATTTCACAGCTATTTAGGTATGATTATTGTTGCTCAGATTTCATGAATAATAATTTTATACTGCTGGTGCTTTGAAAGATAGTAATACTACATAAAGACTTTTAACAAATGAACAATCCAGACTATATTGATAGAGTCTACATGAGATTGAGATTTTCACACATTCATCTCAATTTCAGACAGATTTCAGCAGTATTGACAACCATTATGCAAAAAATGTTCAAAATAATACCTACATCCTCAGCTGCTGCTTGCACAAACTTCCCAATTCCTTTTAAAGCCTATCCTAAGGGAATAAAGTATTTTTCTTTTTGTGGATGGTGTGAATTCGTCTGACCCGAGTTTAACCCAACAACCTTTCACCCACCACACGCCCCTCGGCCAAAGCAAAGGCTAACTGGCTGCCAATCTCTCTGCCCCAGTTCAAAAGTGACGTCCGGGGGCTCTGAACCCTGTCTGGGCCTGATCGTAAGTCAGCAGGTGGAAACTCACACACGCAGGGGAATTCCACTCCAATCTCTGTAAACATCATTAGGATCAGCAGGGGAAGAGGCGGCTTGTTTAACTTAGGTGAAAGCTAAATGAAAAGGAAAACTTCTATAATCTGGTTCAGAATAAATTAAACGACAGTGCAAATTGCGAGCAGAGCCAGATGGCGCCATATGTGTGGTGCATGTACAACTAGAACCCATTCTATTTGTACAAAATCTGTTGTGAGTTTGAATTTGATTTGCCTAATAGGTACATTTAATTAGGAGTCTTGTTCTGTCATTGCAGTGAGTAAAAATAAGAAATACATTGAAACTGGTGGGTAAACTGTAAGTCTTTAAAATCAGTTTAAAGACATACAATGGAACAGTCCAGGCAAAATTAGTAATAATAAATAAAGTTCACTAGTTGGTGTCTATTCAACCAAAGAACTTTTCCTGAATGCAGTTTTATCTTATGTCAAAACAGAGTACAAGTTTCCTATTAGGCAGAAGTGTCTGATTTATGTAAAGTGCACTTTTTGTGACAATCTGTCCAAGCAGTCATTGGCTCTGAGGCAAAAGCATTTCCCATCTATCTCAGTTAAGAGCGCTCTCCAACATGTCGGCCTTAAGTGCCCTCAGAAAATCCTCAAACTGCTATCACTTCTGCACAAAATGGTCAAAGAGATAAATGTTTGGCTGTGGCCAATTCAAACTTGTGCAATTGCTTGTATGAAAGTTTCTTCTAAAATAGCAAACTTTGAAGACAATTCACAACATTGACGTTCACTGAAAAGAGCAGAATCGGGGCTGAGTGGTGGCAGCAGATTTTTTTAGAACGCGCTAAAATTTGTTCCCGTAGGCCAGTCTTTTTGAGGAGACTGGAAAATGCCAGGAGCATCCTTGCAGCACTGGCAACATGACAGATCCAACCTCACTGGAAATTGAGCAGATTATGTCATAGGTCTGTTTATTGTCGAGACTCTGTGAGTTTATGTTATATTAGGACTTGCTTATCTCCCTGATGTTGGATTAATGGCCCTACATTCAAAAAACAGATGCATAATGACACAGTGGTTAGCTCTTATTAAAGTGTGGGATTTGATCCCAAGAGTTCTGTTATTCTTCTTTCTAAATTCCACTCTCCAAAAACATTCCAATTGTGAATCAAAGTAGACTCAGCCAAAATAGAGAAAAAATGCAAACAACATATTTCCAACACTTCATCTTTACAAATTACTCCAGTCTACTCTCGATAATTGGACAATATTTGGTAATTACTATATCATGTGTTCATTATTCATTCAAGTTGAAGACAAATCTCTCACATTTGTCAAGTTGAACTTACAAAAAGCAGGCAGAGTCAAACTCGTCTCATGTGTCTGTCCTTATCTAATCTTTAGATAGTCCTGTCTCCTCTCTATGTGGCTATCTTAGTCTTACAGTATTTGAATAATAAGTCATTCATATCAACGTCTTGGAATCCTTGCTGTGTGAGTGCAGAGAGCCATCCTCCATCAGATATCAAGTGTGTTTGTCTCTGAAAGCAATCGCGTCCTCCTCACCTTTGTTAGCTGAAACAACAGGGGCCAAAGCAGCTCCTCCCACTGCCCCAGACATCTGTTAGCCTCAGGCAGCATGACAGGACAGAGGAAGTGCAATCAGATCTTTCACTCTGTACTGGAATACAGAGGTTTTTACTTGAAGGTGGCAGTGTGTTTGAACATCCCTGCTCCCCAAACAGCTCAAGATGTTTACAAAACTGAAAGCTCAGGTTTGCTGTGCAGGGATCAGTTCAAAAAACACTGAAAATGTACTTTGATTGAAAACAGTGGTGTTTTTTGGCAAAGGGGGGGAAGAAATGTTCATTCAAAGACAATAAATGTTGAATCTTCAAACTCTATAGAAGAAAAGGGTAGTTAAAGTCTGGTCCTACACATGCTGGCTTTGTTTACCCATTCAGACATGTTAAGAACCTGTCTGAAAAGTAGGACTAGCACAATGATAACCGTAAACATTATTTGGACTATACAGACTCTAAAACACAAAAGAAAATACCTTTTATAACACAGAAAGTGGTATAATTAAATCTACATATAAAAATATGAAAATATTTCAGATTTTTATCAATAATACACTTTTTAGGGTGCACAGCGGCAGAGCGGTTAGAGCTCTAGCGGTCATGGGTTCAATTCGGGCCAACATCACATGATCTCTCTAGGAGGAGTCTCATGTCTTGTAGGTAGGTTCTCTCTGGGTACTCTGGCTTCTTCCCACCAGCCAAAGACATGCATGTATGAGTTAACTCTGTGATGAGCTGGCCCCTGTCCAGTGTACCCTAAAAGTCACTGAGATAGGCCTAACGGGAACAAGCGGTGGAATACTTTTTGTAAATATTCTCTATCAAAGCCTTCAGTCACCATATTGTAACCTGTATTTAATTGATAATGTATTTAAAGAGTCTCAATGTACAATAAAACTGTAGTTTGACTCATTTGGCTAGTCAACTAATCGAAAAAATTATCATTGACTAATTGATAAGGTTGTTAGAAATAATTGAGTCACCTAAATATTGTGATACTCAGAGTCCCAATACTTGTATTGATATTCAAGTATCGGTATTGCAATATTTTTATGATGTCATGCATATTAATGAGGTTACATTGTTGTCTGAATTCCAGTTGATTTCCATGTCAATACTGACCAAGACAGTAGAGAGCAGCCCTAAGCCGCTAAGCACCAATTCTGTCCAAGTATTGACCTTATTCCACTTCTCCGTTCCCTTAAGTGAAGAACAAGGGAAAAGTCTTGCAGTTCAAATATTCTATAAAGTATATAGATTTGTGTAAAATGTCCAATGTTCATGTGACCAAAAGTCAACAATGCACAGATTGCCTTGGAGGCCTGAAAACTGCTTTCTAGTCTGTCTTATTTTCTCTCAAGGTCGGAAGTCCTAATACAACTGGAAGGAGGATTATGTTGGATGGCGGTGCCCGGATATTAAAAGAAATTAAAAGTGATTTATTACTTTTGGAAACAGACTGTGCCCTGTGTTACCAAAGTATCAATACTTTTACTGAGAATAATTCAGTATCAACAGCATGTATCCATTGTAGCTGTGACTTCTTTTATGACGCATCAAAACAGAGAAAATAATACCAAAGACAAAATGCAATGTAATCAATATCAGACTATATCAGGGAAATATTGTATTATACCATTCAATAGCCCTCACATTGCATTGCATGATTTAAGAAAGGTGTTTCTAAGCCCTGTTCATTTATCCAGGCTTTGGAAAGGTCTGGTGTTTTTGGCTCAATGTTGTGAATATAATCTCACATCTGCTCTACTGGCTGGTGACAGGGACATTTGGCACGGAAATATGCCACTGGTCTTTTAAGTGAGAGAACTTGGTGAACTTTTTACCATTGAATCGCAGTTTGTTAAATATTTAGGCTCCCCAAGTACACTAACAACCTCAAAACATATCAAGCATTCATAATCATTCTTACAGTTCTAACACCAAACACCAAAGTGGTTTCTGAAGTTACGGCCCCTGTTTCCCCACTTATATGAGCCCGAGTTGGAAGATATTTGAGACCGTATTAAACTTTCAAAAAGATCTGCAAATGAACGTATTGAAAGACAGAGTGTATGTTGGATGGGGAATTGGGTCATTGGCCGGTGTCAGGTCTACAGCATTGCACCTGGTTGTTAGAAGTATGACAGCTTTACAGGACATGGAATTCCAGTGTAATTACAGGTGGAGAGGGCTGAGATGAGAGCTCTGGGAGGGATGACTGTGAGAACGGCTGGAGCGGAGCAGGAGGGGCGGGTTGCTGAGAAGGATATGCATTTTTGGTTTAACAGTACTGTTTGTGTGGAATCAAGACGGCGTATAAATAAACTGTAATCATTAAAGAGGCAAACGAGCTAGCATGTTGCCACACTAAATCCAAGGAACTAGGGTTTTCAAAACATCAAAGCAGAGATACTAATCAATCAATCGAATTCAAATATAGAGTAGTATAGATAACCGGTATAACTTTTTTGTTGGTGCAATATTATGGTTCAAAATGTATTGTTTGTTGTTGCAATAATAACTTCAATTAGCTCAATTAGGTAAGTATAACTGTGTCTTAAATACTTTACAGACCCAATGTGCCGAAGTATATGCATTGTATATGTATTTTTCGGACTATAAGTCGCACCAGCCAAAAAATGCATAATAGAGAAGAAAAAAACACATATAAGTCGCACCAGAGAATAAGTATAAGTATAAGTGTATAAGTTGCACCTCGGCCAAAACTATGAAAAAAGGTGCGACTTATAGTCCGGAAAATACGGTAGAATGGATTCTTGCAAAAACCTTGAGGTAGCCAATTCAAACCATGGTCAGTTTGTTATATATGAGCCTTGCAACATGAAAATGGCTATTCTTTGATTGGACTACACATCCGTCCTGGGGTTAAAGAATGAGTGTAAGAAAATATGGATATAACTCATTGGCCAGTTGGGACCTCTCGTATCCTCCTGAGAAAATAAGAGTGCATGACATATGAAGGTGGACAGATCTTGACAGACTGAGAAACATGTAGAAAAAGTCAGGTGGGACAGCGAGCGAGAGGATGGTTCTTCATGCTTACTGCACCATGACAACCCGTGGACAGAAAGAGAGAGGAGGAAGCAATTCAGACAGGGTCCAGAGACTCTCAATACAGTCTGTATTTACTGTGATTTTTTTGTCATTGTAGTAGCTGATCCAACGTTTGAGTGCTAAGTGGTTATGCATGAGGTAAAGTTCAAACTATAAGAAGTATGAACAACATTATGGGCAAAGGACACAAACCTCACTTAAAATCCTGGCGTAATACATCTAAACTTCATAAATCATAAATCAATACTTGCATGTTTACTTGGTTAGATATAAAGGTTTTATATGTATACAAAATATGGATACAGCTTTTTCAGTTTCAATACCAATATCAATACTTGGGTTTGGGCTTTCCAAAAGAAGAAGAGTTGCTATTACCATAATAATAGGCTAATAACATTATTTGTACACCCATTGGTGTAAATTTACAACAGCAAAACATTTAAAATAAAATCCCTGTCCCTGAATTCTATATGTTCTGAGCTTTAAAATTAGGTATCACAATATTTACATGGTGGAAGTTGGTTCAGTATTGGAAGATCGGGAATCAGTACCCGATCCATTACATTTTCCAGCGTTTGCATGGATATCGATACTGATATTGGTGCATCCTTAATAAGAAATAAAAATGAACATTAGATTAATTAATACATTCTAACAAAAATAAAAGGTGAATGATTTTGTTCAGTCTCTGTAAAGATCCCATCCTGATTATTTCCATTTGCAGATTGCCCGTTGCAGTATTAAATATAATCAATAATACTACTTCTACCTCCTCTGGTGTGTTTATGCAACAATGTGTAACCCAGTACAGTAAATGCAGCTGGGCTGCGTCACTATACACAGATAAATTCATTGTCATTCTTGAAGTTTTTAAGCATACCAGGATGCCTCGAACTATTTTCTCTTTCACCTCTGAAATACTTAATGTTTGATCTCACGATACTTATTTGAGCTGCCACTTTGGTTCTTCCCGTGTGATTGGCTGGCCTAATGCTGCAAAAGGACAGATCCACTGACCGACAGCCGCAGTCAGACCACATAAGGAGCTGCCCTCATGTCCTTTCAAACTCCAGCTCTCTGAACTTGTTGTCAGTAAGACAGAAGTGAGGCCACACAGATTCCCTGTTCTAGAAATGTGAAGTCTGGGAGCCGGAATCTTGTCACTGATCCAATTTCCCCAATGGGAGCCCTCGATTCATACGGACTGGCTGCTTTGAGCTCTTTATGTCTGGGACTGAAAGTTTCCGGGTCACTGTACAGTACAACCGTGTGTCCCTCTTGAGTGGTGCTCCAGTTATCTGTCCACAAATAAACATAATGCTATTTAAATTTCACCAAATAAAAACCAACAACATACAGTAATATCTTTGGCTCCGCAGCACAAACTACTACAAGTGCTGAAGTGCTTTATCAACATGAACAACCCTGGTTTTGCACTGATCTGTTAACAAGGCAACAGGAACGTTTCACATGGTTCAACTTGGCCACATGCAAAACGTCAAGAGGCAGCTACATTTTTAGGCAATAAATAAGAATAAAATACAAACGTACTTCTACATGAGCCCAAACAAAGTGCAGTGTATAATTTTAAGTGAAACGGTCTGTCCAGACTTCCAGCTTTTAACCACAGTAGGCCCCAGTGTCTAAAGTTTGCTTTAAATCCACACCCAGTCACAATTTACAGCACGTTAAGTTGAAGCCAAGTGGATAATAATATTCAATCTTCGCATAATCATCCTGCTGCTTGGTCAAAGCAAGTTCCAATGTTTGTGAATTCTGTTCTATGGAAATGGCAATAAACCTTTTCTGATTCTGATTTGGATCTCCAAGTAAATGTGGTGTGGTTGAAGTCCAGCGCCTCTGCGTAAAGATGCAGCCAAGACCAAAATATGATCGCTTCTCCTCCACAATCCTCCTCGGCCCAGGTAAACGCGTAGTGAAGGTCTTAACCCATGTGTTCTGCAGCGATGACTTTGATACAAAGTGTAAATTTGCAGATCAAAAGTAAAACTAAAGCATGTGCGACTCCAAAGTGAACTGGTTGACACCAGTTTGTTTCTTTTGTTTGCACATTTGCTTGACTTTACTATTTGAAAAGTAGTTCTGTGTTGAATTGCACATTAACATTTTACATTCCATATGCTTGTAGAATTTATTAAGCAAAGACAATGTCATTTAGATCACTGCTATTTTTTCAATTTGTTAAAATATAAGAAAATTTGCCTTGGAAATTGGCCTTGAAAATCTGCCCAAACGTTGAATAAATCGGCATATGCGAAAGAAAAACTTGGATCGAGCTCTTTTACTTTACACCTTCCTTTCAGGTGTCCAGACCTTCATGATGTAATGACTCATACACTTATCCCATGTGACGCTCTTGGCCAAAGTAAGCCATTTAAAGATGAATCTTTTAGTGGCTCTGGTCAGTAGACAAACACGCTGCTCTGAAAAAGACATCATGGATCGTAGTGCAGATGGAACATGCTAAAGTCATTACACAGATGGAGCAGCTGTAAAGAAAATGTAAGCAACACTTCAGGTTTCTCTGCGACCTCGGGACTTCTCCATCTCA
Source organism: Eucyclogobius newberryi (assembly GCF_026437365.1). Classification (NCBI taxonomy): domain Eukaryota; kingdom Metazoa; phylum Chordata; class Actinopteri; order Gobiiformes; family Gobiidae; genus Eucyclogobius; species Eucyclogobius newberryi. The sequence continues at coordinate 25,385,741 of NW_027315801.1, forward strand.
GTTTACACAAAATATAGATTCAATCTTTCAAATGTTTTGGCCGCAAGGTAGTTAGCAAATGTATAGTGCTCAGTGTGACGGTTAAGCTTTTTCTCAAGGGTATGAGGCTTTGTTTGTCAGATAGGTCAGTTGTTAGCATTTGGGATTCACAAGTGTCAATATCAAGTGCTTGTTTGAAAGTATGGATGTGGCAGTTGGGTTTTCTCTGACTTAAATTATATTGGAATCACTTGTATTCTACTCTTGTATTCTTCTTCTTTTATTTTGCCCTTTTTCTATTTTATTTTGGAATATTTAGCACATTTTATACTTTTTTATTATTATTATTATTATTATTATTATTATTATTATTATTATTATTGTTATTGTATGTTTTATGTTGCACCTTGGCGTGCCGAAGTAAGATCCTAATGATTCTGATTTTGACTTCTTCCAAATGTAGAAAATGTTTTAAATTTATTCTAGATATATCTACACTGGATCACTCCTGGACGAATGAGGGATTAAACCGTCTTCCAAATCTTTCAAAACTGCCCTAAATTAATGATAACAATTTGGGTGGAATTAATCTAATAGCATTTCTGGTAAGCATTGCATTCAAGAACCCAATGCTTAGTAGTACTTTGTAGTTAACAACGGATACGAACTATTCTTAAATCATTGATATTGGATAAGTGACATATTTTATTGATATTTATTTTTGAAATCAAACTGTTGTTAAAAAAACATTTAAAACACCTTTCAGATTAAGGTAGCAAGCCATATATTGAATTACAAGATACATTTGCCAAGAACAAATCCTAAGCAATCTCTCCTCAACAATGTTAATGTGTTGACTTGAAGATAAACTAGAACTAGAACTCTCAAATGGTGTGTTTAGCCAATAAAAAAAAAGACTAAGGCAAAGACAAAAAGGAAAATGCTATTTTGGTACTACTAAAACTGTAAATGAAACTACCAGAAACAACTGGCTGTATGTTTTACAAAGTCGCGTATATTCACTGCGACAGTCTATGGAGCACTAGGTCTGTGGTCTGCCGCTTGCTAACACGACAAGCACGTCCCGGCATGTGTCTATCCGTGCGCTCTATCAATACCATCCCGATTCTTATCTTCTCCTTAGTCCAGGTTTGCGCTGGGCCCCTCGCCAAGGCGCACACTCTGTGGTTAAGTGGTCTGTTCCTCTGCTCCCCTCCATCTTTCATGGCTTTTTCATTTCACTGGTCCTTTAACGTTATGCCAAGCCCCCTCCTTCTCAATGTTTAATTAAAATCTAAAATGTGCTGTAACTATGGATTTACTGGCAAACGTACAGACCAATTGCCCCTGCGTTCCTTTGTTGGTTTATTCCATCAAAGACCAACCATCGTCGACTTGTTCTTTTTGTCTGATTCTGTTCACTTCAGTGCATAAATGCTTTGGGACATGAGCTTACAAAGGCGACACAGATTTAACCAAAAGGGTGCACCGGCTAACCCTCCAACCCTAATCCACTCAAAAGTCCATGAGAAAACCCCAATCCATGGAGTCACTTGTCAAACTTCGCATGATTCCCACCAGACAAAAGGCAGCTTGTGTAGACATGAACCGGATCACGACCCCGGTACTTTAATTCAGCCCTGGGTGTGGCGGCGCAGGGTGGAAGTGTTCTCATAAGACACTTTTCAGGGCTCCAATAAAGTAGCCTTCATTGCAACTTTGGAAAATCCCATATGTTTATGCTCTATACATTGGAATTATACGGTGACACAGTGCGATTCATGCTTTGTAATTTGATGGGAAGATGTTAGTGAATGCAGCTAGCGGCAAGTTCTCATACAGGAAACGAATCAAGCTGAATAAAGGTCTACAATTTTACAATGAATAGGTAATGCCAGGTGCCGAGTGACCTGTTAGACTACATGCTACTATATAAGTTGAGTACTACATACAGCAAACCACATTTATGCAGCTGCACACAAAAAAAAGTATGATAGATAAATACATGTTAAGTATCCATCAAGGATCTAGAGCGTTGCCAGTTCAAAAAAAGCATAAGCCCCTATAGTCATTTTGTCCCAGGTAAAAACTGGTGAAATTCAATTCAATTATATTTATTTTTGTAATGCCGTAAATCACAACAGTTGAAGGGCGACAGTGAGAACAGATTAAACAATGATCTTAGGGACTTGGCAATGTCCCAGCATCTCGTGTCCTTAGACAAATGTCCCAAGAGCCGCTGTCCTTAGACCCTCCAGAAATGGTCCGGTCCAACTCCAATCCAGGGCAAATAATGTTTTTTCTTTCATTTATTTTCATGAGAAATGTTAAATTTATTCACAAGCAATGCACTGGCCAAAATGCCAAATCACCATGCTACTGTGGCTTGTTGGACTCGAGTCAGAAAATGTAGTCAATTCAGACTTGATAAGAGCACTTCTGTTAATTATTACACTTATGTATTCTCTTTCCACTGAACACAATATTTTTTTTTAAGTAAATATTAACACATATTAATAACACAATTAAAACAGCCCAGGTAGCCTTCCCTTCCTATGGTAAAACATTTTTGAAACGTACAAGTCACTCATAAACTGAAAATAGTCAATGCACTCCTGCTTTTTACACTCTTGAAAATGTCTTAAGGTGAAATCAATGCAACCAGATTCTTAAACATCCACATTATTCCCTTCATTGTTTCACGAGGGAGGCGGAGGGGTCGGCCAGCCAGGTAGAGGTTTGAATCTTCCTCCATACACAAATATTTAAGAGGAAAAAATTATATCAGGCAACAGACTGCTCTAAGACAGCCACTCACATATCCCACCCACATTCCAGCGCCGCGCACTGCTCTTCAGAGGCGTCATTAATGGGACCACCTGCTGGGAGATCAGGACCCCCATCACGGTCCTAACAAGCCTGGCTTAGCACAGCAGAGCGGGCTGCTATGTAGAGAAACATGGCTGTCATAAAGAGTGGTGGAGGGAGAGGAGTGAAACACAGGTTATTAACATTAGATCAAGGGTTCACCAGGGAAGGCCAATGCTGTTTTATGGTTTTGTTTTTTGAGCAAAAGCCCTATTTTAGCAATTGTGTACATGGTAGTGTCTTTTACAAGATAATGACGTGTTTAAATTGTACATTGTTGATAGTACACAATCACAAAGAGTGCGTTCACACTTGCATAGAAACCTCTACAAAATCGGGACCAAAAAAAATAAAAAATACACAAGACCAGAACTGAACCCTGACCAGAAAAGGACCAAACTAAATCTCCATCAGGACTAAACATAGCTCAAACCAATCCATGACAAATCATAACAAATGTGAACACACCCCAAGTCCCAATGCAAACACACAAAGCTATGTGGAAGTCGGGCCGCAGGTTTTGACCCGAGTTCCCAAGTTCTTTTCAGAGCAATTTGCGAGCAATCATATGCATCTTTTTCAAATCTGAAAAACTGTTTTCTGTATTCACGATGTCCACACGAAAAAAAATCATAACTTCTTATCAATTGAGCCTCTCTTACTCTCTTATTATAATCATGTCATTATAATTAAAGGCGGTATGGACGATTTTTCGGCGATTTGAGAACGCAGGCGGAAGTGCGCATGCGCACTCCCCCGTGCGGACTGATACAACACACACGTGCGTTTGTTTATTAGCGCAACGGAGCGCATCGCATCAGCTCGAACTGTCTTTCTCCGTCTTCATTTTGCCCCGTACACTGAGGGAACTATATTATGATAGATCCATGCGCTTAGGTACGCGGAAACGGGGGGACGAACCGCACGCGGCTGCAGGTGAGCGGTAGGTGCGTTTTATGATTGATACGTGGCAGGACAAATGATTTATCCATGCCACGAGGAAATATGATAGAAAATTTGCTGAAAAAAATCGTCCATACCACCTTTAAGCCGATGTCAAAACTGTTTTTTTAGGACAAGGATGATTGTGCTCTGGCTCATCATCAGACATGCAAATGGGGTGAGATCAAGGATTATAAAAAGAAACCGTATTTTCTTTGTTGGTGTTCCATGTGGGAGCCTTGTGGGACTTTCAGGAGCAGAAACAAAGCCGTCTGATAAAGAGCGCAGCGGGATAAGATCTTCCCCACACTCAACACATCTCCATCAAATGGGCTTCCTGTCCAAGTTCCAAACACCTCCGCTGGCCTGCCCGCCCTCTGGAATTCTCTATCAGGGCTACACCATCAGAGCAGTGGGTTAGGGAAAATAATGGTAACTGGCAAACAATTGTATTATTGTATTGTATTAAATTATAAGCAGTATTATTAGTTTGGTCTATAAATTTGAAATGTAGAGTAGTAATACATCAATGTAAGGAGAAGGTTTTTGTTACTGGTCACTACTGCTGCACCAATGCTAAGTAAATATGCAATAATGTTATGCCTTGGGCTACATCTTCATGCTATAATCTCTACAAATACACGCACCATCTGATTCGTCAGTGTTGCATTTCTCGTAAATTTGTTGTAGTTACAAAAACATCACACAAAGCCTTTTTTATTCCATCTTAGACAATGCGCCTCCCCACCTCTTCACTTCTCTGCCAGGCATTCCAGAGTCTATCCTAGCTATCGAAAATGTCAAGAATGAGGGGCAAGCAGAGGAGGGTACGGAGCGAGCGGCAGGTACAGTCTTGTCCCAGTGCAGTCTGGGAGCAGAGGATGAGATCGGACTTGACAGGCTTAATTAAAATGGTGTGGCTCTGTAACTAGAAGACTTAAAGCCATTCTCTTCCCTGGATATAGCTGTAAAAGGCGGCTGGATATCATAATCAGGCCCTCTTTCGTTAAACAATGCAGAGGTTTTGGTGGTGCATAAGCGTACACTAATCCCACAGGAAACAGGAAAAGTGAGAAATCATGCGTGTCTTGCTATGCATTAGTCAACTGAAACAATCCATTTGTATTTGCAAATCTTTATCAAAAATCTTTATCAAAATGTTTAATGTTCTTTTGTAGATCATGTCAAACATTTAACGTTATATTTCTATGAATATGAATCATTGTAGCCGTCATAGTTTATTTGAGTGTAAAGTGTATAGTATATCTGTATAGTTAATGTGCAAATATTGTGTTCATTTGTTATGCGCATTAAAACAGTCCTTTACACAAGTCTGCTATGGACACAATTATTCTTGCTGATTCCTAAAATTCCACTACTTCCATTTTCAGCGCCACTGTAAGAGAATATGAAGAAATCAGGTTTGTGTGGACAAAAAAAAACTCTTCAAACACAAAGCCTCGCCACAGAAAGCCCTGCATTCACCAGCATTTATCTTCGCCAAGAAACTCCCCTCTCCACAACAGGAGTCTGGGACAAGAAAGGACGGGCTCAATGAAAAGGTTAGCAGTGCACTGTTTCGTGCCTTGACAGACAAACAGAAGAAGTTTTATGTGTGTGCCAAATGCAACTTAACACTGCAAACAAGCCCAGTCCCTTGGAACATCCCGCCACCCGGAATCATTGAGAGGAAAACACCCGGAATGCAGAGTCCAGAATTCAGAAAAAAAAAAGCCCTTGGCAAGGTGATTTCGTGCTGGGAATCATTTGCCAGTAATGCTTTGGAGTTTGACTTGCTGCCAACATAGTCAAGTTGCAGAAGGAGTTCAACCCTGGAGGGGCTAGTCTTGCAGTCATGGTGGTAGGATTTATTAGTCATGGCTTTATGGGTCATCTCATAAGAGCTTGACAAATTACTTTTCAACCAAGTGCAGGTAAAGAGGTATTCAATGGAGTCCTCCGGTGCTCCAGAGCGAAAAAAAGAAAATGAGATGCATAAAGGGGTCATAGAAATAGTTGCACATACTTTTCCATTAAGTCGCTTACATTATTATATTGCCTTGACTCTAAATCTGACAAACAACGGAGAAGCTACAAATCCATTAACAATTAGTTTATAAGTTGAATGTGTCAGCTGCCATTGACCTAAACAAAACTTACCTAATAGAAAGCTCGTCAAACAGAAATGGAAAAATCATATTTGTTTCTTACAAAATGTACAAAACTTTTCTTTTCACGATATGGCAACCAAAATGAAAAACATTTACCATACCGCCCTTTACAATATTCCAATAAAGTTACACAATTATGAACCCATTATTCTTAATGTGGGAACCTGCCTCTCTAAATGTTGAGTTATTAAACCGGCCGTCTTCAAGGTGCAAGGGTCAGAGAGCAGCATTAAAGCCGTGTCCCGGAGGTGTTTTGCGGACACACCCACCTGCAGGGACAGGCTGGGAAGAGCTGACTTCAATGCTCCGAGCTACGCTTTTTCAGAAAGGTCTGAGTCATGGAGTTAGCAAGCATGACTGTACAGCTCGAGTTAAATACAGCTTTACTTCAGGGCAGTGCACTGCATACCATTGACTGGTAGTCAAATGAAAAGATTGAAAATGAAAAACAAAAAAGCCTCAGAGACACATTTTTCGATGCTTAGTGGCTCTCAAACATGTCCAACAATGTACCACTTAGGATATTTGACTTTCTAAGTAGCACAACATTTATTATCAGACTTCATCAGGCCAAAATTAGGGCTAAAGCATGTCAAAAAGTAGACTAAACCATGGATAAGATTGACTAAACTTTACTTAAAAAAAAAAACTAATATTGAAACTGCAGAGGGCTTCATGTAGCACCAGAGGCAGCCCAAATATCACAGTTTGAGAGACACTGCAATAGAGTTCAATTAACATGATTCTTTTGCTCCAAAACCACCGGCTGGTCCTGTAGTTATATAAATGACAGCACAGGTGCAGTGTTCATGGAAATGGTCAAATTTGAAAATACTCTCTGTTCTAATGTTGACGATCGGTTGAAGTTTGTCACATTCAGTGTTCCAGTGTGGATGTTCTGGACACCATTGCCCCCATGAAGGTTAAAATGGTGAAAAATCCACCATGGAGGAATGCTAATATAAATCTATATAATATTGAATACATTACATAGAAGATTTAGATAGCTTGGTTGTCAAATGGTGAATAAAAATCAATATATATATATATGTTTCAGTGTATTAGAATAAATGACCACTTATAACAGAACAATGCTTTACCCAATTACTTAGATCGGAGCAGTAAATCAATGTTTTCAAAGATGGATGACAATATTTAGTTTCAACTCAATACTATGGCCAATAATACAAATGTAAAGTATATCAGGCCATTGATCAATTGCCCCAAACTGTATCCTCTGCTCCCCTGGATCGTCGTCCTTTACCATCTCAATCCATAACATCACACAACTCTAGCCGCGTGAAAAGTCTTGCTCAGATCCACCTGCCCCCCAATGATGGACCTCCTGGAGCAGTTTCCTACCTTCCACACAGTGCTCCACATCCTCCAGGTTGCGCAGGGTAATCCTCATCAGACTGGAGTTGAGCATGAGTTCGTTCTTGTGCTCAGGGCCCATGTACTCCGGGGCCGGGTTGAGGAAGAAGATGCGCGTGTCTCCTGTGGATACCTGGTTGTCACAGATGCCGGGGTTACCGAATCCGCCGATCATCACCTTGTTGCCTCCGTCCAACAGGATTTCACGGCTCACACTGATTTTGCCTTTCAGATAACGCCACACTCGGACCTACGGGAAAAAATACAACAGAGAGTAACCTTGTAGGATTTTTTTAATGTTAACATATTTTCATCACATCGTCAAGCCTAAAATATTTGTAAATCATACATTCACTTGTCCTTCACTTGATGTGAGACGCTGCCTTTGTGGCACTAATATGTTTTGCAAAATTTAAATAGTTTTTATGTTTTTTAGGTTGTCTATCTCCTCCCCCATCTGTCCGCTCTTGCACCTCCTTAAATCTCAACATTTACATTTCTTACCAACCATTTTCCAACAGATTCTCATTTGCACCGCACGCACCTACAGAAGACTATTCATCCAGATGTCGTATATTCATTTAATTGATTTTTATTATTACAGGGTTTTTATTTATATGGTCAGATCTTTTCACTGTAGTCGCTGTTCTGTTATCTCTACAATTAACTATATCATAAATATAAAAAATATATGGTTAAAGGTAAATGATATAGTAGGTTGAATTGGTTTGTGTTTTCGATTACTATATATATATTTTTTTCACTTGTTAAAATTAGAGGCAAGTAAATAATTAATTTTCAATATTAATCTGATCTTCCAGCAACAAAGCCTGTGTTATATTCCCAAAAATCTCTGTGACATAGACTTCATGCCAGCACATGGAGCAGTGTGTGTGTTCTGTCGAGTCATGATAAGTCTGGCCTTCTTCTGCACTTCCCACTCATGTCTGCCTCAGCTCTGGAGCAGTGCACCTCTAATCTGCTCCATTCATTCAGCTGCAGACGGGAAACCACTGTGTGCTAACTCTAAGGAAAGGCTCGCTGACCAAACACTACTTGTTTATTTTGACAGATGATAGAGTAGTGCACCACAAGAGAACGGCGTAGCGCTAAAGGACTTTTACAATAACTGGGTCGGCCATGAACAGGGACAGTGGCAGGCGGCTTCCTCCAGGCATAGAATGAGATTGTGTTTCACTACAGCTACTACCATTCTGTAGTTCAACTCGATGGAAGAATGTGGCTCCAAGGCAGACGTTAGGTGACAAAGGATGCACGCCGCGATGTAAAAGGCAAACCAAAGCTGACATGAGATCCCATTGATGGTCTGCAGAGTATTGTATCAAACATTTATACTAATAATACAGACATGATCAAAGAGATAATCATGTCTTTATTGAGAGCACTAAATTGAGTGGTTTAAAGGTGATTCTTTATATTACAACATTACAAATGAATCGTTCATACAAAGCGCGTCCATACATACTAACATAGGTATAATAACTATCAGTAATCCAGCATGAGAGCCATTAGTGACACAGCCACTGGGGAGTAATAGACAGGAGCTGAGATTTTAATCATACAAAAGAGCTGCAGCCAAGGGCCACTCAGGGGCCACTTTCCTGCAGTAACATGTTGGGGATGACAGACTGCATGCTTGTTTTGGCCCCTGTAATAGATGTGTAACTAGTACTAAGTGGAATAAAAGCCAATGGAGCACATACATAGACAACATTTATGCTTACATTTAGTTTAGTTTGGCGTGAAGTTATATGATGCATTTAAGATATTCCTTTATTGTCCACACATGGGGAAATTTCGTTGTATTTGAAAAGTTAGGCTTGTAAATATGTCTAAAATAGAAACATTTGTCGCCTGCAGATTGCATAGACAATAGTAATATAGACTAATAGCTAGTTGTATGGTGTAATAGTTGTGGCCACTGCATAAGTTGTATGAGGACATTGTGAGTTTACTAGAAGCAGGTGTCTCCTCCTTATGTGCTGCTGTTGTGACTTTTGCACGGCGCGCACTCTTACCTTGCACGAGTACGTGTTGTGCACCGGGTCCATGTTGATAATCTCGTCCACGGTCCCCGTCAAAACTACGTTCGCCTCATCCTCCCGGTCCTCCAGGTTCCTCTCGGGGCAACTGGCTCCGCAGTGTCCGCTCAGAGCGACGAGCAGTCCGGCCACGAGCAGTGCCGCTGTCCGCTGGGGTCCCATGGTCGGAGGAAGAAGCAGGAGCAAAAGTTTCACTCCGCGCAAAAAATAATCTGTTAACGCTCTGCGGAGTGTTGGTCAAGCATAAACTATCTGTGTGAACTTAGCTAGGGGCGAGCTGAGTGCTTGTTCACGCCGCAGCCTAGATCCAGCATCTGTACCCGGCTACGGTCCGAGCGTGTGCGCCGCCGCCGGCTGGAAGTGGAGAAGGAAGAGAGGAGACACCCGGAAGGAAGAGGAAAGCCCGGGGAGCTGAGTCTTCAGGAATGTGCCGCGCTCTGCCTCTCTTTTCCACCGTCTCTCTCTTTCTCTCTCTCTCTCGTTCCCCCCCCCCTCTCGCGGATTTACATGCGATCTGAATTTGATCCCACAAGTGGAGTGAGGAAGGTGCCGGAGGCGCTGTGGAGTGGCGCGGATGAACCGACGCGCCAAACGTGGCTGTGCTGTGTCGCCCCCTGTCGGACGCACGGGATCCCTACGCTGACACTGGCCCCCATGGAGTTCATCCCATTGTGATTCAAATGAGCAAAAAATGTGCAAAGCCAGGATAGACCAGTGGTTCTGGTACCCAACACTTCTATAACTGATTAGTCTAAAGTCTGAGCTCTCCACGCGTGCTCATGGTGCCATCTTGGATACTTCATGCTATAAATATAAGAAGAAGTGTAAGATAAGATAAGATATTAAGATATGCCTTTATTTGTCCACACAATGGGGATGTTTCTGTGTTGCAACGCAAGTAGGTACAGGAGAAAAGAACAGATGACACTCTTAATAGAAAATACTCTTATAAACAAAACTCATATGTACAGAACCTCTCATATTCTTAATGGGGAATAGAGAAAAAATATATAATGAAAAATAAAAAGAGAAATAAAATGAAAAGAGAAAAATAAGCTAACATAAGACAAAATAATACTAATCATAGTGGTAAAGTAAACACTCTTATTTACAGCAGTTCTATGCACATGAATATGACATTATTGCATATGAGTATTGCACATACGCAATAATGAACGTGTTTAGCAGTGTATAAATGAATAAGCAGAAGTACTATTATTATTTTCTGGTTTAAAGATATTAGTGTGCAAAATCATCCCTCCAGAAACACCCCCGAGGATGTAAGATGTTATATTCAATAAGGAAGTAATGTCATCCTCTTTTGAAATCAGAAATAATTCCCCCTGGTTTAGAAACACATTTCACTGAAACGTAGATATTTCAGATTTTGCTAAACATTTTACCTATAGTTTTCCCTAGTGTCATTGATGTGTTTAATAGCAACATCAAATTCCCTCACTACACCTGTCTGAGGCACAAGAAAGCAGAAGGGGTGGAGGTGATTGTCCACTGTTTAGAGACAACATAATTACACGTCATTTGGGGTGTTTTCATCATTTGAATGTGTCATTTAAGATAGAGCAAAAACACTCTCCCACTATACTCTTTGTAGTTTTATACAAGCCGCCCCAACACTGCCAAAGTTTTATCTAAGATCTTACTGAGATGCTTCCAGTCGTATGCACACTTTGGACCCGTTGATCACAAAGGGGGGTTAATATTTCAATTGTCACTCCCAAACCACCAGCTGGTCCTGTAGTTGTTAGGAAGAGACATATAAATGACAGTACAATGAGAGTGTTCGTGGAAATGGTCACATTGGAAAATAGTCTCTTTTCTAATGTTGATGATCTGTTAAAGTTTGTTACATCCATTGTTGTGGGTGTTCTGGACACCGTTGCCCGCATGAAGGTTAAAATGGTGAAAAATTATCAGATGGAGACCAAAAAGGGAGTGCCGCCGAGCCGAGCGAAAATGGTGCAAGTCGGAGTCTCAGATCTATTATGATATCTATAGGAAAATTGCTACTGTACAACCAGATACTGTGTAGAACAAGGGAGAGGTATCTTTCTGAAATTTATGGAAGGCGCCACAATAAATTATGTGTCCTGTTTGCGATTTACAAATCCCCTCAACTGCCATTTCCATAGTTTCCACTTCCAAGTGTAATGAGTTTGCAGTATTTTATGATAAGGCACAGGAAATTAAAAAATACCATCAACTCCACAATGCAAATAACAATTGAAAACCAGCCAGACACCTAGTGTTGTCTCATTTTTAACCTGTGGCTGACAACACTGTCCAGGAGATCATCATAACTCTTAGTTCATCTATATGCTGCCTCGATGTTTTACCCACCAGATTTTTAAGGTCTGTGCTGAGCAGTGAGTTAGCACCACTCACTGAAGTAGTTAATATATTGCTTGAGTCAAAGGCCTTGAAAAGAACAGTCATTACGAAATCGAGCGCGAAGCGCTCGCCCACTTCCAAACACTCACTAACGCACTCCTTCACTCATGCACGCCCCGTGCATACTAATTAGTAGTAGGAAAATGGAACATTACCGTTGTAAACGGGCGAAGCCCGTGCAAAAGTGCGCACTAAACGAGCACTTTACATTGAGATGATCCCCATATAAAGCACTCATTTGCGCTAAGTAGCTCACGAATACGTTCCCCATCTCTTGCATGTTCCGTGCATATAAGCATGTAATGCAAAAATTGAACATTATTACTGTATAGAGGGCCAAAAACACAAAGTGGGCGGAGCCCACTCAAAATTAACGAAAGTACCCGTCAGTGACCAGGGACCCACACCATGAGGTAGGAAAGCGCGAGCGCTTTCCGAAAATGTATAGTTTATGATATTTGAAAAATGGGAAACATTGTTTTCGCATCGGAATATTATTCTTTCTTCTCGGGACCAACCCCCCTATTTTTCACCCAGTGAACATTGACGAAAAGTCACAAAAATGTTCACACCTCTAAAAATCGTGCCTCTCTACATTCTGGCTATTTCCCTTTTCTAAAATAAAAAAAATTGGCGCGTCAGCGCCCCCAAATGTACCAAAAATGCATTGAGAGATGGGAAATGACCCAAAAAAAATCTGATCGTAGAATCATGAAATTTGGCGCCGAGGTAGATGGTGACAAGAGAAGTAAAAAATATTATTACGGCAACGCCGTCCGCCCAACCAAATGTCGGCCATATTGCTTCAAAAATGGCTAAACATGACTTCGGAGTTTTTCCAAACGTCGTACTTTTACGAACTCCTCCCAGGGCGTTGGCCCTAAAAAGCTGAAATTTGGTGAAAATGCTACTGAGGAGTGGGACATCAAAAGTTATCCAAATTACATTGATACCTCTCACGGTCTCTGTGCGGCGAAGCCGCAAACTGTAGCTAGAATTTCAGAAATCTCCCATATTTAAAATTTCTGCCGTTTGCGCAGATAAAGTCCGAATTGCGTCAAATTAGAATCAGTTGTTAAACTCTTCGCCCTAAACCTACTTGAAGTGAAATAAATTCATTTGGCGCCACAGCGCCCCCTACAGATTTTATATGGAGGTTAAATGTTTAGTTTTGCGAAATTATATGAAATTTGACACACAACTCAATTTTAGCATCCCCATCAAAAAAGTCAATGAGACCCATGTCATAATTGTTGACCGAAACCTTCCATGTTATTCCAATGGGGAAATCGCCAGAACATGTTTACACTTTAGACTTTCACAAACTCCTCTTAGGGCGTTAGCCCTATTAACCTGAAATTTGGTGAGACTCATCTTCAGGGGTGGACCATCAAAAGTTATCCACATTTTTATTCAAAGAGTCACGGTGTCTGTGCAGCAAAGCCGCACATTTTGCCAAGAATTCAAAATAAAATTGCTTTTTTATGGTAAAACAAAGGGGAGAAGATGTGACAGCGTCACAGATTCAGCAGTAGGCGTAATAAAAGGACAATTAGGGCGCGTTAGCGCCCCCTCCTCTTGCGGCGTGGCGGCGGCGTAGCGAGGGCCGATCATTGCCGCTTGCGGCTATATTTTTTATTATTTTTCTTGTTCTTCTGCTTTTTGAGCTCTAATTTGACCCCCTGAACATGCTCAAAAACTCACCAAACTTTGCCCAAAATTCAGAATCGGCGAAAAATGTTGTTTTTTCTGGGCCATTTTTTTTTTCGTTAAAAAATGGCGCGACAGCGCCACCGACAAAAGTCAAAATACATTGCGCCTATGGGAGACGCCCCGAGGTCAACTTTGGCGTAAAGCTACAAAATTCGGGACACGCATTCCTCTCGTGAGGACAAAAAAAAATAAATATTGTGGCCACGCCCCCAGACTTACCCTATGGCCGCCATCTTCCTTTGAAAATGAAAACACGCTGTGTAAGCCATTTTGTTCACGTCAAACTTTGACGAACTCCTCCTAGGGCGTTTTGCCCACCGACTTCAAAATCGGCGTACGTCCTCTGGACAAGTGGGGCATCTAAAGTTATCCAATTTTTTGAGATACCTTTTACGGTCTGTGTGCGGCGCAGCCGCAAAGTTGGACAACTTATTTTGGAATATTGCAGATCTAAAAATTGCTCCCATTTGATCAAAACGAGTCCGATTAGGACCAAATTTGAATCAGTTGTTAAACTTTCAAGTTTGGACCAGTTTAGCATGACAAAATTGAAATGGGCGCGATAGCGCCCCCTACAGAGTTGCCTTTGAGTGAACATTGATGGACAAAAACTGGTTTTACACAAATGTTCTAAACTTTGCCCAAAATTCTATTTTGTGGTCCCGAGCAAAAGGCCAATCAAACTTATGCCTTAATTTTTACGGCGTAGCCGTAGCCATGACGGAAACCTCCCATGTTATCCCTATGGGAAAATTGCTAAATCTCTCGAATATCCACATTTTTCTGTTTCACACTTTAACAAACTCCTCCTAGTGCGTTTTGCCCACCGACCTCAAAATCGGTGTACGTCCCCTAGACAAGTGGGGCATCTAAAGTTATCCAAATTTTAAGGATAACTTTTACGGTCTCTGTGCGACGGAGCCGCAAACTTTTCCCTGAATTCTGAATATTTGGCCTTCAGAGTGGCCTATAAACAATAGAGTTTTTCCAAATGACATTATATTTTGCACAAAATTCAAATTTGCCATCCTGATCATCAAAGTATGAGAGCCAAAGTCATATTTTGTACGGCGTAACCGTAACGATGACAGAAACATCCCATGATATCCTTATGGGAAAATCGCGCTTCACACTTTAACGAACTCCTCCTAGGGTGATTGTCTGATCAAACTCATATTTGGGGAAAATCATCTACACAAGCGAGGCATCAAAAGTTATCCATATTTTGATTCTAAGTGCTACGGTCTCTGTGTGGCTGACCCGCAAATATATGTTACAAATGGGAAAACAGCGGAATCTCTAAAATGACCACATTTTTATGCTTCACACTTTAACAAACTCCTCCTAGTGCGAAAGCCCGATCAAGCTCATATTTGGGGGAAATCATCTACACAAACGGGGCATAAACACGTAGTCATATTTTGATATTAAGTGGTACGGTCTCTGTGCCGTGGAGCTGCAAATATACTGTCACAAATGGGAAAACGCCAAATCTTTGA
This sequence comes from Eucyclogobius newberryi, assembly GCF_026437365.1. Taxonomy (NCBI): domain Eukaryota; kingdom Metazoa; phylum Chordata; class Actinopteri; order Gobiiformes; family Gobiidae; genus Eucyclogobius; species Eucyclogobius newberryi. Next base: position 25,400,759 of record NW_027315801.1, read on the forward strand.
AATGTTCACATTTACGCTTCACACTTTAACAAACTCCTCCATGGGCAATAGCTCGATCAAGCTTTACTTTGGGAAATATCATCTACACAAGCGGAGCATCAAAAGTTATCCATATTTATATTCCAAGTGCTACGGTCTCTGTGCGGCGGAGCAGCAAATTTGACTGACACTTGTGTTGATTTGCACTGGATTGGCCATGTCCAATGTGTCGCCGTCTGTCAAGTTCTTTTTTAATTCAACACACAATAAGGGCGCCATCTTTATCAAGTCGAAAGCGCAGAGTCGGAAGGCCGGCGGCCCGCGAGGGCCGTTGGATGCCGCTTGCGGCTTTAATTAGTTTTGTTTTTTACAGTAAAACACCTGTAATTGAGTGTATGCAAGAACGAAAAGTCCAATGCCATACTGTAGAACAGTGGTCCCCAAACTTTTTGACTCGAGGGCCACATTGGGTTCTAAAATTTGGCCGAGGGGCCGGGCCAGGAAAATATGGTGTTTGTGTGAACTAATGAATTACTATAAATTATACGCAAGATTTGACCTGTAACTTGTAACAAAGCAACAAATGCAAGGCACAATGTACAAACTGTTCCAAATGCATTAAAAAATGATTAATTATCTACTGTCTTCTACTGTCCACAAAAGTCTTCTTCAGTGTGTCAAACACTTGCGCTTCCTGCTAGATTGGCCCCGGTGGCCGTTTGTGGTGAATCTTATTTTCTGCACGCCATAGATTTTCTTGTGCGCGCACTAAGGGATCATCTCAAAATGGGTTGAAGCTGAAAATACTTAATTTTTTTCGTCTCTCTCTGGACCCCCTCCCCCCCAAAAGACTTAAGACTGGCTTCACATTACACGTTGATAAAACGATAGTAGCTTGATGGACCTTGCTTACCTCTAGTGAACATCCCTGAACATCCTTTGGTAAGTTTATATTTAGAAGTTATGAACTCTCCAAATAATGTCACCTGTCGCACATGTTTGTTTACTTGATCCACATGGTCACAGGCCCTAGGGGCCCTACGACAAATCCCATTCAACCCAAACTGTGAGATGACCACATTGAGATAGTCTCAAGAGGATGAGAGAGTGAGAAACTAATGTTTCTTGTCGAAACCTGTAATTGTCAATTGCCTGAGTTTAGACCTTAGACGTGCTGTCAGAATGACGTCTCAGTGAGAATCTCACGTCTTCTGTGATTGGCCGAAACCTCATGCGGTTTATTTTGTTTCCTTCTTCCGGTCAGTGCGTAGCACGTTACTTGAGCGAAATCTCTTGATCAATTGCAGCGCCGCGTCTTGCCGCAAAAAAGCTTTTCCAACTTTTCTGCACCAGCTGCGTTGGCAACGGTGACGCCCGCTCCGCTCCCCGCGCTGGCCACGGTGCTCACCATAAGCGCAGCGCTCGCGGCAGCGGTCGCCGTGAGCACTCCCCGTGCTCCGCGCTCGCACTCGACGCCTAATGTTGGCCTAATGCTCGTTGCTGAGAGAGTTTTTTAGCATTTCAAAACAATTACTGCCACAACAATGTATTGAAGCTTCAAAGCAACAAAAAGACCCCCCCCACCAGTGCACTAAGTGCGAGCAGTGCACTATGTGCGAGCAGTGCACTATGTGCGAGCAGTGCGCAGGCGCTCAGCTTAGAATGGAACAGTGGCCATCTATTGGGGAAATGTGGGCATTACAGGCGAAATGTAAAATGAACGGCCAGCCACACTATCGTGAGTTTGAATCCCGACTCCGACATTTGCTGCATGTCCTCCTTTCTCTCTCATCATTCCCCTTCCTTTCTTTCTCAATCCATTTACTGTCTAATAAAGCCTACGGCCAAAAACAAAAATGTTTTTAATTTTTAAAATATCATGGACAAGCTTGGCGGGCCGGATTGAAAGGCCCAACGGGCCGGATGTGGCCCACGGGCCGTAGTTTGGGAACCACTGCTGTAGAAAATAGATGATACAAGCCAATGGCAGACTCCTTACAAAGTTAATGGTCATTTTAGTCGTCATTTACTTATTTGTCCAGTTTCTTGTGTTTATTACATTGGTGGCAGAATTTTAGTTACACTCTGAACTGGAAGTGAAAAAAATGAGACAAGAGGACATTAGAATAGTTTCCAGACAGCTCACTTCCTCCTGTCATATCTGAACACACAAAAATACAAGTACACTGACTTTTATGAGTGACAGGCCATATTTATGTGGCTCCATTGTGGAAATGAGCACAGCCAGGGGCAATTACAGCAGCAGATAAAAAGCAGGTGTTAGGAATAACGGTTTCGCAACATTTTCAGCCAACCTTAAACAATTAGAAGCATATCAACTTGGTACTTTTGATCAATACTAGATGCACTATGTAACATTGACTGTTTGACATTTATGGAAAGTCTTGTGTTTGTAAAAAAAATCAGCAAAAATCAATCAGCTAAATTACTACGTGATTCTACATCAGGCATCAGCAATTCTTTGCCATGTTCTCCTACCTACCCTATCACATACCTTCTGATCACTGATTTGTTGGCGAATCCAACATATGTTAATTCAGTGACATTTCCAGCAAAACGCTGCAAGTTAACATGTTGTACTTGTTCGGGACACAACAGCAGTATGTCCCACATGCAAGATTTTATCTTTGACTTTGGTTGAAAGGAGAATTCTTATCGTCCAAACCACTTAGATGTAATGTATTGTCTTTGTCTACAAGTCAGACAAATGTGAGTGTGTGTTTTGTGCTGCAAGAAAACCAGGTAAATGTTATGTCAGGAATCACATTCTGTAAAGGTCCATATGTCAAAAAATCATGTGGGTCTAATCCCCCCAATTTAAGGTACATATAATATAATCTCACATTTTATATATTACTCTCTATACTATATTATACTCTCAAAAGTCAAATCCAGATTTTAGGTTCCATCATAAACGGTTTACAGTGACCAAAGAGTATACAGTGTGGAGACACAGAGTTGTGCACATTTTGCCTTCAGCTGTTTCTCCAGAACAAACAGTGAGGGAGTAGTGTGTGGTTAGTGGTCTGTCGGGGTGCCAGATGTCTTATTGCGCCAAAGGTTCAAGTCCAAACAGGAGCCGCCTCTTCACACCTGCTTTTATTCCCTGTATTCACTGGAATGTCGGATACTTTATCAGACTATTCAACCCGTGCCTTTGTCTTTGTCTTTCCCTCCATATCTGCATTCAAGACGATGAATGGGTTTGATTTCTTGGAATTCAATGTAAATGCATGTTTCAAGGGGAAGGAGAAGCTCTAAAATTCTCGACAACAGCAGGGGACAATTGCATGACATGTTATGATATTTTAATACTTTTTATTTTAATGTCTTTGGAGCCTCGTGTAATAAAAACAATTAAGAAGCTACCAGGACATTGCATACCTCAGAGGATTGTGACTTAAAGTTCAGTTCACTACACATCTCACTTTTTATTAAAGGCGTAATGGACAATTTGAGAACGCAGGCGGAAGTGCCCATGCGCACTCCCCCGTGCGGACTGATACAACACACACGTGCGTTTATTAGCCCAACGGAGCGCATCTCTCGTCTTCCGTAGATTTCCGTCTCTTCTGAGTCAGCTCGAACAGTCTTTCTTCGTCTTCATTTTGTCCCGTACACTGAGGGAACTATATTATGATAGATCACTGTGCTTAGACACGCGGAAACGTGCTGCTCTTGTGGGGACGAGCCGACGAGGCTGCAGGTGAGCGGTAGGTATGTTTTATGATTGATACGTGGCAGGACTAATTGGCCGTCCATGCCACGAGGAAATAAGACTCAGATTTGGGCCAAAAATATCGTTCATTCAACCTTCAAAGTCTATCTAAGTTATTCAATGCATGAATAAATGTTCATAATTCATGCTTAAAAAAATATTTGTGTATACAATGTTTACAACAAATATTTATACTTAGAATGTTTACAAAAATCTTTATATTTACAACTATAGTAGTATTGTTCAGTGTTCAATGTTTTGTTGTTTATGTTGCACAGAATCACCAGAACAAGTTCTTATGTCTGTGAATTTTGTTTATCGACAAATGGCAATAAACCCTATTCTGATTCTGATTCTGAAAAAGGTTCAGTTGTAGTCATCTGGACTATGACAACAACCAAACCTTTTTCTACACTGGAACATTCCTGGACGAATGAGGGATTACACCGACATGTACAACTATACAACAACAGAATGTGAGTGTAAAATCAGCCAGGGATCAGGTCCACGGCAGCTTGGTACATGTACAGTCTGAGGCTGGTACAATGGTGCCAGATAGAAGGGATCAGGTGCAGGCTCAGCTAAGACGTTTTTCATCTTCCTCTTCTTGTGTTTTTGGCGATAATTGTCCTTGAACGACCAGTCGGGGTACATAGCCTCGTGCTCCAGGCGTAGTTTGCGTGCCTGTACAAAGTACGGGGCCTTCTCCTCTTCAGACAGAGACGCCCAGCACTTTCCCACCTCTTTGTTGACTGTAGCTGAGTTGGTGATTTTGAGCTCCAGCTGGACTTTAAACCTCTGCTCGGCTTTGTATAACATGAAGGCGTTTAATGGCCTCTTAATGCACGTAGTTGGAGCGTACGGTCCTGGGGGAGGCGTATGTATTTGCTGAGAAACCACAGTGTGGGCCTCAGGTTGGTTGCCTCTCAGCTCTTGTGCAGGTATGGACGCTGGCATCGGTGTTACAGAAGGCCCTCCCACAGAAGCAAGTGCTGGAACTTCAGCATCAACGACCAAACCTTGATCTTTCAACAAACCCTCAATCGTTGCAATGAGAGTGGACTTAATCTCCTCATAGTCCATAGTGCTCAAATAGGCCTCAACATCGATGGTGCTAAATGTCTCAGCGCTGACTTCAGCCGTTGAGGCCAGAGGGGGAGAAGGAGAATCGTTGGTTTCTGACTCCATGATTGTCCTTTATGGAGAACTGTAATGACACAAAAATATTAACAATTAGTTCATGGTGAATTCACTTTTCTGTGATGCTATGAAATGTATCAAAATCAAGCAAAAGTATTATCAGAAATCATCATCCTAACTGTTAATTTTAAAGACGTGAACCAATTTACAGTAATACCAAAAAGGTGGCAGTTTGACTGATCAACCCACTGCAATTTGGGGTCATTTCACTGTGATTCACAAAGACAGGGTCAAAGAATGAGTACTTACTAGATGTACTAAGCTAGTACTGACAGAGCTGTCAGCTAGTAGTTTGTAGTACAGCAGGAGTGTTATCGATGTGTCGATCGTATGCTCACAACAGACGACAAGTTGTTGTTGTTGTTGTTGTTGTTGTTGTTTTATGGCGGTTGGCGACCCAAGTGCTGCATTACCGCCAGACTTTATTCCTCAGAGGACAAGTGGAAATGAAGGAATCACGGCCTGAATTTATAGTCAGGGTCTTTATGACGTACTAGTCACGTGGCTAATGTCACTGTCACTATGTGCGTGACATCAAGTCTAAAGAATAAAGCCAAAAGAATAAAGCCTGAAGAATAAAGTCTCAAGTCTACAGTGAGTGGCGGTAATGTGAATGCCAACAGCCATTACACCGAAGAAGAAGACATCAGGAATAAAGTCTGGCGGTAATGCAACACTCGGATGCCAACCGCCATAAAACAACAACAACAACAACAACAACATCAACCCTGACAACAAGCGTTCAAATGAAAACATCTACGCTAACAATTTCAACACTTTTTTGTATTCAGCAAGTCATAACACAGCGAATTTAAGCTTGATCATAAATGCAATTACTGTGAATTAAAGTTTATTTCCTACGTTTTCATTTTAATTGCACAAAAGTGCGCTGAGCATTACTGTAGTTTTGTTTGTTTGTCAGGATTCAGCGCTCTCTAATGGAGGTTTTAAAAAGGCTAATTATATATTTATATATTTTGTGAATGTTAGGAAAGCATTCATCATTTCATCATTCATTACAGCCTAAAATCTAGATATGAAATTATTTAAATACATTTCTTTATATTTAAATTTTAGACTGTCAGAGGGGTGTAAGGTCAGAGAGTGAGGGGTCTGTCCTGTGTCATGTCAGAGGGGTGTAGGGTCAGAGAGTGAGGGGTCTGTCCTGTGTCATGTCAGAGGGGTGTAGGGGTCATAGAGTGAGGGGCATTTGTCTTTATCTTTCCCTCCATATCTGCATTCAAGATGATGAATGGGTTTGATTTTTTGGAATTCAATGTAAATGCATGTTTTTCAATGGGAGGAGAAGCTCTAAAGCGGGCATGTCCAAATTACGGCCTGGGGGCCAAATGCGGCCTTCAGACCAATTTTGTGTTGGCCCTCCGGCTTCCTGCTAAATTGGTCCAAACAACAAAAAGTAGTACATTTGACTGTAAAATTGAAATAAATTGAAAAAATCAAGCATTTTGATGTTATACCAACCTAATTTTAATGTTTCAAGTCTTATTTACATTTCGAATGATTCACTTAAAGGCGCAATGGACGATTTTTCGGCGATTTGAGAACGCAGGCGGAAGTGCGCATGCGCACTCCCCGTGCGGACTGATACAACACACATGTGCGTTTGTTTATTAGCGCGACGGATCGCATCGCATCTCTCGTCTCACATAGATTTTCCTACTTCAGAATCAGCTCGAACTGTCTTTCTCCGTCTTCATTTTGCCCTGTACACTGAGGGAACTATATTATGATAGATCAATGCGCTTAGACACGCGGAAATGTGGGACGAGCCTAGGGATGCATACCTAAACCCACGTTCAGGTTCAAGTCCGGATTCGAATCCAGAGGTTTAGGTTCAGGTCCGGACCTAATGAGTCCGGCTGAACTCATGCCATTTTTGCATAATGTTATAACAGCATAACACAAGCTACTTGGCTAAATTAAGTTGAAGACACATGAACAACGACTTCTATCAAACACAAGGCTTAACTGCAGACTGAAATAAACTCAATTTATCTGGTTTATTCACTGTTTATTAACAGAAGTTACAACTTACAAATCACAAGCTGCTAGCTAGCTAACACACATTCATGTGTTTTACTAGAGGAACAACTTCTGAACAAGAGCATGTTGAGTATTGGTATTGGGGCAGCTGTTTCAGCTGATACTATGTTTGTAAGTGTGTTACTGGTTTGACTGGGCTGTTCCCCACACCTGAAGTTTAATGCCTTTAGATACATTTCCACTCTTTAATTTTGCAGATCCATTGGCATCAAAGTCATGTAAAAACCTTCAAAAACTAGCATAACAGTCAACTAGAACCACTATAAATCAATCAACTTAGCAGTATCAAAAACAGAATATGAAAATATTTTACACTACACACAATACATCATATTAACAGCATTAAACACAAGACCATATTTAATAACTGTAGAATACAAATACTATTACAAAATATAAGCTCCAATTAATGAATCCAGCAATTAAACAATATTACTTTGACTTAGTATTTGCTTAGATGTATAAATATGTATATTGCACATTAACCCACCTAAATAAATGCTACATCACACTACAACATAATACAGTTATTTTATTCATATTGTAGCGACCCTAGTCTCTAGTGCGCGTGCGCGGTCTCTGGGGCGGAGCTAAGAGCGGGCTCAGGAGACGAGGTAGTTTCTGATGTTCCTGTTCCATCACCATGGTTACGGCCAACAGTAACCAACTCTGTTCAAGAAATAAAGTGACAACTTGTGAGCACTAAACCAGCATTACTGACCTGAGCGAGAAGTTACAATATTTACACCCAAACCAACCACCCGCTCCTTTAATAAGCGTCTTAAACTAACTCACGGAGCGGCACAAGCGGCGACGCACGCGGCGGCTTAAAACGGTTCAAATAAAGTCAGTGATCTTACAGCTGCCTCAATGTTCGGTCTCTCGCGTCTTTAAACTCATTGCGCCGGCTTCAACTTGTGCCGCGGGGAAGACGCGTGCGTCGTTGATGGCTCCGGGCGCACCATTGACAGCGATGTCAGAGTTTACGTCTATTCTAGTGCGAATTTCGCGATCTATGGAAGGTTTCAGATGGTTTAGATTCTATAACGTAAAGGATATAGAATGTGAGTGGTAGATTTTTAATGAGTCCAGAACCGAATCACCGGGGTTTCGGTTTTTTTGGACCTGAACCGAAACGTTTTTACAAGTCCGGATCCGGTCCGTCGTAGCGGTACGCTAGACGAGCCTCACACGGCTGCAGGTGAGCGGTAGGTGCGTTTTATGATTGACACGTGGCAGGACTAATCGGCAGTCCACGCCACGAGGAAATAAGACTCAGATTTATGCCAAAAATATCGTCCATTCAACCTTTAAGTCATGTTATTTTACATCGTCATGTTGTTTGTTGCCCTCTGCTCTGTATAAGTTTCAAGCAGGAGAAAATTGCATAACATTTCTACACCATATGATATTTTTATACTTTTTATTTGAATGTTTACAACAAATCTTATTTACAATGTTTACGTAAGGGAGTGACCACTAGATGGTGCACTCGTACTTTGTTTTCATTATGAGATTGCTATTATGCATCTTTGGCCCCTTCATGCCACCGTAGCGGCAGCAGACAGAGGCTGCGCAAAGAGGCTGCGCAGTACAGTGTTTCTTCCTCTTCTTCCTTTGCTCGGTAAGGTATTCATTGCCAATTGCTCTTAATAAAATCTCTAAATATGTTTGTTTTTATTTGCCAACCTGGAGTGTATTAGTTTATTAATTGTTTTTTTATGTGCTCTTTTATGTGCCTCTCACTGCTCGGTCTACAATCAAAAAGAACCACCTTGTCTGCTGTGCTCCTTCACTCTGCACCACACCTTGCCACGCCTACATCATCTAAACACAACGCAGAGTCCGGACACTGGGTGTGCTGAAACCACGGGGACCACACATAGACAGTCCAAGAGGGTTACATTTAAAACAAATCTTTATATTTACTATATTTACAATGTTTACAATGAATCTTTATATCTGCCGGGGATCAGGTCCACAGCCTCTTGGTACATGTACAATCTGAGGCTGGTACGCTGGTGCCAGATATAAGGCATCAGGTGCATATGGACACTGTTGTACATGAACTAGTTCAGTTCATAGTTCATAATTCAAAATGTTGAACTAAGTTCACAGCTCAAAAAATGAACTAGTTCAGTTCTTTTTTTTCATAATTATGCTATAATGTTTCTAAATTATTTCCACAGCCCATATACAACCACAGGCAGCAATTATTGTATTAGTTTAATGTTGAAACTATATGTCAGATTTCATCTTCATATCCAATTTTGAGTCCTTACCCAACCAGTATTTACATTCACATTGAAGGGACAGACTTCCCCAGAGGCAAAGTTTGCACAGAAATGCAGATTGTTCCCATTCTCACCGACCTTATCATAAAACTCACGTAACTGGTCGTAGGGCGACTCCTTGCTGCTCTGTGGCTGTCGCGTCCATGCAGCTTTTTGTTTTGATGCGCATGCGCAGTGCGGTGCGACACGCGAAATCTCTATCTGCGCTATCTGCCTCTACAACTTCGGAGCTCTTACACTTTCCACGCATAGGCTCTGGTCGGTCAACATAGGCTCGCCTGGAAGTCTCTAGAAATCACCTTATTGAACGAAATTAAAAAAGAATGAACGTGCCGTTCACATTATTGTTCGTCGGCAGTAATACAGTGCGTTCAGTTCACGTTCATTTTGGAGATAATTGTCCTTGAACGACCAGTCGGGGTACATAGCCTCGTGCTCCAGGCATAGTTTGCGTGCCTGTTCAAAGTATGAGGCCTGCTCCTCTTCAGACAGAGACGTCCAGCACTTTCCCACCTCTTTGTTGACTGTAGCTGAGTTGGTGATTTTGAGCTCCTGCTGGATTTTCAGCCTCTACTCAGCTCTGTACAACATGGAAGTCTTTTAATGCCCTCTTATTGCATGTAGCTGGAGCGTACGGTCCCGGGGAGGCGCGTGTATTTGCTGTTTCTCAGTGTGTGGGTCACAGGTTGGTTGCTTCTCAGGTGGTGAGCAATTGATTGCGTCTCTTGTGCAGGTATGGACGCTGGCATCGGTGTTACAGAAGGCCCTCCCACAGAAGCAAGTGCTGGAACTTCAGCATCAACGACCAAACCTTGATCATCCAACATGCCCTCAATCGTTGCCATGAGAGTGGACTTAATCTCCTCATAGTCCATAGTGCTCAAATAGGCCTCAACGTGTCCTTTATGTAGAACTGTAATGACACAAAAAGATGAACAGTTAGCTCATGGTCAATTCATTTTTCTGTGAGGAAATGTATCAAAATTAAGCCCAGTAAATCATCATACTAACTGTAAATAAAAGTAAGACGTGAAGCAATTTTACAGTAATATCAAAAAGGTGGCAATTTGACTGATCAACCCACTGCAATTTGGGGTCATTTCACTGTGATTTACAAAGACAGGGCCAAAGAACGAGTACTTACTAGATGTACTAAGTGTAATGGGCTGTAGTTTGACCCACGGGAGCCACCGTATCAGCTGCCGGCACGCGCCGCTTCCGCATGCCGTAGCTCACGCATTATTTAAGGCGGGGTATGGCGCGTGCAGGTAAGCTGCTGCTCCTGAGGAATTGGGTAAGTGCAGGCCAGACTTTTGTCTGTTTTTAACGCGCTGTGTGACCTGTTCCGCTCTCTCTCCCTTGCCACAGCTGGGTGCGACATTGCCGAACCGCTCCTCCCCAGTGTTTGGGTCCATAGCTCGGCTGCGTGCGCGCCCGTTGGCAGGCTGCTGTTTTATTTTTGGTGTTTTGTTTGGGTTTAAACGTATTCTAATCATATCGGGTTTTACTGTTTGTCTTTTATTTCATTGATTGTGTTTCCTCTGCTGCAGTGCGGTGTCTGGCCTGAGCGTGGTCGCGTCCGGTGTGGGGACTGGTGTTCGATTGTCTCACTTCGGCCCCATCACTCCCGTATGCCGTGGTATTTTGTGCACGTCCTCACTTTTTGCATGTTTTAGTTATCCTTGACGTTTATTTAGTTTGTGTCTGTGTGAATTGCACGGAGCCAGGTGAGATCTCCGACTCCTCTCCCATTGTTTCCCCTCACCGCGCGCCGGCCACTGTCGCTTTAAGCAGAGTTTTAGTGTTTTAAATGTTGTTTTAGCCTTGCAGATTTATTAAATTTTTTTGTTTTTATAATTCCATTAAATTGTTAAGTTTAAGCACTGTCTCTGCCTCTCCTTTGACCACCTGCAACACTATCTATTGGTTTTAAAAGTATATTTATGTCAGACTCTTTATGACATACTAGTCACGTGGCTAATGTCACTGTCGCTATGTGAGTGACGAAGAAGAGGAACAGCATAGAAGAAAAGCAACTACAACAACAAACTTCCCAACTCTCCCAATTTCGTCGGGAGTCTACCGATTTGGGTCTTGTCTTCCGATCAACCCGATCGGGAGAATCTCCCGATTTTGAAGATATTTAAATCGAAAAATCAAAAGTATACCTTCTATGCTGTTATCCTTAATTTTGGTAGCGAAGGCGAGCGTGAGGAGCTGACATAAGTGCCGCCATGTTTGTTGGGATTGCGCTATGAATGCTGGGTGTGATCCGTCCCAGAATCCAAATCGCGAAGTTAAAGTGCGGAATAATACTAAATACCGTATTTATGAAATCACCATGGCCGACGTGAGTGATGCCAAAACGGGCGTCAACATTAACAAACTGCAGGAAAAAAAGGAAATATAGGACTTTTATCTCTTATTTCTGATGAGATTAGAAATGTAGGGGTCAGAGTGAGGGCTATTTGTCTTTGTCTTTCCCTCCATATCTGCATTCAAGATGATGAATGGGTTTGATTTTTTTGGAGTTCAATGTGGATGTTTTTCAATGGGAGGAGAAGCTCTAAAGCAGACATGTCCAAACTACAGCCTGTAGGCCAAATGCGGCCCTCAGACCAATTTTGTGTTGGCCATCCGGCTTCCTGCTGAGTTGGTCCAAACAACAAAAAGTACTTTTTACTGTAAAATTGAAAGAAAAAAAAAATCAAGTATTTTGATATGACCAACCTAATATGAATGTTCCAAGTCTTATTAAAGGTTTGGAGGCTCATCAAAACAGTGTCAAATGCAACATTTTGAATGATTCACTTAGTCATGTCATTCGACATTGTCATGTTGTTTGTGGCCCTCTGCTCTGTATAAGTTTTAAAATACGGCCTTCGGTGAAAAAAAGTTTGGACACCCCTGCTCTAAAGTATTCTCGACAACAGCAGGGGAAAATTGCATAACATTTCTTCACCATATATTTGAATCCCTTTTATTTTAATGTCTTTGGCGCCTCATGTGTAATAAGACCAATAAGCTACCAGGACATTGCATGCCTCAGAGGGTTGTGACTTAAAGTTCAGTTCACTACACATCTCACTGCTTTTTATTAAAGTCTATCTATGTCCTTACTTTCTCCCCATCCAATTTCTTTTTTTTTTTTATATATGTTAGTATGCTGCATTAAGCCTTGTATCACTGTGAGTAAGTGAGGTGCTTCAATTTAGGGGCGTATGGATGAATACAAAACGCTTTGGATGTAATGAAAAAATATAAAGTTGTTAAATACATGAATAAATGTTTATATTTACAATGTGTACAACACATCTTTATACAATGTTTACAACAAATCTTTATATTTCCAATGTTTACAAAAATCTTTATATTTACAACTATACTACAACTGAATGTGAGGGTAAAATCCACCAGGGATCAGGTCCACAGCAGCTTGGTACATGTTCAGTCTGAGGCTGGTACGACACTACCAGATTGAAGGGATCAGGTGCATATGGACTCATCTTCATGACGGGGCTGTATGCAGGCTCAGCTGAGACGTTTTTCATCTTCCTCTTCTTATATTTTTGTTGATAATTGTCCTTGACCCACCAGTCGGGGTACATAGCCTCGTGCTCCAGGGGTAGTTTGCGTGCCTGTTCAAAGTACGGGGCCTGTTCCTCTGCAGACAGAGATGCCCAGCACTTTCCCACCTCTTTATTGACTGTAGCTGAGTTTGTAATTTTTAGCTCCTGCTGGATTTTCAGCCTTCAGGTTTGGAGTATGACCTGGCAGAGTGAATCCTGGACTACCTCACAGACCGACCCCAGGTTGTGAGAGCCCGGGACTGTGTGTCTGACACCCGGATCTGCAGTGTGGGGGCGCCCCAGGGCACCGTCCTTGCACCCTTTCTCTTCACCCTTTACCCTGCAGACTTCAGACATGACACGGACAGCTGTGTCCTGCAAAAGTTCTCTGACAACTCTTCCATCATCGGACTCATCACGGACGATGATGATGCTGAGTACAGGGGACTGGCGCAGGACTTTGTGGACTAGTCAGCAGAACCACCTCCTCATCAACGTGGGGAAGGAGATGGTGGTGGACTTACGCAGAGGACACTCTGCTGCCCCCTCGCCAATGAACATCCAGGGAAGGGACATTGAGAGAGTGGACTCATAAAAGGACCTGGGTGTTCATCTAAACCACAAACTGAACTGGACTCATAACACAGACGCACTGTACAGGAAGAGCCAGAGTCGGCTCTACCTCCTGAGGAGACTCAGGTCTTTTGGAGTGACAGGGCCACTCCTGAAGACCTTCTATAACTCTGTGGTGGCATCAGCCCTCCTGTACGGTGTGGCCTGCTGGAGCAGCAGCATCACAGAGAGGGAGAGGAAGAAGCTGGACAAAGTCATCAAGAAGTCCAGCTCCGTCCTGGGCTGTGCTCTGGACTCGGTGCAGGAGGTGGGGGACAGAAGGGTTCTGGCTAAACTCACATCTATGCTGGACCATGAGTCTCACCTACTGCAGGACACTCTGTCCGCTCTGGAGAGCAGCTTCAGTGACAGACTGATCCACTTTTGCTGTGCGAAGGAGACGTTTCACAGGTCTTTCCTTCCTGCTGCTGTCAGACTTTACAACAAACACTGTTAGCCCTGAACATGCGTCATTCAGCTTTTATCATCATGTGCAATACTGTCATATTCTTGTGCAATACTGTTTGGTGCAATATTCTGTCCATATAACAGCTGTAAATAAGAGTGTCACTATTGTTATCATTATATAGTATAAGGTTTTTTAAGAGCTTTTCTATAAGAGTGTTTTTAATACTTTTTATAAGTTATCTGTTGTTTTAATATTCACTTCTGTACCTACTTTGTGTTGCAACTTCACACATTTCCCCATTGTGGGACAAATAAAGGCTTATCTTATCTTATCTTATCTTATCTTATGTCTATTCAGCTCTATACAACATGAAGTCGTTTAATGGCTTCTTAATGCACGTAGTTGGAGCGTACGGTCCCAGGGGAGGTGTGTGTTTTGACTGAGAAACCACTGTGTGGGTCACAGGTTGGTTGCCTCTCAGCTGGTGAGCAATTGATTGCGTCTCTTGTGCAGGTATGGACGCTGGCATCGGTGTTGCAGAAGGCCCTCCCACAGAAGCAAGTGCTGGAACTTCAGCATCAACGACCAAACCTTGATCATCCAACATGCCCTCAATCGTTGCAATGAGAGTGGACTTAATCTCCTCATAGTCCATAGTGTTCAAATAGGCCTCAACATCGATGGTGCTAAATGTCTCAGCGCTGACTTCAGGCGTTGAGGCCAGAGGGGGAGAAGGAGAATCCTTGGTTTCTGACTCCATGATTGTCCTTTATGGAGAACTGTAATGACACAAAAAGATTAACAATTAGTTCATGGTGAATTCACTTTTCTGTGATGCTATGAAATGTATCAAAATTAAGCCCAAGTATTATCAGAAATCATCATCCTAACTGTAAATTTAAAGTCTATCTTAAATTTAAATAAGACGTGAAACAATTTTACAATAATATCAAAAAGGTGGCAATTTTACTTATCAACCCACTGCCATTTAGGGTAATTTCACTGTGAAGACAGGGTCAAAGAACGAGTACTTACTAGATTAACTAAGCTTGTACTGACAGAGCTGTTGGCAAGTAGTTTGTAGTACAGCGGGAGTGTTATCGCAAGTATATCGCAAGTGGAAGGACAGACTGCAAATGTTGTTGTTGTTGTTGTTGTTTTATGGCGGTTGGTATCCAAGTGTTACATTACCGCCAGACTTTATTCCTTAGACTTTATTCCTTAGACTTTATTCCTTAGACTTTATTCCTTAGACTTTATTCCTTAGACTTTATTCCTTAGACTTTATTCCAGCTGGCCTTTTCCCACGCCAGACTGTATTCTTGAAGGACTCACGGCCTGACTTTATAGTCAGACTCTTTATGACGTACTAGTAACGTGCCTAATGTCACTGTCGCTATGTGTGTGACATCAAGTCTTGGAACTGAAGAATGAAGTCAAAAGAATAAAATCTAAAGAATAAAGTCTGGCGCTAATGTAACACTTGGATTCCAGCTGCCCGATGGAAGCACCGAACGTCAAAGAAGGAGAGGAAGATGAAGAAGAGTCTCCCTGGAATAAAGCCGGTTGTTGTTGTTGTTGTTGTTGTTGTTTTATGGCGGTTGGCATCCAATTGTTGCATTACCGCCAGACTTTATTCCTCAGACTTTTCGTAGTCCTCAGACTGTCGTAGTCCGTAAAAGTACTCCTTCCATTGCTTTGGTGTTACAAAGCCCATGAGGTCATGATATGTCTTTGTGACTAGAATAGTTGTTGTTGTTTCAGAGACCAACCGGGTGGTAATGCCAACCGCCATAAAACAAGTCTGAGGAAGAAGAAGAAGAAGAGGAGCTGGTCTCCGGTCTGGAGAGACGGGGGATGGCGGAGGGGAGTGGATCGGTGGTCGAGGGCGTTCTGGACGGCGTGGAGGAGCGGCCTTTTCTGGCTGCACGTGCCCGGAGACGTAGGGGGTCCCTTGGCTCGTCCGGGGGTTCTGGGAATGGGCGGCAGGATGGGGCTGGGGCTGTTGGTGTCCGGAGTGAGAGCAGAGACTGTGGGGTGATCATGAAGCTTGCACGGGATGGTGCATCCTTTGGGGGGTGGGGTTCAGTGGCATTGTCAAGGAGCCTGGCTGTGGCTGTGGGAGTGATCAGGAGTGCGGGTGTCCTTGGGGGTGGCTCGCTGCTGGTCGTGTGCGGGGACGTGGCTCGGCAGCGGAGGGCGATTGGAGCTGGACGTCTGGGTGGAGGGGACATTCTTGTGTCTGGTGCTGGGGGAGGCACGGTCAGAGGAGTTGTCGTGGGTGTCCCTGCGGCGACGTCTGTGGATGAGGTTGGGGAGAGTTTGGCTGGAGCTGCGGTGGTGGACGCTGGGCGGTTGGGGGTGACCCGGTCTGGGGTGGGATGTGGCAGCTTGTCGGTGATGGTGGCACTTGAAGGGGGGTGCCTGCCTAGTGGGGTGTTCGTTGGGTTCATGTGCCATGACGTTGGGCCATGTGTTCCACCGCCCCTGCGTTGCTTTGGGTGCCAGCGCTTTGGGCATGTTGCGGCGGTCTGTGGAGGGAGGCAGGGATGTGGTGGATGTGCAGGGGATCACGAGTGTGGGAGGTGTGGCGTGGGAGCGGGACTGGGGTGCTGTGGCTGTGGGGAGGAGCATGGCTCTGCCTGCGGGGGATGCAGGTTTGGCGGAGGAGCTGCTGAGGTGTATGGAATGGGGGTCTCTCGGGGTGTATCCTATGCAGATGCAGTCAAGAGGGTTTCAAGTGACGAGTTTGGAGTGGGTGCAGAGGGGGGAGCCGGCGCTGCTCCCGGCCGGGGCGAGGTGGGAAGGGCCAGCGTGGCTCCCGGGGGGTGTGGGGGTTTCAGGAGTGGAGGTCCCGGGTGTGCGGGTTCCAGAATTGGTGGGAGTGCCCTGGTTGTGGATAGAGAGGATTTTGTGCTCTTTATGGTGGATGTTGTAAACTGTGCTGCTCAGACTCAGGGCAGGGCTGAAAGGATCAGGATCATTGCTGGAGCTGCAGGGAGATTCCTTGGAGCAGGGGAGCTTGATTGGGCAGATATAAGAACAGAAACTTCCTATAAGTGATCTGTTCTTCTGTATCTACCTCTGTATCTACCTGCGTTGCACCAATGAAATTTCCCCATGTGGGACAATAAAGGAATATCTTATCTTATCTCTTATAGAAAGCAGGCTGGGGGCGCTGAATGGGAGTCGGAGTGGTGGGGGTCTGCTTTTGGGGAGTCGGAGTGATCAGGGTGACGAGATGGGGGTGGTCTCCTGTCCTCGCCCAGTCTCGTAGACGCACGGCTACCAAGCAGCGACATCAGTGGAAATATTAAAGCCTATAGAATGAAGCCTAAAGAATAAAGCTGTACGGTGGAAGCACCGAACGTCAAAGAAGGAGAGGAAGATGAAGAAGAGTCTCCCTGGAATAAAGCCGGTTGTTGTTGTTGTTGTTGTTGTTTTATGGCGGTTGGCATCCAAGTGTTGCATTACCGCCAGACTTTATTCCTCAGACTTTGTCGTAGTCCTCAGACTCTGTCGTAGTCCGTAAAAGTACTCCGGTTGGTCTCTGAAACAACAACAACTATTCTAGTCACAAAGACATATCATGACCTCATGGGCTTTGTAACACCAAAGCAATGGAAGGAGTACTTTTATGGACTACGACAGAGTCTGAGGACTACGAAAAGTCTGAGGAATAAAGTCTGGCGGTAATGCAACAATTGGATGCCAACCGCCATAAAACAACAACAACAACAACAACAACAACAACCGGCTTTATTCCAGGGAGACTCTTCTTCATCTTCCTCTCCTTCTTTGACGTTCGGTGCTTTCACCGTACAGCTTTATTCTTTAGGCTTCATTCTATAGGCTTTACGACAAAGTCTGAGGAATAAAGTCTGGCGGTTGTTGTTGTTGTTGTTGTTGTTGTTTTATGGCGGTTGGCATCCGAGTGTTGCATTACCGCCAAGTCTGGCGGTAATGCAACACTTGGATGCCAACCGCCATAAAACAACAACAACAACAACAACAACAACAACACACCGCCATAAAACAACAACAACAACAACAACAAGAAACAACTGTGAGGAGACCTTGCTCAACACCCGGTCTGGAGAGACGGGAGATGGCGGAGGAGAGTGGAGCGGGGATGGAAGACGTTCTGGACGGCGTGGAGGAGCAGCCTTTTCTGCCTGCTCGTGCCCGGAAACGTAAAAAGTCCCTTAGCTCGTCCGAGGGTTCTGGGAATGAGCAGCAGGATGAGGCTGAAGCTATTGATATCCGGGGTGAGAGCAGAGACTGTAAGGTGATCATAAACTGTAGCTGTGGGAGTGATCAAGAGTGCGAGTGTCCTTGGAGATGGCTCGCTGCTGGTCGTGTGCAAGGACGCGGCTCAGCAACGGAAGGCGATTGGAACTAAACGTCTGGGTGGAAAGGACATTCTTGTGTCTAATGCTGAAAGAAACACGGTCAGAGGAGTTATCCTAGGTGTCCCTACGGCGACGTCTGTGGATGAAGTTAAGGAGAATTTGACTGGAGTTACGGTGGTGGACGCTAGGCGTTTGAAGGTGACCCGGTTTGGGGTAAGATGTGACAGCTTGTCGGTAATGGTAACACTTGAAGGGAGGTGCCTGCCTAGTAAGGTGTTCATTGGGTACATGTGCTATATAGGCAGGCCATATGTTCCGCCGCCCCTGCGTTGCTTTAAGTGCCAGCGCTTTGGGCATATTGCAGCGGTCTGTAGAGGGAGGCAAAGATGTGGTAAATGTGCAGGAGATCATGAGTATGGGAAGTGTGACGTGGGTGCAAAACTGAAGTGCTGTAACTGTGGGGAAGAACATAGCTCTGCCTACGGGGGATGCATGTTTAGCAAAAGAGCTGCTGAGGTGCAGAAAATAAAGGTCTCTCATGGTATATCCTATGCAGATGCAGTCAAGAAAGTTTCAAGTAACGAGTTTAGAGTAAATACAGAGAGAGGAGCCAGCGCTGCTCCCAGCCAGGGCGAAATGAGAAAGGCCAGCCTGGCTCCCGAGAAGTGTGAAAGTTTCAAGAGTGGAGGTCCCAAGTGTGCAGGTTCCAGAATTAATGAGAATACCCTGGTTGTGGATAGAGAGGATTTTGTACTCTTTATGGTGGATGTTGTAAACTGTGCTGCTCAGACTCAAAGCAGAACTGAAAGGATCAGGATCATTGCTAAAGCTGCAGGGAGATTCCTTGGAACAAAGGAGCTTGATTGGGCAGATATAGAAAACAGGCTAAAGGCGCTAAATGGGAGTCGGAGTGATGGGGGTCTGCTTGTGGGGAGTCAGAGTGATCAGAGTGACGAGATGGGGGTGGGGGTGGTCTCCTGTCCTCGCCCAGTCTCGTAGACGCACGGCTACCAAGCAGCGACATCAGTGGACATATTAAAGCCTATAGAATGAAGCCTGAAGAATAAAGCTGTACGGTGGAAGCACCGAACGTCAAAGAAGGAGAGGAAGATGAAGAAGAGTCTCCCTGGAATAAAGCCGGTTGTTGTTGTTGTTGTTGTTGTTGTTTTATGGCGGTTGGCATCCAATTGTTGCATTACCGCCAGACTTTATTCCTCAGACTTTTCGTAGTTGTTGTTGTTGTTGTTGTTGTTTTATGGTGGTTGGCATCCAAGTGTTGCATTACCGCCAGACTTTATTCCTCAGACTTTGTCGTAGTCCTCAGACTCTGTCGTAGTCCGTAAAAGTACTCCTTCCATTGCTTTGGTGTTACAAAGCCCATGAGGTCATGATATGTCTTTGTGACTAGAATAGTTGTTGTTGTTTCAGAGACCAACCGGCTTTATTCCAGGGAGACTCTTCTTCATCTTCCTCTCCTTCTTTGACGTTCGGTGCTTCCACCGTACAGCTTTATTCTTCAGGCTTCATTCTATAGGCTTTAACTGATGTCGCTGCTTGGTAGCCGTGCGTCTACGAGACTGGACGAGGACAGGAGACCACCCCCACCCCCATCTCGTCACTCTGATCACTCTGACTCCCCACAAGCAGACCCCCATCACTCTGACTCCCATTTAGCGCCTTTAGCCTGTTTTCTATATCTGCCCAATCAAGCTCCTTTGTTCCAAGGAATCTCCCTGCAGCTTTAGCAATGATCCTGATCCTTTCAGTTCTGCTTTGAGTCTGAGCAGCACAGTTTACAACATCCACCATAAAGAGTACAAAATCCTCTCTATCCACAACCAGGGTATTCTCATTAATTCTGGAACCTGCACACTTGGGACCTCCACTCTTGAAATCTTCACACTTCTTGGGAGCCACGCTGGCCTTTCTCATTTCGCCCTGTCTCTCTGTATTTACTCTAAACTCGTTACTTGAAACTTTCTTGACTGCATCTGCATAGGATATACCTTGAGAGACCTTTATTTTCTGCACCTCAGCAGCTCTTTTGCTAAACCTGCATCCCCCGTAGGCAGAGCTATGTTCTTCCCCACAGTTACAGCACTTCAGTTTTGCACCCACGTCACACTTCCCATACTCATGATCTCCTGCACATTTACCACATCTTTGCCTCCCTCTACAGACCGCTGCAATATGCCCAAAGCGCTGGCACTTAAAGCAACGCAGGGGCGGCGGAACATATGGCCTGACGCTAAAGCCGGTTGGTCTCTGATACAACAACAACTATTCTAGTCACAAAGACATATCATGACCTCATGGGCTTTGTAACACCAAAGCAATGGAAGGAGTACTTTTACGGACTACGACAGAGTCTGAGGACTACGACAAAGTCTGAGGAATAAAGTCTGGCGGTAATGCAACACTTGGATGCCAACCGCCATAAAACAACAACAACAACAACAACAACAACAACAACAACAATATTTCCACTGATGTCGCTGCTTGGTAGCCGTGCGTCTACGAGACTGGACGAGGACAGGAGACCACCCCCACCCCCATCTCGTCACTCTGATCACTCTGACTCCCCAAAAGCAGACCCCCATCACTCCGACTCCCATTTAGCGCCTTTAGCCTGTTTTCTATGTCTGCCCAATCAAGCTCCTTTGTTCCAAGGAATCTCCCTGCAGCTTTAGCAATGATCCTGATCCTTTCAGTTCTGCTTTGAGTCTGAGCAGCACAGTTTACAACATCCACCATAAAGAGTACAAAATCCTCTCTATCCACAACCAGGGTATTCTCATTAATTCTGGAACCTGCACACTTGGGACTTCCACTCTTGAAACCTTCACACTTCTTGGGAGCCACGCTGGCCTTTCTCATTTCGCCCTGGCTGGGAGCAGCGCTGGCTCCTCTCTCTGTATTTACTCTAAACTCGTTACTTGAAACTTTCTTGACTGCATCTGCATAGGATATACCTTGAGAGACCTTTATTTTCTGCACCTCAGCAGCTCTTTTGCTAAACCTGCATCCCCCGTAGGCAGAGCTATGTTCTTCCCCACAGTTACAGCACTTCAGTTTTGCACCCACGTCACACTTCCCATACTCGTGATCTCCTGCACATTTACCACATCTTTGCCTCCCTCTACAGACTGCTGCAATATGCCCAAAGCGCTGGCACTTAAAGCAACGCAGGGGCGGTGGAACATATGGCCTAACGTCATGGCACATGAACCCAATGAACACCTTACTAGGCAGGCACCTCCCTTCAAGTGTTACCATTACCGACAAGCTGTCACATCTTACCCCAGACCGGGTCACCTTCAACCGCCTAGCGTCCACCACCGTAGCTCCAGTCAAATTCTCCTTAACTTCATCCACAGACGTCGCCATAGGGACACCTACGATAACTCCTCTGACCGTGTTTCTTTCAGCATCAGACACAAGAATGTCCTTTCCACCCAGACGTTTAGTTCCAATCGCCTTCCGTTGCTGAGCCGTGTCCTTGCACACGACCAGCAGCGAGCCATCCCTAAGGACACTCACACTCTTGATCACTCCCACAGCTACAGTTAGGCTCTTTGACAATGCCACTGAATTCCACTCCTTAAAGGATGCACTATCCTGTGCAAGCTTTATGATCACCTTACAGTCTCTGCTCTCACCCCGGATATCAATAGCTTCAGCCTCATCCTGCTGCTCATTCCCAGAACCCTCGGACGAGCTAAGGGACTTTTTGCGTTTCCGGGCACGTGCAGCCAGAAAAGGCTGCTCCTCCACGCCGTCTAGAACGTCTTCGACCACCGATCTACTCTCCTCCGCCATCTCCCGTCTCTCCAGACCGGAGACTAGCTCTAAAAAACCCGGTGTTTTAAAGCCGGTTGGTCTCTGAAACAACAACAACTATTCTAGTCACAAAGACATATCATGACCTCATGGGCTTTGTAACACCAAAGCAATGGAAGGAGTACTTTTACGGACTACGACAGAGTCTGAGGACTACGAGTTGAGTAATAAAGTCTGGCGGTAATGCAACAATTGGATGCCAACCGCCATAAAACAACAACAACAACAACAACAACAACAACAACAACAACAACAACAACAACAACAACAACAACAACAACAACAACAACAACAACAACAACAACAACAACAACAACAACAACAACAACAACAACAACAACAACAACAACAACAACAACCAAGGCTGTATTGCCTACATGTGCTCAGGATTGAGTGCTGGCAGCAAGAAGGACAACAGACAACAACATCGGGATACCAAATGATGCCAAAGGCGAAGAAGAATTATATAAATGCAGGTCCATTAATGCCCGTTGGGATGTTTGAGGCATACACTCCAGGGTCCCTGGCCAGTCTGGCGAAGACGTAGAAAAAGAAGAGTCGGGTCTGCGCTGTGAGCGGTCTGGAGAGACAGGAAATGGCGGAGGATAGTGGATCGATGGTCGGTGGCATTCTGGACGGCGAGGAGGAACAGGAAGTGAGCAGCAGGATGAAGCTGCTGATACCGTGGATGAAGGCTCAGAGTGTAAGGTGTTCATAAAGCTTGCACAGGATAATGCGTCCTTTAAGGAGTGGAATGCAGTGGCATTGACAATGAGCCTAACTGTAGCTGTGGGAGTGATCAAGAGTGCGAGTGTCCTTAGGGATGGCTCGCTGCTGGTCGTGTGCAAGGACGCAGCTCCGCAAAGGAAGGCGATTGTCCTTTCCACCCAGACGTTTAGTTCCATTCTTGTGTCTGATGCTGAAAGAAACACGGTCAGAGGAGTTATCGTAGGCGTCCCCACGACGATGTCTGTGGATGAAATAAAGGGGAATTTGACTGGAGCTAAGGTGGTTGACGCTAGGCAGTTGAAGGTGACCCGGTTTGGGGTAAGAT
Source organism: Eucyclogobius newberryi (assembly GCF_026437365.1). NCBI lineage: Eukaryota > Metazoa > Chordata > Actinopteri > Gobiiformes > Gobiidae > Eucyclogobius > Eucyclogobius newberryi. The sequence continues at coordinate 25,423,871 of NW_027315801.1, forward strand.
GTGACAGCTTGTCGATAATGATAAAAGTTGAAGGTGCCTGCCTAGTAAGGTGTTCATTGGGTACATGTGCTATGGCGTCAGGCCATATGTTCCACCATCCCTGCGTTGCTTTAAGTGCCAGTGCTTTGGGCATATTGCAGCGGTCTGCAGAGGGAAGCAAAGATGTGGTAAATGTGCAGGAGATCACGAGTATGGGAAGTGTGACAAAGGAGCAAAACTGAAGTGCTGTAACTGTGGGGAAGAACATAGCTCTGCCTACGGGGGATGCAAGTTTAGCAAAAGAGCTGCTGAGGTGCAGAAAATTAAGGTCTCTCAAGGTATATCCTATGGGGAGGCAGTTAAGGAAGTTTCAAGTAACGAGGTTAAAGTAAATGCAGAGAGAGGAACCAGCGCTGCTCACAGCTAGAGCGAAAAGAGGGAAGCCAGCGTGGCTCCCAAGAAGTGTGAAGGTTCCAAGTGTGGAGGTTCCAATAAAGTCTGAAGAATTTCTTCTTCTTGTTCTTGTTCTTCTTGTTCTTCTTGTTCTTGTTCTTCTTGTTCTTCTTGTTCTTGTTCTTCTTGTTCTTGTTCTTCTTGTTCTTCTTGTTCTTCTTGTTCTTGTTCTTCTTGTTCTTGTTCTTCTTGTTCTTGTTCTTCTTGTTCTTGTTCTTCTTGTTCTTGTTCTTGTTCTTGTTCTTCTTGTTGTTCTTCTTCTTGTTTTTCTTCTTGTTCTTCTTCTTGTTCTTGTTCTTCTTGTTCTTGTTCTTCTTGTTCTTGTTCTTCTACTACTACTACTACTACTACTACTACTACTACTACTACTACTACTTCTACTACTTCTACTTCTACTTCTACTTCTACTTCTACTTCTACTTCTACAGTGTTTTATGGCTGCTTGTATCCGTTACCGCCAGACTTTATTCTTTGGACTTTATCCTTTAGACTCCACAGCGGCCGGCATCCAAGCGCCACACCACCACCACCGCCACCCACCACAGCAGCTCAACACGTCCCAACTACGTCATAAGGCGCTGGTACAGCTGGCTGCCCGGTGTAAACGCTCTCTTCCATGTGGGACAATAAAGGAATATCTTAACACCCTACACTCTGTAGGGTCAGAGAGTGAGGGGTTCGTCCTGCCTCGAATGAGAGTATGAATGGATCTAGTGCATGGGGCAGTGGCGGCTGGTCCATTAAGGGCGATGGGGCGACGCCCCTCCTGTCAATCAGCAAATAATGTCAAATGGTATTCAACAATTTTTTTTGTCCAAAACGATATAATTTATTTAGAATTATGTTATTTTATAAGTTTAAACATGTAAAAGAATTACAAAAACAACTATATAAAGGATACTTTGTGGTCTGCTGCGTGATGCAGCCTGCGTCTCTATTCAAAGTACGTTGTGTGCTGCTACTTTTCTACCAGGCTGAAAAGCCTGGTAGAAAAGTAATGGAAATCTTCACTACAACGTCACTATAGGAAAAGCATCCATGTGTTATGCCACGGAGCTACACTGTTAATGCTGAAGACACAATGCAGCAGGTGCACCTCAGACGTGATCATGGCGGCATTGACTGTGCCATCTCTCTGCTTCAAAAGCCTTTTGAAAGAAACAATTCAAGGAAGGTGGACTGGACCAGCCTCCAATTAAGGTCAGGCAGGAGGTTCAAAAAGACAAAAGTGGATCTTCTTATTCCAGAGCCGCTTTCTTCAGCTTGGTACAGCAAGAAGCTGGGGATAGCTTGTTGCAGTGAAGCTAATTTTCTTTTTTTGTTTTCCGCGTTTATTTCTTAAAACTGCATCTACACACCGGGCTTGGAGTGAAAATGGTGTCCGGGACATGAAACACTTGAGAAAATACAAAAACACAAAAATTCATATGAACAACTGTCTGTACAGTTTTATGAAACAGGCCCCAACAGTTGATTCTGTTTCTCTTTGTGTAGTAATTGCTACTATGCATTATAAGGTACAGTTGAGATTTTTGGTTTACTCTTTACAATCTGATATTTTATAAAGCGTAAAATGTAATTTTATGTCAAATGTATTTTCTCACAAATGATATCTGCCTCTAAGTCATAGTATTACCATTATCAAAAGTGGAAATAGAGTTTGTTTATTTAAATAGAGTGTGTTTATTATGTGTTTAAAGTGTGTATTTAATGTGTGTGTTCAATGTGAAATATTCAGTTTTGGACATTAAAAAACAAAAAAACCACGGTAACGTCAAATACCTCCCATATTTTGCATCACCAGCTGCCACTAGGAGGGGGGTCAAACTCAATTTGGGCTGCGGGCCAAATTTCAATGCTAAGGCTGGGTCGTAGGTGGAAGATAACATAAAAAATATAATAAATAACTGTATACTGTATAGCCTAGTTTTATGTGGACATTTTGAATTAAAAGGAACAAAATAAAACCTTTACCAGGCAACAAACCATAATAAATATAAGAAATTATAAAACATTATATATTCCTTCTATAATAGGCAACACCATAAATTGGAATGGATAAATATTAACAAAGTAAATTCATGTTTTGGCACAGTGGTACTCAACCTACCAATACACACTTTCTATAGTTTATAGTTGTTGGACTGCACAGAGCGTTCAAAGCCACATTCAAATCCAGAGGCCGGGAAAGTGAAAGTATCAGAGTAGAGCTGCTGCTCCTTCACATTTGGCAACTGACAGGTTTGGACAGAGCCTTTTGTTCTGAACATTTGATTAAGAAGAAGAAAGAAACCTTTATTCAAGTCACATTCATCAATTGTTTGATTCTCAATATACATCCATCCCCATGTCTATTAAGCGTTGAATACTTTTGAAATGTAACTCAATGTCACTTGTCATCTACTCATATCAAATAATGAAAAGAGCCATTTCAAAGCTTACTCAAGGTCAACCACCACTCTCTAGGCACCTAATGTAATATTAATAAAGTGTCTCTTACTTTCTCTTGAGTAATTCAAATTAAAGTCAGTCATGGGGGGCTTACACAAACGGGCAGGGCTGAGTGAATGAATGCAGTGACTTTCCATTACTTTTACTTTGTTAGAGAAAAGGCCATCCATCTTTTCGCACACGCACCTCCCTCCTGCCCCTGCTCGTTTATGCCGAGTGGCCACAACTCACTGTGGTTCATACTGTGTAATGGATGCAGCCCATTCATTCCCAGCATACACTTTGGCAGGGCGGTGCTGGAGTCCATTAGAAAATGAATCCACGCCAAAGCCGCTGACATATTGAGAGCTCAGAGCATGGGCAATCCAGAGTGACTCAGATGCCACGCTTCAGCTGATGTAGGGTTATTAGTATGTGTTTTAATTTTGTGGACGGAGACTTTAGAGATCATGTTGGATTAGATTTGGACATGCTATCAATCAATGTACAGTCATTTATCAGTGTCAATGGGAAGATTTCACTCAGACATATGTTGCAGGAGAGTACGGCAAGTATGAGACAGGATTCTGACCTCTAGGGGATATTAAAGGCTCTGCTGAGACCTGCATGTCTTTCCCCCCAAAATCCAAATTTTAGAGTGCATTGTTTATTGGAAAGGACTCATAAAATTGAAAGGCAGGGAAAATGCACATTGTATACAATGACTAAATTGTGTGTTGTGACTTACACAAGCTATTGATAATATATGCTTCAGTATGATTTGAGGATATTTATCAAAACTTGAGAGCAAACAATTGGAAAAAAGACATAAAATAAGGTGTATAAAATAGACTTAAATACAAAATGTATACAGTAAGGACATAACAACAGTGCTAAATAACAGTGCAAGTAGATATTGACATGAGTTATGACAGGTCTTATTAAGTGTCCAAATGGACCGTAGCCTGCTGCTCGAGGGGAGTAGCTCAAATGCTCCATATCCAGGGTGAAAAGGGTGATCCAACCTGCTCGTACCTGAGTCCTGGAGACGTACAGGTCCTGGAGAGATGGTCACCTTCTGAGCAGAGCGCACAATGCAATGCTGCAGTCTGTGTCTGTCCCTGGCAGTGACCTGGGGTACCACACAGTGGAAGAGCCGAGGATCGGCTCTGGGCTGGACATTAACAAACACATAGTACATAATATGTTGATTTAAGTTTATTACATTAGTTTGTTTTTTTGGATCCCAATTAGCTATTGCCTTGATAATGCTGGATGTCTTGAAAACATAAAATAAAATAAAAGCTTTGGTCTTCTACCAGAGGCCTGGGAACCTGAGGGTTCTGCGCTGTATCTTTGCTGTTCCTGCACTGCACTTTTCTGGACTGAGATGTCTGTCTTCTAGGGATCTTTTGTAGCCACTCCTCCACTTTGGGGGTCACTGTCCCGAGTGCTCCGATGACCACTCCGCACCACTTTTACCTTCTCCTTCCACGCCTTCTCCAGCTCTTCTCTGAGCCATTGTTATTTCTCCAGTTTCTCGTGTTCCTTTTCCTGATGTTGCCATCACTTGGTATTGCCATGTCAACCACAACAGCTTTCCTTTGCTGTTTATCCACCGTCACAATGTCTGGTTGGTTTGTCATATATACATCTACTCTGTTCCAGAATCCAGGATAAAAGCAGAGTCAGATCTGAGCCAGACTGAGTCACTGGATCAATAGGTTCAAGCGGAGGTTAGGTTCATGAGTCAGGACCGGTGAAACTGCACTGTCATCACACAACTTTTCCTCATCACATTAGCTGATAGCACTCAGTATTATCTGTATTTTCTTATGGCACCAACTGCTGATTAATCACTGCCTTATGGTCCTCTTTAGAGGATTTAATATTCAAAATGGATAAGGACGATGATTAAGTTATAAATTAGAATGTGTACTAGATTTTTTATATGTCTCTATAAACATGTGTATATTCACATGAAAGTGTATAGAAAATACCAATGACAGAATTGACATAGCCATGTTGACGTTGTGTCGTTGTGACGTTGTGTGTGTGTGGGTGGGTGTGTGTATGTGTGTTTGTGTGTGTGTGTGTGCCACGGACAGACAGATGATGCTGTGAGACAATGCTTCAAAATCCAGAAGAACCTAATACAGGACTGAAGAGGTAAAAAGACTGTGATTATAATTGCTCTGTTGTTTTCTCAAGGGTTCCTAGACTGGCACTGACTTGAAAATATTTGACTGAGTAGTCTGTGTGAAGGATCACCTTTGTGAATTAATGTTTGACATATTTAAACCATGATTAAATCTCTCTAAAGGTCAGAGTGGATCAAACTAGTGAACACACATATCCAAAGGCAGTGGAATCAAAGAATGGTTTGCATCCACCTGTCACTCCACCCTAAAAGGCAGTACGGCCTGTTGGGACAAGTCAGTGTGCATGTGTATGTAGTACATCTAAATGTGCAATATCAAGTCAGGAAAATGAAAGGTGAGCAGCAGTGTGTCAGCACTGAAAAATGTGGAGCCAGTCCAGTACGGGGGAAGACATGGGGCCCTGGAGTCTGCTGCCTGACGTGGCTTTCCTACACCTGATATTATTTTATAGATGACTGATGTCACCTCAGCACCTTTTCCACATAAACTTCTGTAGCTTTTCTTTCACTTCTGAAAGAAACATGTAGCGTACACAAAGGCAAGAGAAGTGAATGCTCAAAGCCAGCAATTTTTTACCTTGCCCATGGTAGGGCAGCGAATTTAGAAAACCTGCTCTGACCTGAACTCAAAGCGCTATGTGCATCAAGGAACTATTCTTTCTTTATATCTATTCACATTCATTCACCAGTGTATGCAGACACAAAGGGCAAGGGGGGTTAAATGTCTTGCCCAAGAACACTATTAATCTTATCAATAATATGAGGAAGCTGTGAGTGATGTGAACAGCCAACCTGTGGGTCAGTGGATCTGACTGCTCTACCAATGATGTCTATGTTGAGAGTAAAGTTGTCACAATATCAAATTTTAGAGTTAGGATTGCGTGAAAAAAAATATTGTGAACAAAAAATACATAATTTTGCCTTGAAAACCTCCCCGATTATTATTATTTGGTTCTAACCATTATATTGTGACTAATGAGGATTATCAATTTATCGAATAATCTTGACACCCCTAGATGGGAGCGAGGAATCAGAGGATGAGCACTCTACCAACTGAGCTGCTGTTGTGTCCGTGACCAATCGCTCAAGATCTGGATCCCTGACAGGTTTCCCATTGGGAAACACTCACAACGCATACACGTTGTGAGTGTATGACATAATTATAAAGAATAGTCTTAAGTAGGCTAAATGTCAACTTTCTTTGTCAAAAACTACCCTCAAAGTTGCTTTTATTATAAAGGCTTTGTTTCTATGTAGTACCACTCAAACTTTTCAGGCTTTTTCAGTTTTTTTCTTTTCAGTTTTTTTTTAAATTTCAAGTTGCAAACTTTTTCAAATCTGGTTTAATAGTTTACTATGCCTTTTGATCCAATCTCACTAGGCTGTTGTCAATTAAAAATTGACTAAATACAGAAACTAGTTACAAAGTAAGGGAAAACTTTTTAGTGCACTAATCTAATGCATTACGATTTAAAATTTTGTAAATTACTGTTAACCTACCTGGTCTTTTCTCATCCAAAATATTTGTTAAACAGTAAAAAAAAAAAGAAAAAAAAAAGATGGACTGTACCATTTGTTTAAAATTAGATTAAATACAGAAAAGTTGAATAAGTAGACCTAATTAGTAATCTTAGAACATAATCAGAGTATCAGACTTTGGGGCGTAATCATAGTCAGAAATCAGAAACGTTCTGTTTAACAAAACGTTCCTATTATAAAGTATTGAGTACTACCTAAAGTGGGCTAATAAGAAGAACATCTTCATGATCTCTGTATATGGTGAGATTCTGTTTCTGATTACAAGTCAGCCACAAACACCAACAGCTTGGTAAACTGCAGGAATGCGGCGCGGCCACTAGATGTCAGTATTGTATTACTGCTCAGGCAAACAGCTCAGAAGAAGAAAAAGTCCATCCCAGCCCCAAACAGCTAGCTTATTTTAGCTCGGCTGTGCATTTGTCCTGTTATTTAAGTACACTTTAGTAAAGTCTTTGTACAATGACAGATAGGCCTGTTCACCATCGGCTTCATTACAACTAGGTGCATAAACAAGAAACAGGTAGGTGTCAGCTTTGGCCATTATATTCACCTTGTGAGTTAGCTTTAGCTAGCTCAACATAACAAGAATGTTATACCCATGTCCTTTAAACTTAATCTACACTATTTGTATTGATTGTCAAATGGCCAAGAACATATATAATAGCCCGCTGTATAATATTATAAAACATGTGTATTAATGAACAATATTTTGCACATTGCTACGGTTAACTTGTCTGTTACTTGTCATAAAACGATTACCTTCTGTAGGATTAGGCTCACAACTCCCTCTCTAGTGATGATTTACATCGTGAGGATATTTGTCAGTAAATTATAATTTATTTATTAATAATTGATTCATTATTAGTTGTCCAGATGGTGATCATGTCGGGAACAGCCACTGTGCTGCAGCAGTTTGTTGGTGGACTAAAGAGTCGAAATGAAGACACCAGGGCCAAATCTGCCAAAGACCTGCAACATTATGTGACCACGGAGCTCAGAGAGGTATGTCAGCCATGCACCAACACTCACCATTATGTATGAGAACAGAGGTACTATGCACCAACACTCACCATTATGTATGAGAACAGAGGTACTATGCACCAACACTCACCAACATGTATGAGAACTGAGGTACTATGCACCAACACTCAACAACATATATGAACAGAGGTACTATGCACCAACACTCAACAACATATATGAACAGAGGTACTATGCACCAACACTCACCAACATGTATGAGAACAGAGCACCAACACTGGGCTTGTTGTGAGTATATACAACAAAGGTTTTAATATAGGCTGTCCTGTGTAAAATATAAAGAAAGGATGTAAAGGGATGCCGTCGACCTACGTTTGTTAGCGCACATGCCTGCAGAAATGTAATTTATTTTTTACGTTATGTTAAACTGTTTCTGTTTCTATTGTAGTTGAGCCAAGATGAAGCCACTACCTTCTACGATGAGTTGAATCATCACATTTTTGAGCTGGTCTCTAGTTCTGATGTCAACGAGAAGAAAGGAGGAATTCTTGCCATTGGTAAGCTCTTGGCACTAGTCTTGTCAATATGTTGCAATTTAAAAGTTTATGGCACTAATTCGTTTGAGTTTGGCTAGTTTGCAGGCCGTAGTAATGACATAGCAGCGCTTAGGACTCTTTAGCAGTGAAAAAGGTGTACTATTATATTACAAAGAGACTGCACCAAGTGGACATAGTGTCTGTCTACCACAGTTTGTTTGTACTATGTGGCGCTTCGCCCATTCATCTTAAACGTCTTTTATACGGTTTGCCTATTTTTGGACAATTTCAACAAGAACCATCCCAGATTTGATTGGAGCACTGCTATACTATGTTTAAATCTGGCTTTTCCCAGTTGAAATAATAACTAGCTTAGTTCAACTGAGTTAAAACATTACCATGAAGCATTTAACAAGTATTTTTTAACAATTCTGATTGTGTAAATATAATATTTCTTGTTTTTACAGTAAGCCTAATTGGAGTTGAGGGAGGCAATGCCACTAGGATCAGCCGCTTTGCCAACTACCTGCGGAACCTGCTGCCCTCTAGTGACCCTGTGGTGATGGAGATGGCCTCTAAAGCTATGGGGCACCTGTCAATGGCAGGGGACACCTTCACTGCTGAGTATGTGGAGTTTGAAGTGAAGAGGGCTCTCGAGTGGCTGGGAGCAGACAGGAATGAGGGCAGGCGCCATGCTTCTGTACGTAACCCAATTATTTGTTGTAATATCAACATGACTTCTTGTCTGTGTTTGTTGTGTATCTTAACATGAGAACTCTGTAGAAATTTAGAGTAGGCAGATAAGTGTAATGATCAGTGTGATGGTTCAAATTGTCTATAAAATCAGATAAGGTATGCATATATTAAGAATGTATTAATAACATTAAAATAAATTTGAAAAGTGCATGAATAGTATTGGTTGAATAATTGTTAACGTGGCAGATGTTAAGTGTTCATAAGTCCAATGGCAGAAGGAAATAAACTGTTCTTGTGGCAGGGGTTCTGGTCCGGACGAACCGTAGCCTCCTGCCTGAGGGAAACGGTTCAAATAGTCCATATCCAGGGTGAGAAGGGTCGGCTGTGATGATATGTACTGATATTAGAATGTACATTTGTCTTTCAGGTGTTGGTGTTGAGAGAGCTGGCTGTGAGCGCTCCCACCTTCTTCTTTCAACAAGTGCAGCCGTTCTTCGACAACATCTTCTACGCAGTGTGGGACCAGAAGCAGGCCATCCGAGAAGGGGCCGTGTCTGCACTCAGAGCCTGTCTCATCCTCACCACGCAAAGGGAGACCAAGGAGATGCAGAAACCACAGTGGTATAAAGTATGTCACCAATGTATATCTAACCTTGTTCTTTTATCTTCGTACATGTGATACAAAAGTGTTTTCCCTCTCCACAGCAAACGTTTGAGGAGGCAGAGAAGGGTTTTGATGAAACATTGGCCAAAGAGAAAGGGATGAATCGTGATGACAGGGTCCATGGTGCTCTTCTGATTCTGAATGAGCTTGTCCGGATCAGCAGCATGGAGGGAGAGGTAAGACTCAATTACATGCATTACGTTGGGCTATTCAATTATAATTTTTTATAATGATGATTACAAATATTTTCTTTAATCAATTGCAATAAGAGATGTAATCAAAAGAGCAATATGGATGCTTGTTTTGCTCCTCAAAACTTGGGATAAAAGCCACCTGCCTACTGATAATAGCTTTAACTTTAAAAAAGAAATGTTTCAAAGGTGATTACTTCTAAAATTCATGGTTATTGTTATGAGTTATGTTCCAAAATAATTGTGATTATATATTTTTTCCATTATCAAGCAATACATCTTCAGTATAAAATGTTGCCCAATAAATTTGATGATATTACTGTTTTTATAACTTTAGTAATTCACTTCTGTAACGTTAAACAGCGCATGAGGGAGGAGATGGAAGAAATCACCCAACAGCAGCTTGTCCATGATAAGTACTGCAAAGAGATGATGGGTTTTGGGGCCAAGCCACGCCACATCACACCGTTCACCAGTTTCCAGTCTGTTCAGCCGCAGCAATCCAATGCGCTTCTGGGTCTACTGGGGTACAACACTCCTCAGGGCTTTCTGAGCTTTGGAGCCACACCAGCCCCTGCCAAGAGCTCCCTGGTGGAGAGCAGATACTGCAGAGAGCTCATGGAGGAGAGATTTGACCAGGTATTGTGGACTGCAAACAATCACTAACAAATGACAACTTTGGGCGTGCTTGTTTGTTAATCACTTTATTTAAATCAGCAATTTATACAAAGTATTGACAACAATCTTTGACAGGGATTTTTGTGTTATTAATGATTAGATGCTGAGGTCTATCTTTGTTGAAAGAAAAACATGTTGATTTGAGGTTTTGCTGTCAGTTGTTCCTTTTTTATACTTAATGTGCAATACAAAACATATGAGTTTGGTTCGGTTCAATCAAACTTGAGTTTGGAGCACCTGCAAGATCAGTTTGTTTGGGCTGGTGTGAAAGAGGACCAGTTTGGTCCGGACTAAAGAACCGTACTGAGATCCAGGTTTGGAGGTGGTCTCGGTACAGTTCCAAGTGGACTTCAGGACTATGTAGTTTTTCAAAAACGTGCACACAATGGCACTTTGTACATTTGTGGAAGAGAAAGAGAACTGTGCTGAACACTGGATTTAACACAATTTGAATTGTTTGGCTTCATCTACTGTTGTGACGTTTCGACCAATCAAGTTTTTGTTTTTGTAACGTCCCGACAACTTTCGGCGAGAGCTTTTTCAGACGAGGCTTGTTTAAGCAGAGCAAGGGGCTGAAGGCAGCTGAAGGCGGCTGAAGGCGGCTGAAGGCCCTATAATACCAGTGCCCCAACCCCTGTAATATTGTGAGATCACGACGAGATCTTTAGAGCTGTTGTACGATACAGACAGCATGAGTAATATATGATGTTGATTTGCTCAAAGTAATTTTCACAATAGGCAAAGCTTACAAAGGGCGGAGATTTTGGCTGCTTAAACAAGCCTATTGATTCATGTGAAGAACTCAATTCAGAGTGAGACTCCGATCAATCTGCCGTGAGCCAGTTTAGGTGAGAACGCCAACTGTACCAACTGAAACAATGTTACAACCTTTTGTCCCAAAACAGGTTTGAAAGCACCGTAACACGTATTTTCTTCTTTTGAAAAAACAAAATAAAATTAGGCAATTTTACATTTCACAATTTTACATTTACAATTTCTGCCATACAATAAACATAACGGTGAATTTACCTTATGTTTCAACCAGGTGTGTCGATGGGTGCTAAAGTACAGGACCAGCAAAAACCCTCTCATCCAGATGACAATTCTCAACCTGCTCCCACGCCTAGCTGCTTTTCAGTCAAACACATTCACAGGTAGGGTTCAGTGTTGTTTTAAAGTGTTTGCTGTCAGTGGCAGCAACAAATATATATATATATTTTTTTAAATATTATGATATTTAAATATTGTGAATGTGCAGACCAGTACCTGTCAGACACTATGGGCTACCTGCTGGCCTGTCTTAAGAAGGAGAAGGAGAGGACGGCTGCGTTTCAGGCCCTGGGGCTTCTGGTAGTGGCTGTGAGGGCAGACATCCAGCCTTACCTGTCTAAGATCCTGGAGATCATCAAGGCGGCACTGCCTCCTAAAGACTTTGCTCACAAGTCAGTACAGAAATTATTCTGTTGACAATATCGAAGACGATCCTTTCTTGATTGATTGATTTTTGTGTGCAGAAGGCAGAAAACTATGCAGGTAGATGCAACAGTTTTTACTTGCATAAGCATGCTGTCCAGAGCCATGGGACCAAGTATACAACCAGAAATTAAGGAGCTGCTAGAGCCCATGCTCGCTGTAGGACTGAGGTAAATGGGAATATACAACTTTGTACTTTTCATATTAAATGCAAATGTTAAGTAATATTTTGTCTTAAGTTTAGGGAAACAAAATAGCACTTAATTACTTGTTTTTCCAGCCCTGCCTTGACTGCAGTGTTGTACGACCTCAGCCGTCAGATCCCTCAGCTAAAGAAAGACATCCAGGATGGTCTGCTGAAGATGCTGTCGCTGGTTCTGATGCACAAACCGCTGCGCCACCCTGGCATGCCCAAAGGCCTGGCCCACCAACTGGCCTCCCCGAGTCTCACAAATATACCTGAGGCTAGTGATGTGGGTAGTATTACTCTAGCCCTGCGTACTCTTGGCAGCTTTGAATTTGAGGGTAAGTTATGCTATAAATTAAACGATGAATAAAAGGACTTACATGATAAATTTACTTTTTTGTGCTTTTAACCATTTTATAACCATGTTCCTTCATCAAAGAGTTGTATTTTGCATAATTATTATTTAATTTATCTTATTCACAAGACCGTCTCGGTCTGAGTCTCACAAATCACTAAAAGGTAGAAATTCAAAATATTTTTTGGGACCGTAGGCATAAGATAGGACAGCTGAGCATGAAATGCGGATGAGAGAGGACATGCAGTGAATACCGGTCGTGGAGCCTTGCAGGTGTGCTGCCATCTTTACAACTCGACCACAGGGCAGCACACAGTTTTTATAACAATAACATAACATTTTTCAGAACAATTCAAGTCTCCGGGGAGTAATGGGTTCACCTCAAAGTGATACAAAACTCCAAAAGAAACACTTTTAACTGGACACTCAGAAAGATGGAAAGAAGCCATCATATCTCATATGATCTCATATAATACTTATAATAAGGAAAGAACCAATTTGATTGTGAACCATCGCGATTCTGAATGTGGACTTTAGTATATATACCTGATGATTATTTCCAAACGAATGGAAGAAATGCTTCCAAATTTAAGCCACAATGATCAGACAGGATTTTATTAACTAATGACAAACCCAAGACAACATCACGATCTTTACACATAATGAACCATATACAAAACCAACAAAACAATGGTGTAATTGAGTTTTTCCCCATTGATTTGATTGATTTTTGTTTCTATACAGATTTGTTTAGTATACAGTGTCTCTGGATGTTGCACGTGTAATCTGACTTCATTCGGATGAAAAACCTAGTTATTTAAAAAAAAAAAAAAAGTCAACGTTTCTGCGGCATTTTGATCCATTTGATGATGCCCTGTGTATGATAAAAATTATCCAATGTAATGCTTGCCTTGTCTCATGGAGCTCTATCATTGTTCCCAATGTGCCAAGGCCAAAATGTAAACGTCCCATTGCCCATAGGGGCCCGGTTCTGGTTGGCGCTGTTGAGTCTGGTCCGGTTGGACATTCTAGTGATGCCTGTTCAATGGCATGTACACTGTGGATGCAGCTCTTTGGAACATATTCTTGGTGGCGGGGGAAAAGATATTGTGATGGAAATTCGAAAAATGGAAAGGATCACATTCTGACTTAATTTGGCATTCTGACATTTATTTTGAACTTAATATGCCTTAATTATCTTTTGATGCCCCTTACTGCCTTTTTTGTTTTATAGTTTTGTTTCCTACTCTTGGGTCGTGTTCTGTTCTTTCTCTTTTTTGTGTTTATTTGTTCAATGTTTTATTTTTAAAGACTGAAACATAAAACTATTATTAAAAAATAAATAAAAGGTTAGATAGTCATCATCAGACAGAACGATTCAGAGCGTTTCTTTTTTGTTTTGGTTCATCTCCACTGCCTCCAGTAGATGGCGTGCTGACACCAAATGTCAATATGCAGAGCGCATCTGACGGAACAAGATGTGTGTTCTCTACATTGGCATTATTTTAAATTCTTAACCATAAAACACCACAGCAAAAGTCCCCAAAACAATGATGACAGTACAAACAATGCATGCAATATTATGTGTCCTTTAATATCTGTCAAACTTAGCATGTTTTCTGCAAAAGTGTTGTTCAAATCTGACTTTTTTCCCCCAAAGGACACTCCCTGACACAGTTTGTCCGACACTGTGCTGACCACTTCCTGAATAGTGAACACAAGGAGATCAGGATGGAAGCTGCACGGACCTGCTCCCGCCTCCTCACGCCATCCATCCACCTCATCAGTGGCCATGTTGTCAGTCAGACCACGGTCCAGGTGGTGGCGGATGTGCTCAGTAAACTGCTGGTTGTCGGCATTACGGACCCAGGTAACACTACAAATTATACACACAACATGTCCCACCCTTATCCACGGGTTTCATGCTTGAATCATTTATCTAGATCCAGATATTCGTTATTGCGTCCTGGCTTCCCTCGATGAGCGTTTCGATGCACACCTTGCCCAGGCTGAAAACTTGCAGGCTCTGTTCGTGGCGCTGAATGATGAGGTGTTTGAGATCAGAGAACTGGCTATTTGCACAATTGGACGCCTCAGCAGCATGAACCCAGCATTTGTCATGCCCTTTCTACGCAAGATGCTCATACAGGTATAAAATGCTTTATGGCTGTTATGCACACTATTAATGTCATTTTATCCCGTATCACAGTATATTTAAAGATTTGACTTGCATATAAATGGCAGTTGGTTGTGCCTGGTTTGCCAAATTATTTGATTATGACATTTTAAAAACATTGTTATCCTGTCACATTTCTTGTTTATTTAGTTGCACTACTATTGTTTATATTAAAGGCGGTATGGACGATTTTTCGGCGATTTGAGAACGCATGCGGAAGTGCGCATGCGCACTCCCCCATGCGGTCTGATACAACACACACGTGCGTTTGTTTATTAGCGCAACGGAGCGCATCGCATCGCTCGTCTCCCGTAGATTTCTGTCCACTTCTGAGTCAGCTCGAACTGTCTTTCTCTGTCTTCATTTTGCCCCGTACACTGAGGGAACTATATTATGATAGATCCATGCGCTTAGGCACGCGGAAACGTGGGGACGAGCCTGACGCGGCTGCAGGTGAGCGGTAGGTGCGTTTTATGATTGATACGTGGCAGGACAAATGATTTATCCACGCAACGAGGAAATATGATAAAAAAAATTGATGAAAAAAATCGTCCATACCACCTTTAAGTCCTGCAGAGGGCAGCAAAGACCTCTGCCAGTATCTCATGCAGTTATGGTGCACATTTATTTGACATACATTTAATATAAATCATGTGTTTTTGCTTCAGATTTTGACCGAGCTGGAGCACAGTGGCGTTGGTAGAAACAAAGAGCAGAGTGCGAGGATGCTTGGCCACTTGGTGTCAAACGCTCCACGCCTCATACGACCATACATGGAGCCCATCTTAAAGGTTTAAAAGAAATACATACTGTATCAGCCATCTATACTGTTGTAAACCATGGTCTGACTTACTTTCCCCTTTTGAATCCCACAGGCTCTCATTTTGAAACTGAAAGACCCAGATCCAAATCCTGCTGTGGTCATAAGTGTTCTTGCCACTATTGGCGAACTGGCCCAGGTAAATAAAAGAAAAGTTTTTCCATTTCGAAACATGCCAATTGTTTTGTTTTGTTTATATGTCAGTAGAATGTTTTATCCTGTGCTAATCACTAAGAAAATAAAGTCAGAAAAGTGAATTAGAACGCAAGCAGAGGTTGATAGTAGTTGTTATTTAGCCTTCAAAGTTCAAATAGAACAAAATATTTTCCTACACTAGAGTGTAATGGATGTGATTGTGGATCCATTGTAAAAATTTGGTTCTCTCGTCAGGTGAGTGGTCTGGAAATGCGGAAGTGGATGGATGAGCTGTTTCCCATCATCATGGATATGCTCCAGGATTCCTCCTCACTGGCCAAGAGACAGGTATCATGAGATCACATTTATTTTCTCCACTTGTTTTTAAGGAGAAAGTTGGAAGGGAATTTAGAAAACGAATGATAGAAAAAGTAACTCTCGTCTCTCCTCCAGGTGGCACTGTGGACCCTGGGCCAGCAGGTTGCTAGCACAGGCTATGTAGTGGAGCCCTACCGCAAGTACCCTTCACTTCTGGAGGTTCTGCTCAACTTCCTCAAAACTGAACAGAACCAGGGCATCCGCAGAGAGGTACGGTAACAGCCATTCCCCCCGTCATTACATACAATAATACTGCAAAGTTTAAAATACCCTGATTTGACATGAGAATACTATTGCCTATGACTACACAACTCGCTTTTTCCATATTGTTGTGGAACTCTTTCCAAAGTCATTACATAAGTGATAATGGTCTTTCCCAGCCTGCTACAATACTTAAAGTTAAAGGGAGCAATGCTGTTACATGTTGGGAAGTTTTTGGCTCTGGCAACTTGCAGACAAGCATATACTATAAAATCTGTGCAGTTTAAACCCCAGAAGGCTTATTACACAGTTACAGCTCTGCATTAAGTCTGGGTTACTTTTTACGCAATGTCACTTCCTTTCAGTCTACAAATATTTTCTGCTAAAAAGGTATTAGTGTTTTTAACTGTCCATTCATTATGATCACAACTGGAATGTATACTTGTATAAAATGCTGCAAAGCTAATCTTGTCATATTCATTGACAAGAAGCCAAGAAGCGTAATGTTTGTTAATGCAGATTCACACCAGGGAAAATATATATAACGGTATCATGAGTTGCAATTGAATTGTTTACATGCACTATTTGCCAAGTTGCCAACACAAGTACAACGGACACAATGCACAAATGTGTGTCCTAGGTCGTCCTCAATCTTTTTTTTTAAACATAGTTGATAAAGTTTATGAATAAATAAATAAATGAGATATAAAGGACATTCATTTAACATGTCATTGTTTGAACAAACCATTTAAATATGGTCTTGATTTTACGCTGCTCACACTGAATACAAACATAAAAACATGATGTAAAAATGGGCACATCTGTTATTGAACAAGATGTTTGTGCTGCATTGTTAATATTCCATTGTTTCAGGCCATCCGTGTGTTGGGCCTTCTCGGTGCCCTGGACCCCTACAAGCATAAGGTCAACATTGGCATGATTGACCAGTCCCGAGATGCTTCTGCCGTTAGTCTTTCCGAGTCCAAGTCCAGTCAGGATTCTGGTAAGTTTTTCCTCAGCACCTGGAAGGCAACAGTTTACTGTCAAACACTCAAATAAAGTTCCCAACAAAGTTATGGTTGGTTGTTTTAATGGTATACTAGCTCAGAGTCGGCAAAGGAACAAGTTCTCCAGTTCCAGTGGTTATTTCTGCTGAATCATTCTGCTCAATTAGATACAAAATGATATGACCTTAAGGTACAGCTTATCAAAAGCCTAAACGCGGCCTTACATGAAATTGTGATATAAAATGTAAATTACATGTTGATGTCATGTAAGTTCAAGCTGAAGGATTTTTCGTTCTCTTCAGAAAATGGGCTTTTTCAAAATAAACTGAATAAATAACTTCTGGCCTACTTCAGTTTATAGAGACGCATTGTAAAATTAAATGCACTTACGGTAATTAAACAACTATCATATGATAATATAATTTATTAATGTGGGTCCACATTACATTCAACTGAAGCCTGAACAAAACTTGGAACGCTGTCAGTATGGTGTTTCTTTTATTTTTTATTTTTAAAGATTTTTTTGGCCCGAAGACTTTATTAGACAGGAAAGGACAGTGTGTTATGGGGGATGAGAGAGAAGGGAGGACATGCAGTAAATTGTTGGACTCACGACACTGCGGCCGGCTGCACTGGAGCCTGGCATACGTGTGCTGTGCCTGAACCACTCCACCACCGGGCAGCACAGTCAGTATGGTGATTCATATAAAATGTCATCTTCATAAGAAATCAAATTCCCTGTTGCTACAGAACGGTGTTGGATGACTCAGTGATTTTTGTCCAATTTGTCTTTTGTTCCAAAATGACCACCCCTGAGTTACAACCTTCTTTTCAATTTTAAAAACGGCTTATTTTGGCTTCTTCCCAATCCTGCCTGAGCAGAGAGATTTCTCACTATCACCTTTGGATTAGATATGAATGAATAAAACCACCGGCAAAATACAACTTCAGTGGTTTAATTTTGTAATCATTAGCAGTTATTTAGAGTTTTTCAGAGTCATTTAAAATGTATTAGGGAAACGTTGCTCTCACTGCTTATAATTTGCATTTGCATTTTTTGGTTTTGTTTAGCTGTGGGGTCACTTCAGCTTCCTCCTATTGCCCTAAATGTATTTAAAGTATTTATTTAAATATACATAACTTGACACAAATTTCAAAACCTTTCCTAATGCTACACTGTAACCAACAAACCAATTATGGTAGAAGAACAAAATAACTAGCCCTGTGGCAGAATGGCTTGCTTTCTCGTCTCACAGCAAGAAGGTTCTGGGTCCATCATTAACAATAAAGTACAACTTACCTTACCTGGTGGAAAAGATAATGTTGCATTGTTTAAATTGTATCATTAGGAGTAATTAGGAGTTTCTGAGACAAAATGGGGAATAAAAACTGCTGAATGAAACTTGGACTTTTTGTTAAAAGTATTAGCAGTTTGTTCTCAGTGGCTTGTGACCAGATGTGGAGGTTGTATATCTCATAATACATTCACAGTTTTCCCAGGGATATTGTCTACAGCTTGAATAGTTTTATTATGTTTGGGGCCATTGACTAACCCTGTCTCCTCACCTGACATGAACCACCACCATTCACTTTTTCCAAAACAAAGACTGTATTACTACAGTGCTTAGCTGTACTGCTGCCTCATATTTGGCTGTCACAATACTACTTTGCCATTTTCGAACACACCGTTTATCAAATGCGCTTGAGGGCAATCGAAATAAAGTACATTTATGTTTGCGGGCCCATTGCCAGTCTGTTGTGGCAACAGGGAGAGGACAACTGGAGCGGCTGAAACTGTACCCTCTCAGCAGGCCTGTGAAAAGTTGAATACCAGACGTCTGTCTTTTAAGAACACTTGTAAAACTCGGTTACTCCGCAAAAAATCGACTCACCCCGCTTGCCCCGTAATTGAATGTAATTAATGTTTTCAGAAGACATGGTATGTGATTTTAAGGGGTATTCTTTGGGAGTTTGTAGTCCAGCTTGGAGATCTTTTAAGGAATATTGAGTTAATTTACTGCCTACAGTCTTGAGGTGTAGCATTAGGTGTAGCATAATCCACCATAAGAATATATATAGAAATGTATGTAGAAATGCAAACAAACCGAACACGACTAGAAAGTAAAAGACGATATCTGAAAAGAAAAGGAAAAGAAAAAGTTCAAACAAAATAATATAACAGAAAATAAAATGCCAGTCAAGACATTAATTTTCCCATCTGTCCCAATGTCTGATAAATTTGTAGAAATCATAGTTTCACAAATAAAAAGGATACAGAGTGTCAAGTGGGTGCTTATGTGTCCAAAATATAGATTTTAAAAAGATGATCAAAACAAGCGCTCAATTGTTTACGTTGGATTGGAAGTTCTTTACCTTAATTGACCTTCCGCGGTACTTTTTGCACATTATTGAAGTAATGTCACAATACTAACATTTCTTGATTTTAATTTTAAGGACAAAGCTTACTACTCATACTAATTTCGATAATAACAATGTTAAGAAAAAATAAAACATTGTAATTTTCAAAACAAAATAATACTGGTACTGATATAGATGAAGACCATTATAAAGCTATTCATGAAAGCTTTGTTTTTGAAAGCGTGAAGTGGTTAAAGTAGCAGCACATATGCCAAGCTCCACGCCGCAGTGTTGAGGGTTTGAATCACAAATATTTCATCCCACAGCTCAGTGTTTTCAGGAAACTACTGTTTAAGTGTACAGTTTACAGTAGACTTAAAATCCAATATGACTTCAACACAAAGTCCATTGTATCATTAGGTAGGTTTTTTTTCACAGATAATTAATGTATTATTAATTCACCAACCCTGAAAGAAATACGCTGATACATCACTTACCTCCTCCTTACTTCTAAATTCTAATGTCTGGTCCCCACTCTGTAATTAGGATTATTTATGTTGCATGGCACAAGAACTGGTACTATGTTTTGGAAAATGGAATTGCGTTTCATTATTATCTCATCTAATGATGTATTTTCTTTTTTGTCTTGGAATTGTTCTTGTTCTGACTTCTGCACAACAGGCAGACATTGTAACAAATGTTTAGTCCTGCCCAGATGAATGAGCACATACTGTAACAGTATTTAGTTCTTTCTGGCAAATACTATTCTTTTCCTCTGTTGGTACTGGCATTTTAACAAAGGCATAAGACACAGCTAGCAATTACTGCAATCAAGCTTCATTTTATTTTAAAAAGACATTTACTGTTAAGGAGCTGAGTGAAAAGGGTAGCCAGCAGCAACAAGTCTGTGATTATTTTTACAGCGCCAAACATGTGTGCTAACATCAGAGACTTTAAAGTTGAGATGAAATAACTTAAATGTATTCAAACTCGCATGCAGGAGAAATATGACTAGCCATGATTCACAAAAACACAAGGCTGATTATATTACT
The DNA here is from genome assembly GCF_026437365.1 of Eucyclogobius newberryi. Classification (NCBI taxonomy): domain Eukaryota; kingdom Metazoa; phylum Chordata; class Actinopteri; order Gobiiformes; family Gobiidae; genus Eucyclogobius; species Eucyclogobius newberryi. Next base: position 25,444,321 of record NW_027315801.1, read on the forward strand.
TTTTAGTTGGAGTGTATTTTTAGTATTATAATAAGCATTGACGGGTGGAACACATAAACTTAAATGCTAAAATAATATAGCAATGGCAATGTTAAGGAACAAATCACCAAAATGTGACAGTGACATACTTTAATGTACATTGACTGTAAAAGGCCATGTCAGTAACAGTAGGACTTTTAAATTGATGTTTTTAACGTTGATGGTCATTAACCCAGTCTGCATTAAGAAAAGATTAAAGAAGTTTCTGAACTTTCAGTTCATCTCCAATTCTGAGAACTACAACAGGAAATCAAAGGTTTAAAATAATAATTTTGTTTGATTGTTTGGAGTGGAGTTGTAAAAGGCGACACAGTGGCATTAGCTCTTTCACCTCACAGTAAGAAGGTCCTGGATTCAAGTCCAGGGTGGAGTGGGGCCTTTCTGTGTGGAGTTTGCATGTTCTCCCCATGTCTGAGTAGGTTTCCATCGAGTGCTCTGCTTTCCCTCATCACTAAAAACATGTACATTTGGCTCCTCCTGGCGCCAGGATTCTGAAAAAGAGATTCTAAATCTCAGTGGAGCTTTCCTGGTTACGTAAAGGTCAATAAAATAAATAAATATAATAATGTTAAATAATTATCAGTTTCTTCGTGCAGCTTGTACCTTAAACTTTGTGGACATTACTGGTGCACAGACTAAACGTGATTTACTAATATGAATACTTGTTTTAAAGTTTCTAATTTCTCACTATGTTCCTCCCCTCAGCGGACTACAGCACCAGTGAGATGCTGGTGAACATGGGTAACCTCCCTCTGGATGAGTTCTACCCGGCTGTGGCCATTGTCACTCTGATGCGTATCCTGCGGGACCCCTCCCTGTCCAACCATCACACCATGGTGGTCCAGGCCGTCACCTTCATCTTCAAGTCTCTGGGGCTAAAGTGTGTGCAGTTCCTGCCCCAGGTCATGCCCACTTTCCTCAACGTCATCCGAGTGTGTGACGCCAGCATCAGAGAGGTTGGTCCAAGACTTTCTGCTAAGCCCATTTGGGGTTTGGCTATAAAAATGCTCTTAACCACATTTAAATCATTGAAATTGAGGGAATAAAAAGTATAATTTTCACTATAGCACTTGTAGTGTTCTGTAGTAGTGCCTGTTCAATGTTATAATCTTAAACATTTTAATAAACTGAACTTAATCCTCAATAGTGCCATTCCGATTACGTGGGTGTTTGTAGCAAAGCAGTCGTGTTTCAACATTTTCCAATGAGCTTTCAAGTTTGTTTGTCTAATCAACATTATTTGTTTTTGTCCCGCAGTTCCTATTCCAGCAGATGGGCATGGTGGTGTGCTTTGTGAAAATCCACATCCGGCCTTACATGGATGACATTTTCACACTAATCAGAGTGAGTAACTACTTTCTACACCAGCTCTGTTCCTGAACACTGATTTCAGTTAAGTGTTTGGTTAAACAAGGTAACGTAAACTAAACTACATGTGAATGAAACACAAAAAAATTCACAAATAATCACAAATTTGCGGCCGTTCTCAGCATATGCAGAACTCCATTAAGGCGGGTGAAATATGTTAACTCCTCTACTAATTAGTGAAACAACATCAGTCCATTTTTTCCCTTAGCAACATACATACATTAAATACATAAACATTGGTCATATTACATCGCATTCATAAAGGCTGAATTTAATGCGCTCCCTTACGAAAATGCAAAATCGGTTATCATAGCTTTCTCACCATCTTTTACCCTGCACATAATCACATGTGAAGGCCTGAAATATCACATTACCAGCCCTGTATCTGAACCAAGGTGAGGCTGGTCCTGACACTTGTACATGTGGCAGAAACTGGAGAGGAGCTATCGATAGAACCGGACCATGGCTCGTCAAGACCCGCTGAGTTAATAAACGGCAAGCGAAAACAAAGAATCCATTCATTCTCGACTCCAGCTCGGGCGCTGCATCCAGATGAAGCGGCTGGAATACCCATTTAGTCCGCTCACTCTCTCGTTCTCTTAGTTAGCAGCAGAACAGGAAGTCGGGGGGCTGCCGGGGACCACAGGACAAAAACACCTCACCAGATCTCACAGCTGAGGCCCACCGGCTGATTGACGGATTGCGTGACTTCGAAGCCCCCCCGACAAACTGCTATTAAGTGAAATGTACCCACTTTCCTAAATGATGTCACAGAGACGTGATGTCACTGCTCCGCGACAGGAAATTGCCCCCATTCTTTGCCATCTACTTTTAGCACACTAATCCTTGCACGTGGAAATGTTGGAAAGTTATTTTAGTGTAAATCTATCCACACTTGGATTATTGATGGAAACGTGCTCGACCCAATCAACATTTCAAAACCAGGACTGAGGTCAAGTTTTTGAGATCAACTTGACAGTAGTTTCTTCAAGTCAAGTGATGGTTGGACATGTATTTAGGTCACTTTTAATGCAATATATTATTGGTCACTTCTGCAAATTCAATTTGATTTAGTCACTTGTAAGTTCACTCGGTTCAACAAGAAAAAGAGGTGACTCTTATGGGAGGACATTGCTTTGCATGTAATTTTCCACGTAATGAAATTAAACTTTTATTTCTCCATGGGTATAAGCAGGGGACCCCACCAGAACTGGCCAAGTTACAGGTCAGATCTGTGGAGAGGTGACCTGGCCCACATTAAGAATGCTTTTCTATGCAATTAAATATCCTCTGATTGAATCAATCAATGCAAGAAAGATACGTTTAATCAATGTTTTGAAACATTTTAAGCAAAGCAATCATATCTCCTAAGACACAGGCAGACTGTTACAAGGTGCACCTGTGTCCAAAATGTTGGAGATGTTGGTTTCCTTTTGTATTTACAAATTAAGTCTTATGATCACTCTGTTATTGTTTTTATACAATTTAATTCAAACTTTAAGCTTGATCACACCGCTGCGGAAACATAGCCAGCACCAACAGGAGACATTTTCTTAATTTTAATGGAACATTCATTTTGTGTTTATTTTAAAGGAATACTGGACCCCCAACAACCCCATGCAGAACACCATCATCCTCCTGATAGAGCAGATTGTGGTGGCCCTGGGGGGAGAGTTCAAGCTCTACCTGCCTCAGCTCATCCCACACATGCTCAGGGTCTTCATGCATGACAACAGCACTGGTCGCAGTGTTACCATCAAGGTCAGTATTCACAATCATATTATATTAGAGATCATAGTTGCCAGACACCCATGGAAATGTCTAAATGGGTCTGGCCCTCTGGCAACTAATTAAAAGCAGTGGGTACATTTTATTGTAATTGTCTTTACAAAACCATAATATTGGGTATGTGTTGACATGTAACATTTTGATGTATGGTGTGGTTGATGATAAACTCCTGATTACAAAAGTCAACGTTACATAGCTCTGATTAATCATGGTTGTAGATATTTTATTCATATTTAGTCTTAGTTTGTGTGTTAGGCAACAAAGAGCCTTCACACTAAAACAAAATTTACATTTTATTATTTAGGCCTGCCTTTGAGGATAGCAGTTGGCAGGATTATTTTTGGAATGTAATTGGGTCCTTTATATTTGTCCAAAACGAAGGAACACAAAACACTTAACGCTTTACTATTTAGGTTTGTAGATTCACCATCAGCATTGTAAATGACAATACTTGACCTACATTAGCTGTCTGCATGTTCCTAGATTTAGAGAGTTCACCCCTAATGGAAGTGTTAAAATACTTACCCATAATGAGGTTATTTTTGCTATTTATATGTGCTATATACACAAGCCATGGCTGGTACAGTAAATTAATCATGGCTTTAAATACATGTCAAGAACTACCATAAATACAGTGTTATGTAAGAGGAGGTGTTGAAGGGAGGCCACATTGATTTGTATAAAATCTGAGACTAATTTATCGTATTTCAAATAAAGCATAAATCTTGAGATACTTTACAAAACGCTCAGCGAGTAGGGCCATTTGAGCTGATCATATGCTCTCTGAAACAAGTGGGTGCTTTAACTTAAATGTTGACAGACACTGGATTTTTATAGAGACCAGAAGCTCTGTCCACATTTTGAGTTATAGTACCACTGTTTTCTTTGCGCGGTTTCCATCTATATTCACCAAAACTTTAGACGCCTAAGTTGTTTTAAAGCACCATAGACATGTATTACACACATTATTTAGTTTCACCAGTTGCTGCCAGTAGTTTTCAGCTTTCTACCTCAAACTCTATATCACAGTAAACCACAAAAAGAGAATTATGAGACATACAGACATCTTTTCTTTCTTAAGTCAATCTCGCTGTTGTATTAGATAACCCGGCAGCCCACAGTCGGGACAGCCATAACTTTGGTCCTGGTCTGGAGCCTAATCTTTGGAGGTCAGAAAAAGGAGTCGAGTTACCTTCAAGTTTGAAAAGAGAAGAAAAACATGCTTCCATCATTTTGGGAGAGCTGTTGTGTCCAGGGCCCCCCAGTTCCTGACCTCGGCCCCATTGCTACACCTCCACCGGCTTCCTGCTGTCTCGCCACATGCACTTCAGACATGGGGGCGAGATTAGAGGAGGGGGCTTTTACACACGTCATCAAGCATCTATCTGGAAGCCCTCTGAGGAGCACTTATGAAGTCATGCTGGATATGTCCTAGCAGGGCAACTGGGCCTGGGGTTTAAAAGTCTGTTCTTTACAAGCTCTCATATGGAGTTATGACGGGGGATTTTAGTGAAAACCTTCAGGTCAGGGGTTCCGGGCTGGTTTCGCTCTGGAACGACCCACTTTTTCACAAACCCACACTTGAGTGTAAACTATTTGACCTGGTTAATATAATCTATATTCCTAAATTATGATAACCAAAATACTTATGACGAAGTCATAAAAACATATGGTTGTGCTCATTTAAAATGGTTTAAAGGTGTTTATTCTGTAATTTCTTGGCCATTGCAAAGGCTGTACCTTGAATTGGCTCCTGTTACACAATATTTCTAACAGGAATAAGCTTTATCAATAAATGCAGATATGTTTTCATGTTCTTACAGTATGTTCTCCTCTCTTCTCAGCTGCTTAATGCTATTCAACTGTTTGGAGCCAATCTGGATGACTACCTCCACCTGCTCCTTCCTCCTATTGTCAAGCTGTTTGATGCCCCTGATGTGCCCCTGCAGGCCCGAAAGTACGTTTTCAAATGCACACAGCTGAACCTGTGTTTTTTAACCATCTATTTATGAACGTCAATATAATATATTTAAGGCCACTGCCCCTGATGCTCTTGGCTAAATCACTTTCTGTTTTATTCTTCAATGTGAACTATACCAGACCCGCTGTGATCATAACTGAAAGCTCTGCTGGTAGCTTTTACAGTTGTACCGTTTGACACTTAATGCTTTGGCAGACTCTTCAATCTTTTTACTGCAGCTCTTAACAGTTCTAAAGTCCTCCTTGTCTCCATGTCCCACTGTTTAAAATCATGCCTATGTTTTGTGTCCGTCAGGGTTGCCTTGGAGACACTGGACCGTCTAACGGAGTCCCTGGACTTCACTGACTATGCTTCACGTATTATCCATCCAATCGTGAGGGCATTGGACACCACACCTGAGCTCAGATCCACTTCCATGGACACTCTGTCCAGTTTGGTTTTTCAGCTGGGCAAGAAGGTAGCAACAGCATTATTTTTGATCAGCACACTGCTTTATATCTCTTCACTTTCTTGTGACACAGCTCTTAGAGATGTTTTATTCTCTGTGCCTCATTTTGCTGATAATGCATGGATGTAATTCATAGAAGTAGTGAGCAAAATCCTTGAAATTCAGCAGGTACTGTACTTAGTTTCAACAACTAAATATTTTCCTTTTATCCAGTAGCTTTCTCTTGTCCTCCCTTGTTGGGTTTGTTATTTCAACAGCCACTCAAAGTCCCAAATCTTAACTACTTCCTGCCAGACTGCTGATGTCATTTCATAATTTGACAGTGGGGGGAGGTTAGCGTTTATGAGAGGGGGTGAAGTCACTCCCCCCCCCTCACTTACCCCCTCAGAACACCCCCTCCCGTGGCTCTAACCCCACAACCTCAGCAGTCCATGTGGAAGCACATCTGGCAGCACATGAAGACTGGGCTTTTGATGTGGAGCTCATAACAGTTCGATACAAGTCCAGGATACTCAGTCATTCAGTTTATAGTGTCGGAAGGCGGTAGCACTTTTGTTTACTCCGCTTCCCTTTCCTCTTATTTTGCAGTACCAGATCTTTATCCCCATGGTCAACAAAGTCATGCTCAAGCACAGAATCAACCATCAGCGCTACGACATACTGATTTGTCGTATTGTAAAGGTAAGCTTGATGAGTATAAGACGTTCATATCGTAGAGATGTCCCCATATCAAACTTTAGTGTTACTTTTCTTGGAAGACCAAAGTTTTTAGGATTATTCACAATATTGACCAAACAACTGAAATCATTAGGAACTAGAGTGCTATTCAGCTAATATTTGACTTGTTCCATATACAATTTTTAACAAATGAAAATAAAACAGCCAGATAAAAATGCACTTTACATGTAGGTGTACTAGTATTAAAGTACCGATACATTGAGTACAATTTAAATGACTCATTTCTGCTTCTGTTATTGTCACGATTATTTTGTACCGGTAATTATCTTGACATTCCCTGCCACAGTAAGAAATACAATGCTTAATTATCCCTGTAGCAGTACTGAACACTTTTAAAAAAAAGTAACATTTCCAAAAATGATTATGATAAAAATGTTTACAAAATGTCAAGCTAGTTTTTGTTTACTTCAATGCCAGTATAACTCCCTTTTATTCCACAGGCGAGTCTTTTTCAAATGTAGTAATACGTGCTTGCGTGTTAGGGCATCAGATAATTATTTATTATTTATTTGCCACTACACAAGGTTGTGTACAACCTTGTGTAGTGGCAAACAACAACAATCCTCAAATAAACTCTCATAACCTTTCCAGATTTACTTTTCCTCATCAGTGAGTCATTACTCGCGTGTTTATTACCAGATGATGTGTGGAAATGCACTTGTTGTGATGAGTGTCTGAACTTTCTCCGTGTGTGGTCTGTTAGTGTGTGGGCTTCAAGGATGTTTTTTCTGTGCTTACAATAGGGCTACACTCTGGCAGAAGAGGAAGAGGACCCTCTAATCTTCCAGCATCGCCAGCTCCGCGGTAACAAAGGCGACACTCTGGTCAGCGGCCCTGTAGAGGCGGGACCGATGAAGAAGCTTCACGTCAGCACCACAGCTCTTCAGAAGGTCAGAGGGAGTCTAGACATGGGCCTTTTATAGTGGGATTGTGTGATTAATTAAATAGTGCACAGTGCCGGCCACACTGCATGTCAGATGTTTGTCTCACTGGCAAACCCACAGACCTGTACAGTAAACACCCCTTGTGTAACAGCATCCACAGTTTATCTGGGACAGACTCTGTAAAAATGAGAGAATTTAATCAGAAATAAACACAAGAAGACCATAGAATGCCTTATTCTGAAGTTTTTGTTCTCTGAATTAATCCCCTTATTAATTAAAAGTTTGTTATTTGTTGAAATCTCGTATTTTGTATGAATGTCCAGTATACAAAAATGACATGTACTGACCAAATTCTGAATTCCCAGTCCGAATGAGTTATACATAAATTTTGACATTGACTGTAATGATTTGACTTGGCTTTATTTCTGTTTCACTGGGAAAGTAAAAATGTTTAATATTGCCTTTCATCATATTTAAGCAGTACTAATACCTTACAGTCTTCCAGTTCGCATTAACCCCTTTGACCTCCTCATCTGGAGAAAGCTCTCATGTGCTCCCTCTGACCGGGTGCTTTCTGTTCCTCCACAGGCTTGGGGCGCTGCCAGAAAGGTGTCCAAGGACGACTGGCTGGAGTGGCTGCGTCGTTTGAGCGTGGTCCTGCTCAAAGAATCGTCCTCTCCGGCTCTGCGCTCCTGCTGGTCACTGGCACAGACCTACATACCCCTTGCTAGGTACAGAGGCTTTCGACTTATCTATGCTTGTCTGGTGCTTAATGCTCCGTAGCCACACAATGACATAATGGAGAGGCTGAGACATATAGTAAAATCAAATGGAAGTTTTTCTGCACTTCAACAAACCACATGTCAAGCATTGCAATTTTAGTTGTTTTTGTCAGAGATAGTTGTTTCCAGATGGTGTAGAATTGTGTTCTAAATTATGGGAACGATTGCTAAAAAGGACTAATGCTCTTGAGCTCCCTTCTAGTTTACAAGCCTGGTCTCTTTATTTTGTAGTACCAATCATCAAGATGCTTTTTTTCCCCTCAAGTCTATATGAAGAAACATATGTAATCATGGAGAAAGGAAGAATATTCAGCCTTCTCTGAATCTAGACATCAATTTCAATGTCTTAAATTGGGTTAGCTCGCCTTGATAGAATAGTCTTCATGATAGAATAGAAACTGAATGTTATAAATGGGACCATTTATTAGTATCAAAAGTGACTGTTGTTGCGGTATTAAAAAAAAGCATTGTATGTACATGTGTTCATTGTAACATCGATTGGAAACAATAAGATAAGATAAGATATTCCTTTATTGTCCCACATGGGGAAATTTCATTGGTGCAACGCAGGTAGATACAGAGATAGATACAGAAGAACAGATCACTTATAGGAAGTCTGAAAAACACTTTCAGTAGAAGATCTCCTATAAATAAATAAAAACTTCCATAGACAAATAAATAAATAAATAAATAAATACATAAATAAATACCATTGCATGTGATCACGACAGTAATTGCACATGAATATGTGTCACGACAGCACATAGATTGCACATGAATTTCACAGTAATTGCACATGAATTGCACATGAATTCCAACAGCAATTGCACATATGACAGAATTGCACATCAGTATTAGGTTAGGTCAGTATTGCGAGTGTTCAGTACTAACAGTTTTTGTTATAAAGTAATATATATATGGACAAATTAGTACAAATAGTACAAATAGGAAGAAAAGCGTGTTTTCATGCAGCGCACATTTTATCAAAGCACCTGTGCAATGAAACTTTAGCTGCTGCTGTCAGATATCAAACAGTATATTAGTGGTTTCCAGATGTATATGTAGTAGGGCTGTGTTCAAAATATTGATATGGCGATATATCGTCACGGACTCCGTATCGATATGCATATCGATACTGAGTCACAGTATCGATATTTTTTGGGGGGATTTTTGTGGCCCGTAGGCTTTAAATGAGGTGGAATAGTAATTTTGATCTGCTGTTTGTGCTGCACTCCTCTCGGCCGAGGTGAGAAGGAGCTGTGGACCTGATCAGAAGCTGATCTGTGCAGAAGATGCTCCTGAAGCATGTTCAGATCATGCTAATTGTTTGGCAAGAAACATACAATACTTTACTAGAATGTGTTCCTTATATTTCTATTTGGATCAGGTGGTTGGATGTATGAAGTTATTAGAGCAGAATGGATTTATAAATAAGTGCTTTGTGGATAAACAACTTATTCAGAGTAAAAACATTATCCATTTGGTAAATTTTTAAGACCCTTTTTTCAAAAATGTATCGGGATACAAATCGTAATGAGGGAATTGTATCGGAATATACAAGTATCGGGAAACGTATCGTATCATGACCCATGTATCGGGATACGTATTGTATCGCAAGGGTCTTGGCAATACCCAGCCTTAATATGTAGTCTATATCTGAAATATGTTGCACATATAAGATATTACACTGGCATTATCACTAAAACATGTCTACTTTGTTTTGTATTGCTTTGTCAACTTTAACCTTAATACTGGCAATAAATGCCTTTGATTACATAAAGTTCTGACAATTTTATTTCTAACTGTGAATGTGAATCTCTTGCATACATGTTTTTTATTACCTGTACTACTTTTTGTCCTTCAGTTCCACATTTGTATGAGATATAATACCACGTCTTCTCCTCTACCGTTGTGCAGGGATCTGTTCAATGCGGCCTTCCTGTCGTGTTGGTCAGAGCTGAATGAGGACCAACAGGATGAGCTGATCCGTAGCATTGAGCTGGCGCTAACATCACAGGACATCGCTGAAGTCACCCAGACGCTGCTAAACCTGGCTGAGTTTATGGAGCATAGTGACAAGGTTTGTACGCTCACAGCTTGCACATCAAACTTTATCAGAGGGGTAGTGAACCAAAATAAGCCCTATTCACAATTCATACATCATCAGTCATCAGCAAACCCAACCATGCTGCGTACTTCTATTGCAGCTGTCACTCAAATGGTCCCAGTGAAATGGAGAAGCTGTGGCGTCTACATTCAGTCACAGTTACTTGACAAACTTGTTGCATTAGTGAAATAAAATCATTGTACTGGAATTGTTTGCCATCGATTTGCGAATTAATTTAGTATTCCAAAACAAGTTTTTAGCTTTCTCTTTCTTATATTGATTGTATAGTAAAAGCACAGGAGGTGTGTGTGAAAATAAAGAGAATGTACACAAGCTTCCTACACCAATATCTTTTACAGATGGTGCTAAAGAGCTCATGTTCCAATTGGGCAGTTTACCATGCATGCTGTGTCCATTAGGTGAAACCCATGTAATCCAGGGTTAGAAGAATGACCATAATGTGGTGTTTTAAGAGGCTTGGCCTGTGTGAGATCAGAGTGTGCCACTGTTCAAGTGTCAGTTGAAATGGGGACCAGAATATTCCTTATAAATTGTCACACATCTTTACCAGCTCAAGTAAAATTACCCTCAAAACTAGTAAGAGCGTTAAATAAAAAGAATTGGAGACTAAAACATAATCTTTCTTCTTATTTTTAGGGTCCCTTGCCACTGAGAGATGATAATGGTATCGTGCTGCTGGGAGAGCGAGCTGCCAAGTGCCGTGCCTACGCCAAGGCTCTGCACTACAAAGAACTCGAGTTTCAGAAAGGAGCTTCTCCTCTGATCCTGGAGTCCCTCATTAGGTAGGCAACCCTAACCCTGGATCTATACTCTCCACCACACGTCATTTAACATGCTGTTAGGATGTGGAAGCTAACTCACGAAAGAAGACGAATTGGTGGGTCATTGTGTCCAAATCTGCAATAGTTTCTTTATTCCACCTCCGTCACACCAAGCGCCACAATCTTGATGTCTGTGAACTTAATGTGTTTCAGTATCAAATAACATTTAAGTCACTACAAAGCGAGTTGCCCGGACTATGTGATATTTTATTCCGTCATTCTTCTTGTGAGGTGCAGACTCTGTTTAATAATTTACTACTGCATTCAAGTAGCACAATTTGTTTTATTTTCTAACTGATATTCATGAGCACACGCCGACGTATAATTTTTTTCGTTCAGTGCACATTTTAATCACACACGTAGCTCTGCGGTTGTCTCTGATTTACCGGCATTAGTTTAGGCTTCCGTTTCAAAAACACGTCTGCAAATCCTGATCTCATAAAACCCCCACGAATGATAGTCTACATGTCCTTTGTACCAAAACCATTTGATATCCGCTGTCATCTTTTCCATCCCTTTCTCATCTCCTCCTCCTTTATTTCTCCATCTCTGGCATGGCACTGAGAAATATGTTTCCCAGGCATCTAATTGGACGCCTGCCTCTGTTTCATCTGCGCGTGTCTGGAATTGTGTTTCTCTGGGGCCTGCTTTCAATTTCTCAGGAGCCTTGATGATGATGAATGATGGGAGCTGGCCCTCTAGTGTTTTCAATATCACCATCTGCTCCTCACCTCTCCAGGATTTCCCATAAAATAGTGGCTGATGAGCACAATGTGAAACCCCGAAGCCCTGAGTATTGTACATGATCTGAAAATGTGGAGGCATCGTGGATTTGAGACATAATTTGGTGCCATCAGATGGTAGTTTGTGTTCGGACTATGCATACCAGGTTAAAGATTGATTGCTGGCTCAAGTTTTGTTTGGATTGGTTTGAGTTTGGAATGGGTTTGTTGAAATTGGGTGGATGGGCAGAATCTGATAACCTTGTTTCTGTCATAAAACGTAAATGTATTTCTCCCACCACGTTGAAAAAATTCTCTTTAATAAATAGTGGTGGGCTTAAATTACAAGGATTTTTCTGAAATGGGATCTATCAGAAATATACGTACTTACTTAATATACGTACAGATTTTTTAAAATGTATTATTAAGACACCATATACTTGATATTTTAATGTTACATATCCCTAAAAACATTGTAATATATATATATTTTTTTTAAATAAATTAATTTGAATATTTCGATATTCAAGCAGAATTTAAAAAATAAATAAATAAATAATTCCGGTAAAATATATATAAGATTTAAAGGATTCAGTCATGATGATAAAGTTATTATTTTTAGATTTTTATTTAGGATGGTAAAAAAACTTAAATCGGAACAGAATATATCAAATCATCAAATCAATTTATTTTTGTAAGGCCCAAAATCACAACAACAGTTGCCTCTGAGGGCCACCAATATACATGAATGCACTTTTTATTTTTTGACATGCGTTAAATTCTACTAAACCTTTACATAGGTATTGTAGATTTTGGAGCATTGCAAAAATAAATGCATAAGTGAACACAGGAAACCGCAGTTATGAGATTTTAATGCAGCAACCTTTAAATTTCATTTAAGGTTATATAATAGCCTGGTATGCTTAATTGAATTTTCCCATCAAGCCATTACAGGTTTAACATAACATCCCAAATTACATTGATTACCTAATTGACCAGCTTGTTAATGTAGCCCATTAAAGTGTTTTGACACCTCATAAAACAGCACACCCCTTTCTCTGCCTTGTTGAATCTGATCGTTTTGTGTGAGAAAGCATTTAACGGAGCTGCAAAAAGCCCAAGGTCAAATCCTATTTACATTCAACCTGCGTATTGACCGCGTAATAAGTGCAGTATTGCTAGTGCTGGGTCCTGTGGTAAATGGCTGTAAATTCTTTTTACTGCACTTGGTTTCCATAAAAAAGGTTAGAGCTAGCTTTAAGATCAGGCAGCATCTCTGTGTCGACTCAATAGCAGCTGATCTCTTAACAGTGTCTCCATTGAATACTTTTAGCCCAGGCCATTTGTCACTGTCCACTGGTCCTCTTAAAGCCAGCCCTATTCTGCTGTAGTCCGTTTCATAAAAGGAGATGGGTAGCTTTAATTAGATGTTTACCCTGTCTGAATGTCACCTTGTAAAAGTCAAAGAATACGACTCGGCCTGTTGCTGGAGCTGGTGGAAACAGTGAACTCTTGTGTGGAGGCGTCGGGTAGAGCAACAAGGAAACATTTTTCAATACAAAGACAATTACTGGTATTGTTTTCATTGTAGTAAAAGTATATGGCAGTACAGAGAGAGTGTGTGGTCTTTTTTTGTCTCGTGATTTGACCACCGTTTCAGGAAAAGGACAGAGGTCAGAGGTGATTGGTCAAATGTGGAGTGATTGTTGGCTCAAAACAAAGACAGGACTTGAATTGTTTTTAGAAGAATGATCTCATGTCAGACTTTTTAAAAATGCGCATTTTAAACCTTGTGTAGATAAGTAAGAGAATTTGTCACTAAGTTAAGGTAAGTTAGGTAACTAAGTTAAGGTAAGATTGCTCAGACCAGATGAATAGTTAGTCCTGAGCTGCTGCGACTTTGCGCTTTTTCACTTTGGTCCAACCTGACCAGCGTGGTTTGGGAGAAGGGGAAACCGGAGCAGCCGGAGGAAACCGGAGCAGACATGTAAACTCAGAACTGTCCCGGGAAAGCGACCCAGGGGAATACCTTTTTGCTGAAAGGCAAGAGCGCTAATCACTCAGACACTGCTCACCACCCAAATGATTAAACATGGCTCCTGCTTGCAAATGATTAGACACTGCTACAGCACACTGGTAGAGAAATGTTTCTTACAACTTTCACCTGCCTTAAATGTTCTTGAAAGATCAAGTGCCAAATCTTTATGATAAAATCATGTGCTTCATTCTATTAATGTGCTTTCATTTTACAGTCTAATTTTGTTTAAAAATATGTTTATTTTCTATCACATAAATCGACATAATTACAAAGCTGTACACATTTTACAAATTACACATTATTCTCATCAATGATTAACATTGTACATTAAAATGTAACAGGTCAGTATCATACACAATAAGTCGTGGATAACTTCTCTCACACATCCATTTTAAACCGCTGTTGTTGTTTATCCCTGTAACTTTGTGCTTTCAAAACAAATAGACAACAAGCCAAATTCCAGTTATTCTTTCAAGACAGTGGTAAAAGAGTATTTATCAAGGCTTTTAAAAAATAAAATATTTTAGTGATAAATACACAAAAGAACTACAATGTACAAATACAGGCATCTTTCATTTCTTTCTAGTTCCACTCTGAGGCCTCAGTTAGTCCATACAAGTATTAGTCAAATTGTTCATTCATCATTCTAGATCCTGGAGGCATTTGAAACACTTAGGGGTGAAATCCCACAGGACGGATCTTCATCTCGACTTTCTTCAAGGAGTAGTTGGATCCATGCCAGCCGTACCATGTGATCCCATCTGAGCTCCTCTTGTGCTCTCCGTGGCGATAAAAAACTCCGTTCAGGTTGGAGTCGGTGCAGCAGTTGTACCAGTAGCCACCTGGAGGAGAACAAAATTACCTCTTTACTTCTAGGTAAAAACTGTATCACTTATATTATTTTGGGCACTAATTTGTCACAAAATTATGGCTTTAAATCACTTCCTGAATAGCAGCCTCACCTTTGCGAAGTGCGGCACAGTCGTCCACACATTTGTCATTGTCTTTGTTCATGGTGCTGAAGTTGGTGTTGTTGTGGTAGCGTAAGGAGTCTCCGGCGTTGCCACTGTAGTTGGCAATGAAGAGCTTGTAGCTGTTGAGCTCATTAGCCAGAGTGAAAAAACCATACTCTGCAAAGCGGCTCTGCCCTGCCCAGTCCTGCATCGGAAAACACATTTCATATGATTTACGGCATCATTATGTTGCTCTTTTGATTTATTAGCAACGTTTTTTTTTTTTTTTTTACAATGAGCACCGTTTGTATTATGAGCACTTTTTGTTTATGGTCTTTCATTCTTAGCCATATACATTTTTAAAGATAAACTAGCCCTTTATTTAATTAATTTGCAGAATTTACCTCCAGCTCAATCCTCAGCACACTGGGCTGCCTGGTAAGACGGAAGATGTGCTCATTGCCCAGCCAGAAGTCTCCACGGATGGATCCAAACCCGTTTTTGTACTGTTTCCAGTCTCTGTTAAAAGAAGTCAGGCCGATCTTGCGCCTTTGAATCACTGTCCAGCCTCCCCCCTGTGTCTCCATATCGCAGTAAACCTAAATGCAGAGTTCAGAGTCAGACTTCAGTCCAAATGTACTGATACTTTATTGTAGTATATATTACTTACATTCATATCAGGTATGCCGAGAAACTCATCTTTAGGCAGTTTGTACTCCCCTGAGATCCTATAGCTCTTAGTATAGAGTGAAGCGCAGTCGTATATGGCATCTGGAAAGAGAAAGATCTATTCAGTTATGCTTAAACCGTATGTATTTTATGAGAGCTTCAGAAAAAATGCCCTTTCAACTTTATAGAGATGGAGCGATTAACCAGATGAAAAAAAATATGGGTGCCCGACCTGCTGAAAGACATCAGATTAGTGGGAAATTGTCCTCCTCTTTCAATCACTCAAAATGGCCATGTCGTTACAAAGTTTATATAGTGAGACAAAACATTTACAAGTCTGAGAAAGGGTCTGCGCGGCCCCTCATCGCCTTCTAATCTCTTCCTGCTCTGCTTCTCCTTCTCTAATTTACTCCACTTTGCAAAATGGTCTCTGTGTTCTCATTGCCACTGACACAGTGCTCCTTGTTAAGTCCAACTGTTAAGCCATAGGAATAATCAATTGCGTCATGCCCGGTACAGCGCTGTGCAGCTGCCACTGCAGATAAGCACACTTTCAAAAGCACATGAATGAGAAGATAATATGGTTCTGATTGATTTATGACAGCTTTAGCCATGAGATCTTAACGCTGAAATAGTTAATTGATTTAAATGTGCTTTGAGGCTGCTTTGGTCACATCAGTGCCTATTTCAATACAACAGATTTTTTTTTTTGATAAAGATTGTAAAATGTTATTTTTTTTAAATGACTACTACTACTATAAAAAGTAATTGTAAACTAATTCATATCTCGTGTATTTTCATCTATTGTTTTTAAAATTAATTGCTAAATTAATTTGAATGTAGTTTTCAGAATAATTTCATTAAAATAATTAAATTACATTTTATTTGTTGGAATCAAAAAATACCTTATTTTCTGCAACCCAAAAGAAAGCTCAATTGAAGTAAATACACAAAAATCCATGGCCTATTTATCAGTTGGTGATTTAAAAATAAAGTTTATATCCTCCTAATGTTTCTATCAATTACAATTTGAGCGCAGTGTCTCACCTGATGAAGTCTGCGTGGCCGACTGTAGCGTCTGTAACTGCATGATTTCCACTCTGTTGTTGATCTCGGAGTACTTGCTCTCTGCCTCGGTCACGCGTGCCTCCTGCTGCCGGTTCTGCTGATCCAGGTCCATGATCTGCCTCACCACATTCATCAGGTCTGTCTCCTGCTTACGGCTCAGCTCCTCCACCAGACTGGTCAAGTTGGCCACTTGGACCTTAAGTGACCGCACCTCATCACAGCATTGAGCTTTTGGTGGTTTTGGAGGTAGCAGTCTCTTTTTAGGATTCTGTGCCCATGTTACGGTTGTAAGAAGCAATGTAACCTCCAGGATTAAGTGGAATTTCATTGTCTCTATAAAAGAGTTTTGTGAATTTTCTGTCCTTAAAAAGTTGCAAATAATTCTTGAAGTGGAAGGTCTTCTTGGATTGCTCAGCTAGGCTGACTGTTCCCTAAGTGAAGCCCTCCTCGAGCTGAGCATCTTAAATATTTAGCATGTGGGTCCTCCCCCTTCCCTTTTGAGAGCACACTGTACTGACCCTCTCCAACCTTCTGGGTGGAGGACCTTCCCCTGCCCCCTTCCCTATCCCCTCATCTTAACTTTCACTCAATAATCTGAATTTTGGTCGTTGAGTTCCCACTTCTTTCAGGTGTTGAAGCTTTCTGGGCTCCAAACATATTTTAATGGCTGGAAGGGTAACATTATAGAGATTAGCAGAAGGCAAACCAGACTCCCTGCACTGTGCATGTTCAGTCACTTAAGAGAATGCCTGAATTGTTGGTAGAACCAGAGCACCAGACATTTTCTTTGCTTGTTTTAATCATTAGAGTGGTTGTATGTAATTTCCTCCTCCTCCTTTTTAAGTCTTTAATTATGAGTTTAATGATAGTTTTGTCCCTGGCCTCAGGGCTGTCAGTAAATGGGGCCCTCACACGTCAAGAAACTCACTAAGTACTTTTAATTAGAGCTTAAGGATACTATTGAAGCTACTGAAAATTTGAAACAGACATGTTTTGTTGTTTTTTTTAGTACGATTTTAAAAGGATGTTCGTACAAGCACTGCCAAAGTTAAATTGGACAAAATGGTTTGCATTGGCAGGAAGGAATTTGTTAAGAAAAAAGGAACTCTGTGCCTCTTCGGCTTGTTTACAGAACTAGTGTGTAAAGGATTATAGCAATGTATATGTATATATAAACACACTTAATATATAAGTTTGATTCATACACTCAAATACAACACATTGACACAGGCAAGGAAAATAAATGCCCACCAATCGCTTATCATTAAAAAGCTAATAAGATAAGATAAGATATCTTAATTTAATGATAAGCGATTGGTGGGCATTTATTGTATATACTTATATATTATAATAATAATACCATCCAGCCATCCATCCATCCATCTTCTGCCGCTTTATCCGGGGCCGGGTCGCGGGGGCAGCAGTCTGAGCAGGGACTCCCAGACTTCCTTCTCCCCAGACACTTCCTCTAACTCCTCCGGGGGGATCCCGAGGCGTTCCCAGGCCAGCCGAGAGACATAGTCTCTCCAGCGTGTCCTGGGTCTTCCCCGGGGCCTCTTCCCGGTGGGACATGCCTGAAACACCTCCCGAGGGAGGCGCCCAGGAGGCATCCGGAACAGATGCCCGAGCCACCTCAGCTGGCTCCTCTCGATGTGGAGGAGCAGCGGCTCTACTCGGAGCTCCCCCGTGTGGCCGAGCTCCTCACCTTATCTCTAAGGGAGCGCCCAGCCACACGGCGGAGGAAACTCATTTCGACCGCTTGTATCCGCGATCTTGTTCTTTCGGTCACTACCCAAAGCTCATGACCATAGGTGAGGGTAGGAACGTAGGCCGACCGGTAAATAGAGAGCTTTGCCTTTCGGCTCAGCTCCCTCTTCACCACAACGGTCCGATGCAGCGACTGCATCACTGCAGCCGCTGCACCGATCCGCCTGTCGATCTCACGCTCCATCCTTCCCTCACTCGTGAACAAGACCCCGAGATACTTGAACTCCTCCACTTGGGGCAAGGACACCCCACCCACCTGGAGAGGGCAAGCCACCTTTTTCCGGTCGAGAACCATGGCCTCGGATTTGGAGGTGCTGATTCTCATCCCAGCCGCTTCACACTCGGCTGCAAACCGTCCCAGTGCATGTTGCAGGTCCGGGTTTGATGGAGCCATCAGGACAACATCGTCTGCAAACAGCAGAGATGAGATCCTGTGGTCCCCAAACCGGACACCCTCCGACCCCTGACTGCGCCTAGAAATTCTATCCATAAAAATTATGAACAGAACCGGTGACAAAGGGCAGCCCTGGCGGAGTCCAACATGCACTGGGAACAGGTCTGACTTACTGCCGGCAATGCGAACACAGCTCCTGCTCCGGTCATACAGGGACCGGACAGCCCTGAGCAAAGGGCCCCGGACCCCGTACTCCCGGAGCACCCCCCAAAGGACACCCCGAGGGACACGGTCGAAAGCCTTCTCCAGATCCACAAAGCACATGTGGACTGGTTGGGCAAACTCCCATGAACCCTCGAGCACCCGATGGAGGGTATAGAGCTGGTCCAGTGTTCCACGACCGGGACGAAAACCACTCTGCTCCTCCTGAATCCGAGGTTCGACTATCGGTCGGATTCTCCTCTCCAGTACCTTGGAATAGACCTTACCTGGGAGGCTGAGGAGTGTGATCCCTCTGTAGTTGGAACACACCCTCCGGTCCCCCTTCTTGAACAGAGGGACCACCACCCCGGTCTGCCAGTCCAGAGGCACGGTCCCCGAACGCCACGCGATGTTGCAGAGACGTGTCAACTAAGACAGTCCTACAACATCCAGATACTTTAGGTACTCAGGGCGGATCTCATCCACCCCCGGAGCCCTGCCACCGAGGAGTTTGCGAACAACCTCAGTGACTTCAGCTTGGGTGTTGGATTAGCCAGCCTCCGAGTCCCCGGTCTCTACTTCCTCTTCGGAAGACGTGACTGAGGGATTAAGGAGATCCTCAAAGTATTCCTTCCACCGTCCGACGACATCCCCAGTCGAGGTCAGCAGGCCTCCACCCGCACCGTAAACGGTGTTGGTGAGACACTGCTTCCCCCTCCTGAGGCGCCGGACGGTTTGCCAGAATTTCTTTGGTGCCGACCGATAGTCCTCCTCCATGGCCTCCCGAACTCCTCCCAGGCCCGGGTTTTTGCCTCTGCGACAGCACGAGCCGCGGCTCGCTTGGCCTGCCGATACCCGTCGATGACCTCCGGAGACCTACAAGCCAGAGTGGCCTGATAGGCCTCCTTCTTCAGTCTGACGGCATCCCTTACTTCCGGTGTCCACCACCGGGTTCGGGGGTTGCCGCCACGACAGGCACCGGAGACCTTGCGACCACAGCTCCGAGCAGCCGCATCAACAATGGAGGCGGAGAACATGGTCCACTCGGACTCAATGTCCCCAGCCTCCCCCGGGACATGGGAGAAGCTCTCCCGGAGGTGCGAGTTGAATACCCTACTGACAGAGGGCTCCACTAGACGTTCCCAACAGACCCTCACAATGCGCTTGGGTCTGCCAAATCTGTCCGGCTTCCTCCTCCGCCAGCGGATCCAACTCACCACCAGGTGGTGATCGGTTGACAACTCTGCCCCTCTCTTCACCCGAGTGTCCAAGACACGTGGCCGGAGGTCTGATGACACGACAACAAAGTCGATCATTGACCTCCGGCCTAGGGTGTCCTGGTGCCATGTGCACTGATGAACACCCTTGTGCTTGAACATGGTGTTCATTATGGACAATCCGTGGCTAGCACAGAAGTCCAATAACTGAACACCGCTCGGGTTCAGATCGGGGAAGCCGTTCTTCCCGATCACCCCTCTCCAGGTGTCACTGTCATTGCCCACGTGGGCGTTGAAGTCCCCCAGTAGATTATTTCTGTCAGGCATCAGAGACTGTTCAATCTTCGCACAATCCTCCGACATCGCTTATGTGATGCACCAGTCCACAGATGTTTTAGAAGGAACTGAATTTCAGATTGAATTTAGGTATCACTGGCTAAAATACATTTAAAAATTTCTTGGTGCCTAGTCTTAGTATCTGCTTTCGTCTTATCATTGTGAATGAATCCACTTAATGACAAGTGCCAAACACTGAACATCTACTGTAGATTAGATCATCTGTAATGTTCTATTATGACAAACAAATTGAGACTTTAACTGGAGCCTACCTTCATCTTACATCATTCTAAATGACAAACATAGACTTGGTTTGATGCACCTCGGGCCTGTTATGTTTCTCCTTCAAAGTGTTTGGATTAACAGGCTCTTCAACTTTTCCTCCACTGGTCTGCTGAGGCCGAAAGGAAACACTTCACATTGTTCTGCTTAGCATCATCCCAGGAGCTTGGGGACTGTGGTTTTAAGTGTAAATGTAATGAATCCTCTCACATTCTCCCAATATTACACAATAGACAGTTATTGCTTTGATGTGTCACAACAATGGGTCATGTTTTGGATGGATAAGGCCGTTTCATATTCAGCTCTGGATTAAGAAATGTTCTGGCTACTCATCACTGGCAACTCATCACTGGCAACTGTCACTATTACTGGTAGTTTGCAATGTAATTTTGTTATTTAGTTAATATTATATCTTCTCCTATAGTCCTATACAGAAAAGTAATCCTATTGATCGAAGTGACAGTGACAGGCTATTCGCTTTGACTACACTGATGATGTAGAAGCAATCTCTGCCCTTGCATTTATAATGTCATAATCCAACACATAGAATATGATGACTATATGCATATACTTTAGGTAGAAGCCTTAGTCATTGCTGTGCGTCAGTCCATTTTGGAAAAAGGTGGATATTCCTGGACTTCCTTATTGCCCAAGGTGCTTGGTGACTCACTTCTTACTCTGCAGCAATACTTCCCGTACAGATCGCTTTCCTCCTGGCCCTAGCGTTCAGAAGCTGAGGAGGAACATCCAGCTGGATACCTTTTTATATGTTAAGCATCATGCTGTTTTCCCCTTAAAACAGCTCCTTTAAACATTATCTAGCCTCTAACCATGTATTGCTAGACAGCAAAGAATGTCGCTCCACAAACAGCTCTCCCCTTTCTATTGCCTCTGTGGAAATCCTCTAAAAATTACAGTAATTATTTCTCCAGAATATGCTTTGTACACTCTCAATAGGTAACCATGGGGTCATTTACAAGAAACGTGTGTGATGCATGTGGAAACGAGGAGCATGTATCACCAAACTAAGAATTATATAATGTAATCGGAGGAGTAACCTCTTCCACTTGTCAGCACCATTCGTGGAAAACTATTAAATTAAAACAAAAACACTTCCTTCAAAAATACTACAGCAGATAGACGAAGTTGAAATCCCAGTCTCGACAAACGCAGTCAGATCTACTGACCTACAGATGCTGCCTCAGGTGAACACTGCTCTTGTGTGCTTGGAAGAGACACTACCATATACTGTGTGTGTGAATGTGAATGTGTACGTGAATGTGAGTGTGAGTGTGTGAGTGTGTGAGTGTGTGAGTGTGTGAGTGTGTGAGTGTGTGAGTGTGTGAGTGTGTGAGTGTGTGAGTGTGTGAGTGTGTGTGTGTGTGTGTGTCTGTGTGTGTGAGAGTGTGTGTGTGAGTGTGTGTGTGAGTGTGTGTGTGTGAGTGTGTGTGTGTGTGTGAGTGTGTGTGTGTGAGTGTGTGTGTGTGAGTGTGTGTGAGAGTGTGTGTGAGAGTGAGAGTGCTTGATGTGATGCGCGCCATCTTCAGTTTCTATGGCAACGGATTGATGAGGAATGGTCTATAATTTGCCCACAGGAAGAGTTAAAAAAAAAAAAAAAGGCGCTCAATGGAAAACCCCCAAAATCAATGGATGGATTACATGTATTTTAATTAATATCGATGAAAGATTATATATTGTATAGGCACAAATGTACACAAAGTACAAACCTTAAAGTGAATTTCAGACAGACATACAATTTGAATGATATTCTCACCTCACAGGACACAGGAAAGACAACAAACTGGTCACGTAGAAGCGCTTGAATAAACTTTTCCATATTTTTCCTAATGAGAGCGACTGTATGCAGCGGGGCAGACTATGAACTGGCAGAGCATCAAGCGGTCTGGTGGCTTTAGGCTGTGATCACTACCAGGTGGCCACTGACCGTCTGCTCACCGGCCAAGCACCAGTAGTGGGGACAGGCTGTGCTGCAAAGGAAGTCCAGGGTTTAGCCAATGTCCCCTTTGAGAAGGTCTCGCCACTTTGTTTACATAGAGTTAGATTTACGTGGCACTACTTCAGACTGCAAGTTTATGACCAAGAGACATGAAAACAATTCTCTGGTTGCAGGGAAAACAAACAATGTCTCAGGATTGCATTGTCTCAGATTTGAGCTGCTTCATCAATACAGTGTGGTAGAACTTATGATCTTGGAAAATTTCTACATTTTCACAACAAATGGCAATTACATTAGAGCATTTACTGTAATTATTGCACCTTTAACCATTCAAATTATTCATCTAGGAATGTATAATATTTCCAGTTATTGCTTTTGTTTAACGTTGCAATGCTGGGATCGTCCATAATGTATGTTGCTGGATTTGGTGATTTGCCCAAAAAAAAATAATATATATATATACTAAAATAATCACGATTTATTTCCACATTGATCTATCAGGATTGTCAATTCACTTTTTTTTAGCCACAAAGAAATGAATATGGTCTGAAAGTCTGTAATCTTTACCAAAATACATGCTTTTACTGTTGGAGGATTGTATGTAGCCCTCTCGATGCCACTAAAATTTGGTTAATTGCATTGCCCTAATTTTCTTAATGCTAAAGGGAATTGTCAAAGCTTTTGTTTTCTTAATTTCTTTCTGTATCTTTCCAATCTGTAAGAAAATTAAAACTATTATTAGACCAAATAAGCAATAGCTGGAGCACAAAACATCTGTCGTAAATTTTTATTTACCAATGCTCCACTGAATATTCTTCTTGTACATGTAAGTACAACTACAGCTTCCATGGTTTTGAAGGGAAAGCTATTACTTATTTACTTAATTCAATTTGTTGATGTTTTTCTTCTTTTTTAATAAAGTTCTTGCTTGTGGCAATGGAACTATTCAATGACTTTGATACAGTACATTTTGTTTCTTTGTTTGAGTTTGTTTACATAGCAACTGCAGCATCACGATGAGGTAACTGTCAGGCTGCATTGTGAGCCAGGAGACACACTTTGTTCCGCTAACCTCGCGACCTAAAGGTGAGGAGCAGGAGGTGCATTTTACACGGCTGTCCAAATGGAGGGCCTCTGGTGTAAACAAGTGTGGAAGGATCTCTTAGCTCGACTGTGACTTTTGAATGATCAAAGTAGTCACATGTCAACTGAAATGTCCAATTCCCAAGATTTATGCATTTTAATATATGCGGTAGAGTATTGTTTTGATTGTAGTGTCTTCTGAGACTCTTCATGGGTTGTCCAAGAATGATGGCTACATACTGCGCATTCATATTTATGCTAAACTTAATAATCTGTCATGACATTTCAGACATGCCCTGTCTGTTAAGTACAGTATTGTAAAAATGCATCATGATTTTGTACCGTGATGAAAATAAACCATTCACCTAATCAAACTCTGCTGTCTGTTGGTAACAATATCATCACTATGCTTTAAGGGCAGTAGTAGATATAACTATTTAAGTAGCTTTTAGGCAGGGGATTCATTAGATGGCCTGACAATCAATCACACAGATGCACAGACTCTTATGAAAATAGGCCAAGGATTGACCTACAACCGTTTTGAAAGCATTGTTCACCCTCAAATGCACATGTGTATTTTTTGAATGTGTATCATACATCATAATACTTTTTTCCCTCCTTGTAATTAAATTCTAACTTTCTAAAAACAGTGTCCAGATGACTACAACTGAATATTTTTCTACCTAGTAATTAAATATAACTAAAAAATATGACACAGGGCACATGCAAACACAAATGACACACTACATCCATAGTCCTAGGTTTGTTGTCCAGCGTATTTGTCCCAGTTGGTCCAGTGTCAAGTTGGTTGCAAAAGTATGATTTAGCATTTTTCAAGGAGCAATATATATTTTCTAATGAGATGTTCTGGGCATGAGCAGTGAATAAGTCATGAACTCAAACAAGAAAAGCTTTGTTTTTCAGTGCTATTCCATAGTGCAGTGCTGGCACATTGATTTGTGATTTTATGGTCTTGACTCTACAACCAGAAAATCTTCACACCTAAATTAATAGTAATGGTGTTCTTGGATGTCAAATCAAAACCAATCACAAACAGTGATCTGGTCAAGAATGTGTTTTGAACTCCCTTTGGTCATATACAGCCCTAATTTGTGAACTATTGTCTGAGGTAACTGCCTTCCGACATCCCTCTGCTCATACAATCCAGATCTTTAAATGAAGACGCATCAAAGCCAGCGTCTGTATCCAATAATTACAACATATTCCTCATTTAATCCACAGAAAATGTTCTCATACTGGCCTGGGCTCACTGGAAGATTTATGTCATAGGTCTTCAGATCACATGTGTTGGGGATTTGGGGTCAGAATATGGATGGAGAGGTTTAGATCAGATTTAAAGTATAGTATTTAACAAATAGGAGCCTATTCAGGAAAAAATGATCTTATCTAATGGGTCTTTATTTCCACATGCTTTGAAAGTAAGATCTGAACTGTCCGTTAGATTGTGCTTTGATTACCAATTTCAAAGCAGTCAGTATTTCGAATATCTTGGCTTAATAGGTAACTTCTTTTACACTCTTTTATACTTCTCATCAGTACATTCTATATTATTTTCTCTCCAACTTTACTATATGAAAATAATAGAAGCAAATATGGCTCATGTACCTCACTGTACCTTGTCCCTGTAAAATATGACAAGTTTAACCAGGTGCAACAGAAATAGCTTTAGAAAAACAGTCCGGCCACAAATTGCGAGTGTGCTTGAGTTGCCATTACGACAAATGCCTTTACGTTTGTTCACATTATGTTGTAGTCAACCTAATTCAATTTCTTTAGCATTTATTATTCCCAGTTTCATCTACAGTATAGTTCATAATGTTTTCCATCGTTTCAAATCTACAGTTCTGCATTTTCTCTGTGGTTCACATTCATACTTATTTCAACCATTCACTTGTACTCTTTGACTTTGTGTATTTTTATTCCACTTAATCACATTTCCAGTTACAAAATTACGTTTCCCTCCCGTTTCCTGCCTTCATTCATTTTATAACCTGCGTAGAGTACTGTAATTGAAATGGTCTATCCAAACAAACTTGCCGTCAGTATTCCTGTATTCCTTTTCAAAACAAAATTGGAACTGTATTGGAAAATCAGAACATTTCAGGTGGTATTAGTGTCAGTCTTTGTAATTTCTACAACTTCTACATTTTCTCCAAACAGATGAAAAACACACATTTTGACATTTCATCAAGCTTTTAACAACCAAACATCCATTGCTGTTGCTAATGAGCGCAACTGAGCACAAGCTAAACATTTTTATACTTTTTTATACACTTTGATGCTTCTTTCATAACCTTTATGTTATTCTTATATTCTAGGGAAGCACTGTGAGCCACTGTGAACATGACCATGCCAATACTGCCACCTCGCACAGCTGCTTCTTGTTTGTGCCTTTTTACTTCCAAGTGCCCAGCGTTCATTAGGAGACGTCACTGCTTTCCTATACGTAGGCTGCTACTACCAGGCCGTGCAATGGAAACGCTCCCCAGACGTGCTAGCCTGTGCAGCAGTGCTTTAGCCCACTCTACATGGGAAGTTGATTGCATTTTGGCTGGCCTGCAAGTGAACGGGTCTTCAGGCACTAAAGCCCTTGTTGTTTTTGCTCTTACATTATCCCCAGCATATTTAATGCATGTGTTACAACATACTGGAACGAAGAGTTATTGTCTTCGATGAAGCACTTCATATTCTCGGAGGAACCACATTGCATTATTGGAGTGCAGTGCAGATGGTTACCTTGTTCACCTGTGTGTTCTGGTTTGACACTATGTCATTCAGAGGATTGTGGTCAAAAGCCACAGCGTTTGGGAAAAACTGAATGTTCTACACATATAATTCACTCTATAAACAGGTGGCTCACTGACTGGATCTCGACTAAACGAATGCCGCAATTGTTTGGTGCTCATTTGCATTGTCTACATGTCAAAATGTTTGTTTGTGATACATGAAACTCTGTGGTAAAATTTGAGAATTACACACGCTCCATCCATTAGTAATGCAAGATGCGATTTTGGACATTTTGGAGTGCCTTTTGAAACTTTTAGTTCTTTTTCATGCTGGGAAGTGTCTCTTATTTAAACTAGGAAAAATCTTATTCACCTAGATGCTGGCCTGAAATCCAAATATAATGTCACTATTTGTCAAATAATACATTATATTGGATACTTCATTCTGTACTATTTCCCCATTTAACCCTAAAAATGCATTAAGAAAAGGAATATTGTGTCTCCAAACAAATCACTAAAATGACAGCGTCCTGTTTGTGTATGACAGAATTTTGACTTGTTCCGGGCGGGCGTTATGTGAGCCGTGACATCTGGATAAGTTTAGGCCAAGCATGCTCAGAACTGGCATCCAGATGGCTCGGGTAGAGGGACAATGGAATCTCAAGGGCCGGACAGACAAGGTTCCCCACTCGCTATGTGTCTATCCACATCTGGCTACCTTTAGCATTCCTCCAACACCTCATGTGATTGGCCGTTTCACAGTTTGCCCTCTGCTTGGCGTTTAGAAGTTCATTATTTGACAACAAGTATAATTTGCTTGCTCAAAATGCCAACATTACCAGGAGGTATTTTCAAAGAGCACAAGGGTACCCGCCATTACATTGTCTTCAACTTAAACCGTGGACTTTTGTAACATTACAGTCCATTGCTTGGCTCTGTGAAAAGACAATAAATGAAAGAAATAATAGATCTGATTATTGAAAAATGCATGACAAATCAATTCATTAGATGTAATTCTCCAGTGTTTAATCATTTCTAATCAAAGCCACGTTTGTTTGACTGACATTTTGTTGTCTGTTCACAAAGAGTAAATGTGGAGGCTGAATTTTCTTTCTACAGTCTTATATAAGTCATATAGCGAGTACATATTAAAATGCTTTTGGACATGTTTAGGAGTTATTTTGTTAAGCTTCATCTATAAGAAGGGAATTGACCTACAATAAACTGGCTTATATTCAGGAGCGCTCTATAGCCCGAAATGGAAAATGCAACGCTTTTTTTAAAGCGCTTGTATATTTTGTTTAGCCATGGCTACTGGTGCTTGTAAATTCACAGTTTGACGTTAAGTGAACAAAGTAAATACTGTTGCGACGTGCGGCAGTTATCAGATGGCCTCCAGCAAAGACATCCCAACATCACTCCATAGATGAAGACTCCTGTGGTGGTTCTGTGTTATTGGAGCTGTAACGCTGCAGAGCTAAACTAGCGACCTCAGAAGCCCTGGATTGACCACTGGCTGAGACATTTCATCACATTTTTCACCTTAGACAAGCCGTCTGACAGATACACTCCAGTCTCCCTCATCCTCTTTGTCTGTTGTCCCCGGGAACTCTGTGCATACCAGTGCTCTTCAAAGGCTGTGTTTCGCAGATGTATTGGCCATAGCTGTGCCTTTAGGAAAATACACCTGACCGTTTCCAGATGTCGCAGCAGTTAGAGGAAAGAGTGGACTCAGGAATTGCAGTGTCCTGACATATGAGGCATGTCAAAAAAGCATGACTAAGCAGTGAATGGTTCATTTGTGAGTCAGAATACACACGAGTTTCTCTGAATGTTCATCTTTATGTCAACAGGACGGTTTGAGAATTTTCACTCTGCAAGGGTCATTTGGTTTCAACCCTGAGATTATTTTACCAGCATATGTCCACGTTGATACAGCACATGCAGTGTTTTCTTGGTTGCTTCAGATATTTACAATATACATTATTTTACCATATCTGTTCTAACAATGCCCAAAGGAGGACTTAGTGGTTGAGTGTTCGGCCTCTAGTCTGTCCCCCAAGACCTGTAGAGTACTTTTATTGGACATAGTGTCAGTGTACACAGGAGTTAAAGTATGAAAAGGACAACATGTAAAGTTAAAATTGGCACGTTTTAATGCAGTCGAACAGAGTCATCTTTATTCTCATTTTAATCTATCATTTTCCTATTTGTTTTTCTCACAGTATCAACAATAAACTGCAGCAGCCTGAAGCAGCCTCTGGAGTGTTGGAGTATGCCATGAAACATTTTGGGGAGTTGGTAAGTTGCCAAATATCACATTTAAAAGCTTCAGTTGTAGTCATCTGGACTCAGTTTGAAAAAATAGACGTTTCGACTCTCATCCAAGAGTCATTGTCAATAAAAGAATTTAGATCGAGAACTCCGATATTAATACTGTTCTGTGGTAAGACCCACCCATTGGGCGGAGCCTTCCTGAAGTAGAAAGAGTTGTTTGTTTCAACATAAACTCCCCCCTTGTATCTACCGAGCTAGCCTATTCAGAATCTTAATGGCCTATTAGAATCCTCTTTGTCTTTGTGAGACCCTGGCTCAACCACCCTGAGTACCTGATTAGCATCCGGATGTCCTTGTCCTGGTCCTCTACCTTTCCAGGGGTTCAGTAACCCATTATAAATAACAGGAAGATTAAACCTTAGCCCTCCATTTCTGTTTAAAGAAGGTCTTTCTTTTTTAACAAAAATAGCTTCCTTGACTCCTCTTTCAAACCATCTTTTCTCCCTGCTTAAAACCTTCACATCACCGTCTTCAAACGAGTGATTAGAGGCTTCAAGATGGAGATGCACGGCACTCTGTGGTCCTGAACTTGTATTTCTTCTGTGCTGATAAAGCCTCTTGTGTAGAAGCTGTTTTGTCTCACCTATGTACCGTTCTTTACAGCTTTCTTCACTGCATTGGATCGAATAAACTACATTGCTCTGTTTTTGAGTCGGCAACTTGTCCTTAGGGTGAACCAGTTTTTGTCTTAAAGTGTTTCCTGGTTTAAAATAAACAGGGACTTCGTGTTGTCTAAAAATTCTCTGCAGTTTTATAATGGGTTACTGAACCCCTGGAAAGGTAGAGGACCAGGACAAGGACATCCGGATGCTAATCAGGTACTCAGGGTGGTTGAGCCAGGGTCTCACAAAGACAAAGAGGATTCTAATAGGCCATTAAGATTCTGAATAGGCTAGCTCGGTAGATACAAGGGGGGAGTTTCTGTTGAAACAAACAACTCTTTCTACTTCAGGAAGGCTCCGCCCAATGGGTGGGTCTTACCACAGAACAGTATTAATATCGGAGTTCTCGATCTAAATTCTTTTATTGACAATGACTCTTGGATGAGAGTCGAAACGTCTATTTTTTCAAACTGAGTCCAGATGACTACAACTGAAGCTTTTTCTACTATGGAACACGCCTGGACGAATGAGGGATTACACCGACATATCACATTTAAAGTATATGTCAATATACTAGATTATAGTTTGGAACTGTATAGTTTATTCCAGTCAGTTTTCCTTGTCCTTTTTTTTTTGTCTACTTAAAGTATGTATTGGGTTCTATAACACTCAAATGGACCCTGAGCAGCTTAAACTGCATGTGGAATGATCTCTTTCCCTGACTTCTCCTCCAGCCCACACATTATTGGATTTTCATATTTGAACACTTCTAAGTATCTCTGCTTTGCACTAATTTTGTCTAGTAGGAAAGTATTTTTTCTTAAAATCAACTCTCACTTTCACTTTTGCCACTTGTTATTGTTACGAAAATTGTCATTTTGGGGAATTAAAAAATGACATATAACATTTTTGCATATTTTTTTACTGAATATCAGTCATTGACATAATAGAGCCCTTACTTTTTCTTTTTAAAGGAAAGACATGCAGTAAATATCGAATTCGGGATTCAAACTCACGACACTGCGACAGCTGCACTTGGAGCCTGGCATACGTGCGCTGTGCCTTAACCACTCAACCACTGGGCAACACTTATAGAGCCTTTTCATACTTTGAACAAATACAATTAATACAATCTGTGGCCCCTCGCACGCATGAGGTCCCATTCACCATGTGAAACTACACAAAAATATGCAAATTCGTATCTACACTTAAACATACAACCTTAAACATTTAGCATATTTTGCTTATTTCAGTTTATCGAGGCTTGGGAAAAACACACCAGATTAAAACATTTTTTTTCAGAATATATAGTAATCCTATTAAGCTTCTGCTTTAATTTAAATATTAAACTCTCATATCAAACTAACATGAACCTATGACGTCATATATGATGCATTTCTTTAGTACGTATTTCCTCAGAATTTCTACTCCATTGTTAGAATACCATATATCATTAGTAGGAAATGGCATGTCCACCTGCTTTTGTCATCCACCTTTAGGGTTCTTCCTGAAGCTCATTTAAAGTAGAAACTTTCATTGTACGCTGTTTACGAGCTGACCTTTGGGAAGCTTTACTGTGGGAAGAAGCTTGCTTTTCTTGTTTTGTTAACTGGTCACCCATGTTGAGATTATTTCTTTAGGCAAAGGATGGCTAAATAAAAAAATATTGATCTTTGTCCAACATAGGAAATCCAGGCCACCTGGTATGAGAAGCTGCATGAGTGGGAGGATGCCCTGTCGGCATATGGCAAGAAGATCGAGATGAACAAAGAGGATCCCGAGCTGATTCTGGGAAGAATGCGCTGCTTAGAGGCTCTGGGAGAATGGTATGTCATCTACAGGGAAATCCATTAAATGTGACGCTCAAAGACTATATGTTCTCCCCTGATCTGAAGCAAGCACCAAACACAATACAGTTTTGGCACTTTTATAATTGGTTGAAAATTATGCTCAGCGACGATTAAAAATAAAAGGGGAAAAAAGGATGACCAAATATACTGTCTATATTTATAACTTATTTTGATTAAAGTTGGGGTGCCTGATTTAAATCTTTAAACTCTTTCATACCACTAGAAAACTTTTTGGTACATTGCACAGCTTTTGAACAGATTGTTCAGATGGCGAAACATCCCAAACATATTTTACTAACGTAGCTGACTGTTTCATCTTGCTTGATTAAAATGTTTTGCAATTAGATGCAGACAACATGCAACTTTTCTGTCACAAAGTGCGGCTTTTCCAATATAGTCTATGTGGGTATGGTTACAATAATTCAGTCAGATCTCCAGCTTTAAGGCAACAAAACTCTATCCCATCAGTAGGTGTGATACATTATTTTGTGTTTTTCTGCTCAAGTGTATAGGCTTGGTCCAGGTGCATTTACATTTACTCTGTCCAAAAATCAGTAAATCAGAAGCGTCAAACTCGCCATGTAAAGCACATGAACTAAA
Organism: Eucyclogobius newberryi; assembly: GCF_026437365.1. Taxonomy (NCBI): domain Eukaryota; kingdom Metazoa; phylum Chordata; class Actinopteri; order Gobiiformes; family Gobiidae; genus Eucyclogobius; species Eucyclogobius newberryi. Next base: position 25,476,121 of record NW_027315801.1, read on the forward strand.
CGGCTCTATTGCTGTTGTTGCTGCTTCCCATTCTTACTAAAAACTTTAATGATGCTCTACACTTAATCATTAAAATGAAATTGTGATTTCCTGAAAATGATAAATGGTAGAGCAGTGTTTCTTTGTAAATGTACTTGATAGAGAACAGTGAGTTAGTTCATTGCTCCAGGCTCTCTGAATGTGCTCATAAAGCGTGGGCGGCCTTTCCCTAATGAGCCTTGACATTAGAACTGTGATGACAGGCTGAAAAAGGAAAGAAAATGGTTTCTCTGAGTTAACCATAGTAATATACCACTAACCACTAAAAGTTCGACCAGCCATCCAACAGTTCAGAACAGTGCCAGTCCACGATGGCTTAGTTATATTGCTTTCACAGTGATTCATGTGTTTTTAAGTGATTCTTCTCTGTGACATTTGTGTTTATTGGTGAGAGTGGAGCAGGTCTGGATATTATGTGACTTCTGACCAGTCCCTGAGTCAGAAAAGATGACAGTGGAACACACTGTTCTTAGTCCAGGCTGCTCCAATATTTTGAAAACTCACTCAAAACTATGTGAATATGGAATACATTTTTAAACATTTAAATAATCCTTGAATATTTGTCATTTATTTAGTTATGTATCTATTTATTTATTCATTTATTTAGTATGTAATTTATTAGTGTAGTTTAACTAGTCACAATGGGGTTCAAGTTAGAGGGCTAAATTATATACCGTATTTTCCGGACTAAAGTCACACCTTTTTTCATAGTTTTGGCCGAGGTGCTACTTATACTTTTTTCTTTTCTATGATGCATTTTTTGGCTGGTGCAACTTATAGTCCGGAAAATACGGTATTAAAATACTGGTAATGCATTTGTTGAGAGAATGTATTGTTGTGGTCTCTTAGAAGTAAACATCCCTCGACTGCACACGCTGGCTTTGGTCTGATTTGGGACAATACAGCACTGATTGTTGTTAATGAGGAATTTGTCTGGATTGTGACAGACTTTAGTAGAACAGAACCCTTGATGCAAAATGATATAGGCCAGATATAAACATCGTCTTTCTTTTTGCTGATTTACTGGAGTGTGTCAATGTTATTTGTTGCCTGCTCTCAAACAATATCCATTTTATGATTTACTGAGGACATGACCTCTAATGGCAAGTTTAGATTTAACAGTGCGACCCAGAGCCCTTCATGGCAGCTGTGGTTGGAGATCAGGTATGTACTTAGTATAGATTCTGTGCCTTAACAGCATTTTCCTGTCATCCAGTTTTTTTAGTCAGTTATCACTAATTATATTTGTGTAATTTGATAATAATATACAGATAAAATGTCCCCATCAGAAATTAACAATCTATTTATGCAATTTCCAACAGTATGGATATATATATATGTTTATATTAATTCATATTTGGATGGATTTACACAACGGATTGCAGAAGTCCAGTCCATTTCTGGCAGGTGATTGTTAAACATCTTGGTAACAGCGTTCATAGTCTGAATGTGTGTTGCGCGTGACTTCGATGAACAGCTCACTTCCGAGATTGCAGATTAAGTAGTTATCATGTTCCACTACTGAAGACAATCTGAATGTATTTGTGCTAACCCAAGTCTTAATGTTTTCCAGGGGCCAGCTCCACCAGCAGTGCTGCGAGGAGTGGACTCTGGTCAGTGAGGAGACACAGGCCAAGATGGCTCGGATGGCTGCGGCGGCGGCTTGGGGTTTAGGTAAACTAAACTGAGTGTAACTATTCAATTGGACTGAACTGAGAATTTACACGTTCTGCTAATAAATGATCTCTCTTACAGCTATTGTATACTGCTATGAGTAGATGATTGAATTATTATAGAGCTTGGAATCATTTAAGTTTGTGGCCAGACATGCAAAATTTCCAGAGAGCAATAATAATATTAAAAAGTAAACAAAAGATTTGCGGCTGGGTTACTACGGCTTAATACATTTATCACTATATAATGTTTAAATACTTTTGAATAAATGCTATATTTAGTATTTAGCATCTTAAAATATCCATTGATTTAACAAAATTGTGACTTCATAATCCCATATAAGATAAGATAATATATTCCTTTATTGTCCACACATGGGGAAATTTCATTGTTGCAACGCAGGTAGATACAGAAGAAAAGGACAGATAACTTATAGGAAGTTTTAAAGACAATGAATTTAAAAATAAAATTAAAAAAGCAGATTTACCTTTAATATATTTAACGTTCTATCGGGTATGTGAAGCAAACTGCTGTTGAATAAAATGATAATAATTCAGTCTTTGCGAAACTGATCTGAGATGCTGTTCACTGCAAAACTTTAACAAAAAAACCTATGTGTGAATGGCACACACAACAGTATTTAAAGTCAAAACAAACAATGAAATAGCTTTTTCGAAATCATCTTATATAATATTCCACCAATGACTCTCAGCCCCAACTTAAACTAAGATGTGAATGAAGAAAAGCAGAACTGTTGTCAGGAGCCTGCGGCCTGTGGCTTGTTCTTTCCACATGCACTCGTAAACTCTGACATGATTATACCCTGGTCACTGCATCCGCTGTGTATGAGATCCATTTTACTGTTATCACGGGGTTATAATCAGTATAATTTGAACAAGAATCACTGTTATGGTTTAATTTTGATCTCCTGTACTCGTTGATGAAGTCATTTTTGTTATTAATTGTGTTTGGTCCGCAGGGCACTGGGACAGCATGGAGGAGTACACATGCATGATTCCCCGCGACACTCACGATGGAGCATTCTACAGAGCAGTGCTAGCTCTACATCAGGACCTTTTCTCCTTAGCACAGCAGGTGGGTAACATCACTTCCCCCCAGCGCTCAGTGGGACACTTTTCTCACATTAAATGCACATTAAAATTCTATATTCAGTCAACATCACATACAGACAGCTCTTGTGCAAAAGACATTAGACTGTGTAATGAGCAAAGAAAATGTGTGAAAAGAAAAATGAGAAGACAAGGTCAGGTCTCAAAGCGCACTGAGAAATGGCACAGAAGAAAACGGTTCACTTTTACAATCTAAAAACAAAATGAATGCATCTATTGAAACGGATACGCATGGAAGTAAATTAGAAATACCAAATTGTATAGTCACTTTTTACTGTGTGAATTGCACTACACAATAGTTTAGTCTCGGCTCTGTTCCAGCCTCAGTGTTGGGAATGATTTGCTGAATGTCTCTCCCCACTATTTACCACCATTTTACTCTTACATATTTCCTGTACAGTTAAGCTTAGCATATATTTCCATTATTTATTGTTATTTTCTCCAAATATGTCACTTTTTGTAATTTGTTAGTTGAAATTAGATTTTAACTTTCTTAATGTACTAAACAAAGTCTGTGATGCCTACTTAGTGTTCTCTGTGATGTAGCAGCTTGAATTGTCTTTAAACTTGTTGTTCGCCCCTGATGATTGCGGGTTGCCTGGGCTTTTCATGAGCTCATAGACCCTGGAGACTGTGATTTATTCAAGCTTGCAGTGTTTTTGAAAAAAAAAAAAAAATCCCCTTTATTGATGCTAGTTAACACCTGCTCCTTTGACCCCTCTGGACTCCACAAAATGGTGTGGCTGTGGTCTGTTTTTCCCCCCTGACCCTCCATGTAAAGATTAGATCCAGGTGTGGTCCTTAGGTTGTGCATCAGCTGTATGAGGATGGCAGACGCGCCGACAATGAAGCCACTCAACGGCCTGAACGGCATGGAATGAGAAACAGATGGAATCAGGGTGAATGCTAAAATGTCAACATGAGCTCACTCTAGTCTTCCGGATGTGGTTGGTGATCCTCGCACTTGAGTCTGTTTGATTTCATAGGCCCATATCTTCCCCCCCGTCTGTAGCCCCAACAGCCACACATGGGCTTACAGTAGGTCTCGGGTTGCTTTTTGCGGTTGTGATGTTTGGTCTGTTCCAGAAATGTCGTGGAGGAACACATCCACCCACTCAGGCAAAGATTTATAATGTATATTCCATTGGCTGAGGCACATGTCTACATTTTTACATGATTTGACTCTATTTTGGCTTGGTCTTTACAATAATGATTACCCCTTTATTTAAAAAATAAAAATAAAATAATCCAATAGGGCTCCATGCCTTGATTGAATACAAAAGAGAAATATAAAGTCAGATGGGATAAAGAAATACATAATTTATTTACCCCACGTAAAAGATTACATCATTGGCGTGTCTATAAAACATGAGGAAACTTGAGTCTGATACTCATGAAAGAACTTTTCTAGTTCTCTGCCTTCTGCCTACAGAGTAACAGCAACCACATTTCTGTGACAATGACCCACTATTATTACCCATAAATTGTTAAATTAATAGAGGATATGGCATGATTGATTACTAATCTTTCGTATTATTATTGTAATTATTATTATTTTATACAAAAATGTTAGCTCCACCCGTAGGTGCTAAAAAGATACTGACATTGCTTCAATTATTACATTTTCTCTAATCTGGGTTGGGTAAATTCAGGAGTAACCTCTATTTTCTAATGAAGAAAATGCTGTTCTGATTATTATCCCTCTTGCAATATTTTCTGTCCATATAGCATCTGTAAACAAGGGTGTTATTATTATTATTAAGATTATAAAGAGTTATTTCTAAGTTATCTGTTTTTATTATTATACTTCTGTGCCTAATCTGTGTTGCAACACTGGAATTGCCTCATTGTGGGACAAATAAAAGTTATCTTATTTTATTATGTTATGCACTATGTCACACTGGCTTAATTTAGCAATTTACTGTGGTTACTTTGGAGTTATGTGTTTTAATCCTTAAATTAGAGTATAGGAGCTTAAGTCGATTCAATAACCGTAATGGCCTTCACCGTTAAGACCAGATTTAGTCTTTGGTTAACTTGGTCTTTTTGATCTTAACTCCAAAAGAACTTCCTGCCCAAAATCCTTGGACTAAACTCTGAACTTAATTCAAAGTTACTGCCATGTACATTTGAATTAAGTTCAGAGTTTAGTCCAAGGATTTTGGGCAGGAAGTTCTTTCTTTCAGAAAGTTACTTGTTTTAATTTTTCATCATTCTGAAACTCAAGGATATGTGATTTTTAAAGGTGAGGAGAACTAAGGGTTGATATATTTAATGTTCCAATCTTCTGATAATCCGAGAATTCTCAACAATAGAAATATGGAGAGAATGTCAAAAAGATACCCATGTAGTTTGAGGCGCCAACTCCTGTAAGTGCATATGCACTGTTGCTGCTATAGACACACTGCACTTACCAGGAGTCGTCTCGGCTGCACATAGTTGGTGTGGGCCCCATTGTTTCAAAGCAGAGATAAACGGCCCCAGAACTGAGTGTAGACCATAAAGTAACAGCCTCTTTGCCACTCAGTCCCCTTGCTACGCTCACATATTGCATACATTTTGCATGTCTGAAAAGGGTATTTTGGCACGTTATTGTCCTTCCCTAGGCTAAAAATAATTGTCGTGAGAGGGTCTAAAACAGCTGTCGCCGAGGACTTCCCCTAACAGACTTCCATCGTTTCCTAATGATAGTGTCTAAAATATCAACTATAGACGCACAAGAAATGTACAGACTTCTACATGAAACATCACTGTCCTTGTTTGTCCTGTGCCATTTCACCCTTAAGCGTCTCAAAATCACAAAAGGATTCATTCTTTCAGATTTTTATAAAGCCAATGTCACACATGTTACACAGGCAAAAAGATTCAAAATCATAAATACTGTAGGTGACTCACAGATGCAAAATTTCACGCCGTTCAAATGCATCTGAATTAGTTATGTAACATCCATAAAAAGCTATCATCACTCCATTATGCACTGCTTGTAAATCGCTGGCGTCTCAGTGGGGGGAGTAAAGCTCTTAGCGACATGAGTTGTTCCGATGGTGCGGGTTTCTCTAAAGTGTCAGTGTTTAAATGTTATTGCATACTTTATTCCAATGAGTTCAATGCAAGCATCCGAGTATCTCAAATATATATTCACACATATTTTTGAATAACACACAAGTTTAGATTTTCCTTTAATTTCTGAATTGAGAATTGCTTTTGATTGATTGCGATCGCACAGAAGTTAACTGTTACTTTTTTTAACTGTACTCTTCACTCGTGTTTTAGTGCATTGACAAAGCCAGAGACTTATTGGATGCCGAGCTGACAGCCATGGCTGGAGAGAGCTACAGTCGGGCCTATGGTGTAAGTATTCTTCTGAGACAGTCATAATCGTAAAAGATATGGGTCTTGGAAGCATCTCGTTTTTCATGCAGATCATCCCACAGCATGTATTTATGCTTTGATTTACACAATAACACTCACTGATTTAAATTTAAGATGTTTTCCCACTTGCATTTTATTAGAATTAACTTTCAAATTAGTTTTAGTTAATAAATTATCACACGCTGTCTTGCATTGTCTGCGCATTATCTCCAAAGGCAAAGTAGCAGACAGTGTATCAACGCAGAGCGACAGAAAACCATTACGTATGTTTTCACAGTTGCTTCGCCAGGGAGGGTCGCATGCATTTCCTCTTTTGTATTGCTCATATTGTCTCATTTACTCGCAACTGTGAATGTAATGGCGTGTGTAATGTTTTTTTCCAGGCCATGGTGTCTTGCCAGATGCTGTCGGAGCTGGAGGAGGTAATTCAGTACAAGCTGGTGCCCGAGAGGAGAGACATCATCAGGGAGACGTGGTGGGAGCGGCTGCAGGTACCGTACTTACACCTCATGATCAGAGGGTGTGTGGTGGGCACGTGGGTGACGGAGCAGGTGGGAGACGCTTGACTGTGAGACGCATCAAGTGTCTCGATTGTATCATACTTATCCCCATGGAGAGGTTCTGTCTCGCATTCATTCAATTACAGAAGTTTTTATTGCTAAAAAATGAATCCTGAGCTAGGTTGCCTCGCCACAGACCGGGCCTGTAATTTAAACATAATATTGATAAGTTAAAATGAAAGTGGAGTGATTTAAAGTGAAATATATTTTGCCCCAGCACAGATATATTGTAAAAGCAGCTCTTGGAAAATAAATCCATTCTGCGCTGTCTGCATCTAATAGCGTTTTATCTTCCATGAAGTGCGCTGTTAGCATGCTAAAGTTTGTTTTTGCTTTACCGAGTTGTGAAAAGTGGCTATAAACTCATTGCAGTGAATAATTAGGATGCTCAGAAGGCATTAGCTAAGTGAGCGATACATGTGGACTGCTGTAAAGAGTTTATGAGGAACTTGTTCTGATTTTCATGTTTATACATCACACATTTATACAGAACTTTTCTAACTTTGAGCGCTTTGCATCAAGGAAAGATTCTCTCATTCAGAATCAAAATCAGAATAGGTTTATTGCCATTGTCAATGAACAAAATCACAAACTTAGGAACTTGTCTTGGTGATTCGGTGCAAAATTCACACACGTACTCATACATCACTTTGCACAGACACATTGGGCATAGAATGAGACACATGCTCGTTCTGCACCCTCAGTATTTTTCACCACAATATGGATTAAAACAGTCTGAAGACAATGCACTGAAGTAAAAAAATAAGCTAATTTCAAAATAAACTCTGTCGACCTATGTTGGCTGTCAGATTATCAGGACAAATGGCATCACTTACATTTGGTAACCCACACTGAATCCTCACCCTCATTCTTCCCAAGACTGATTATGATTGCTCTCATTATTATCATTAATAGTGGGAATTTCTGTCTTGTAGTAGTTGTTAAACGAGACAAGAGAATGTACGGCGGGACAATAAATCTAATGTGTGGTCAGGGAAAACTCCACAAGCTGCCAGGGCTTTGATACAGAAGATGAGCCTTCCCATTTAAGATAACCTCATTTAACATTTTCTTGTCAGGGCAGATGTACTAAACCTCAGTAACCGTATACATCTAGGGATTGCTGGTTTGAGTCTTTTGGGGCTTTAATCCTAGAAAGTGTAAAAAAAAGAAAAGAATGATGTAAACAAAACAGAAAATCTTGCATTGGTTATTGTGGCTTTTGTAAATAAATGAAAAATAAACTTGCATTATAGGTTGGAGGCAATGATGAGAGAACACATGGCTAACAGAATGACAAGCAACTACTCAAAACAATCTAGAGTGGCCGTTAACATATGCAAACATGTATTTAAATGGGATGTCCTGGCTGTAGCTGCCGCAAGCTAACATTGTCCACAAGAGAACCACACTATACCAAAACCATAATTTGTTTGAGGCAAAAGATTGAGAATAGTTGTCTACAGCATTCTATAAAGTTTGTTTTTATTTCTTAAAATTTCAATCTGTTGAACATTCTTAACAGTATGCAGTATGTTAAGATTCAGAATTTTAAACTTATAATCCTCCAATAAACATTGACTAAGGGATCTTGCTTGTATCATTACAGTAACAGTGGATACCATTACAGGCATTCAGATTAGTTTGCTATTAAACACAGATCCCCTTTATCTTTTTCCATTCATAAAAGTGTAGGCAGGTCACAGAGGGTATGTGAGTTTAAAGGGTTCTCCCCAGAGCTCGCAGAGGTCTGCACTGCAGCAGGTTGCGCCTCCAACTTGATTTATTGAACGCTAACCTCACACATCTGTTAAGAAGCCACTCACTCATCAAAGCATTAGGACAGCTTGAGCTTCACCTCAGGCGTGTAAAAGGATCAGCCCCTGCCTGTTTTTGAATGGATTTGGGAAACTTTTGCCCTCCGGCGTTTTTAGCTTGTGTATTGTGTAGGTGAAGGGATTATTATGGAACGTTATATGATGATTCTGCCCCATTTTTTGTGTAGCTGAAATTATGTGATTACTGGGATGTTTATTATACTTTTACTGTATTTCTGTCTTGTTTTGTGCCACTTGTTATTGTTACAAATTCACTCCAGTTGAGTTGGACTGATGCTTCTGGAGATTATACATGATATTAACCATATGATTGGCACTGCAGTTTTGTGAAATGTGGTATGGTGCGCATGAAAATACACTTAACTACCAGTCAGTGTTAAGCAATATGAACTTGCTTAGAAAGAAAAAACTGAATCAGAATTGTGCATTATTTCCATCCTAGAGGGGAACGGTTAAAACTAAACAAAGGGACACTGATGTAACATTTAATTATCCATTCTGCTACAGGGAAGAATCTTGATTTAATGGAAAAATCAGCCACAGATGAGTTCCTTCCATCGGCATCCGAGTGTTTTCAGAGAAACAAAACAAACCTTCAACACAAAGCACCAAGTCTAATTTCTTGTTGATGGACTGTGAGGTTTGAGGACCATGTCATTTTCCACTGCATTTTCCAAAACATGTCAAATCAAGCCTATAGTCGACCTACGCTAGCCTAGAAGTTGAGTGTATCAGCAGCCTTATCTTGTACAAGTGTTGAGATGAGCTTTAATGATCAAGTCTTTAGAGCTATCAACACATTGCTGAGGAGTGTTCTGTGCCTAAGTGAAAGTCTATGCTATTGTAAACTGTTTTACCTTCAACGCTTCAGATAATCGTTGTCTATTCCGGATGGGCAATATCTTTCTACTTACAAATATTGAACGCTGCATAAGGCTGCAAGGATGGAACTAAACTTTACACTATTAGAAGGATATTGAATAATAATGTTGATAATAATAATCCTTATTCCTGGAAACCCAAGAAATGTTTGACTATACCATTCAATCGCACACAATTTGCTGTTGATACAGTAAATATACTTGATACCATATGATATACACAACCCCTCTTTAGTTATGCTTAGCTGTCCGTGTCAGCGTCTATATAAACTATTACTATTAAGAAAATATAAAGAAATAAACACAGAACACAACACATAACAACCAGAGAGTGTTAATCAAAATAATAACACAAATACAAACAAAATCACAGCACATTTAAATTAAAAATGAGTCCCATTTGGTCCAAACTCTGTCGAATTTGTCCATTTCCAAATTAAGTCTGATTGTCATTTTTTCCATTTGTCTGATATGTGATATTATGTCAGTCCAGTCCTTGATCAATGGTGAGGTTTGTGTCATCCATTTCTTTGTTGTGGCCTTTTTCCTGTTGCCAAGAGTACATTCCAAAGGTATCCGTTGATTGTGTCCATCACAGGAGTTCTGAGGCCCAAGTACATAGTTCTAAAATTGAGTCTGCAATACATTGTTAATTTCAGTCCAATATTTTTGAGCGACAGGGCAGTCAAAATACATCAAGATACTCCATAAGATATTGTTTTATATTAGCAGTTGGCCAACTACCCACCAAGGCTTTCACGAGGTGCTTGTGTTGAGGCGTCTGTGCTCGCATGTGAGCTCATTCTCATGTGACATTGTTTTACAGACAGTGACTGCTGCTGGCAGTAAAGATACCTGTGAAGTTTTACAGCTCCTCTTTGTCACGCCTGTTCATTCTCTCAGCTTAAATGCCTCTGTTTGAACCACAGAGTAATGTGTTTGACCTAGCTCTTCATGTTTGTGTGTGTGTTTTCTTTAGGGCTGTCAGAGGATAGTGGAAGACTGGCAGAGGATCCTGATGGTGAGGTCTCTGGTCATCAGTCCACATGAAGACATGAGGACATGGCTCAAGTATGCCAGTCTCTGCGGCAAAAGCGGACGTTTGGTTAGTCATCCATCTAAACTACACAGTAATAAATGGCATACTAAAGAATATTTTGTATAGATTATAGTTGATCTTCACCTAGACAACTGATTTATTTGACTATAACCTTGGTATTAAAAATCAATTTAAATCCACTTGATTCTAACTGGGAAACCTCTGAAACACCCTTCTAGTTAAATTAGTATGATTAAATAGATAAACTAACATAATAGTCAACAACACTTTTTGAGTTAATTCAAACTCAATCAAATGTAATCAACCTCAAAGTGTGATATTTCCACATAACCACAACATACCTAATAACCCTAGTCTTGCACTATTAATTTGACCTCTCTGGGTTTCTGATCATTTAAACCCTCATTCTGATTAGGTTCAGTTCTACTGTGAGCTCCAGCCATAAAAGTCAACAGTAGTTGAGCTTGTTTAAAATGGGGGTAGCCCAGGAGGCTAATCACACTGTTTAGAAACACGAGCACCCCCATAACTTTTCAATCAAAGTGCAATTTCACTGACTCTGCTGGACTGTTGTAATTGATTGCAAAAAAATCTGTGACAATTATTTTCCCTGCCCAGGCCTCATGTGAACTAAAAGCATACCCTGACGACCGAAGAAATGTGAATTTGCTGAAACCTGGAAAAACAACTTTGTCATTGCCTTTCATTAGTTGTCTCTCTGGGTCGCAGTGGTTTTGATTCAGTTATTTATTGTTGTAGAAATGGTATAATGTTAATCTTTTAAATTTCCCTGTTGAACTGTCTCTTCTCTAGGCTCTGGCTCATAAGACTCTGGTGCTACTTCTCGGAGTTGACCCTTCTAAGCAGCTGGATCACCCGCTGCCAACCGCGCACCCCCACGTCACATACGCCTATATGAAGTACATGTGGAAGAGTACACGTCAGGTAATAGAATATACTCGCACTTCACTATTACTGACACATTTTCAGTTTCTTTTTCACTGGTTTTGTTTGCAATTTGCAAAGTTGAATAGATTTGGTGTTCAAAATATAACCATTTTGTCTTAATTGTAATTGAACAGCTTGATATACCATATATTATTGGGCTTAATATGTTATCATCAAATCTTTCATCTGTTGTCGCTGTTCTTTGTCTTTGTATTTCAAACTGCAATCCACTTCTTCGTCTGAACTGGCCTGTTCCCTGTCAAATATGCTCTCTATCTGTCAAAGCAGTGTTCCATTTGTATTAGATAAGTGATTATGAAGTCATTTTCCCTGTTCCTGTCAACACAGTGTATACACCCTTGCATGGACCATTATATTTTGAACAAATCACACTTATGTTGTGCTCGCAATTTATTAACACGTGTTGATTTTTTCTTGAAAGTATTTGGTGCGGTTTTCTGAGGTAAGTGTGAATGTAGAAACAGCTGATGCCTCGTCCAGCTACACCTTTCACCAGCGAAGTGTTTAAAGAGTATACAATTGTAAAAACAATCACAATCAGGGGACACAGATTTTCCTCTGTTTGTATTGGTTTTGACGGTCACTTGTCACACAGACACACTTAAAGGCACTCACAGTTGATGGAAATAGTGAACATCCATCTCTTTCCTGCTCAACCCACATCAAGGGTATATTGTTACTTCTACACGGCATGTTTGTACACTGGAGACCCGCCCTAATGTTAAACCTCAATCGTCTTGTTTTTAGGATAGGAACAATTTGTAGTGGTTTTGGCTGTCACAAAATTAGACCTGAAACACTGTAATATGCAGCCGTCAAACTACTTTTCTTATGGGTAAATAGATGGTTAACAGTGAAGTAAAATTACACCATTACCATATGCATTACTTTTTGGATATTTCCTCCGATATGATTTAAAATACGTGGCGTGAATGAGGAATGAGTGTGGACCGTTGCCCTGTTTTTGATGAACTTCTGTGGAACTTTTTTTGAATGGGGAATAGCAAGAAAAAAAGCCATTTATATTGACTGTTACTTTAGGATCAGTATGACATCAGAATCCAAGAATAGCATACAAAAACTACAAAACCCTACATAACATCTGTCTTTTATCCAGTTTAATAATAGTCATATAATGTGATACTTCTTTATTTTCAGATTGATGCTTTCCAACACATGCAACACTTCGTTCAAGGTATGCAACAGCAGGCCCAGCACGCCATCGCCGCCGAAGACCAGCAGCACAAGCAGGAACTCCACAAACTCATGGCCAGGTTTGGAATCCACCACACTTCAGTACTCTTGATCCCGCAGTCTCAATGATCAGTCTCACACGTGTGATTGTTTGGACGCAAGTATTTTGGCTCTGACCTTACTGTCTGGTTTCAAACTTCCTCTTATCTTCCCACTCGGACACTCTGATATATTTGATTCCGCGGCCTTGGTTTTCTTGGCATTTCTTGAACTCCAGAGCTCCAGAGGTAATTCGCAGTCTGTTGGATTTACCAGAAGTATTGCCAGTGCGTCATTATGCTTTTTAGCTGTGGTTCAGTGGTGTAAAGCCCAACACATTCCCGCTCAATGAAGAAAACACACCACAACCTGCTTAAGAGTGGAAATGTAGTGTGTTTGGTGCCCTTCTGTTGTAAATAGTGAGGGTCAGGTACAGTGCATTCTGTTCCTTTCCATCTCAGTGACTTAAGCGTCCATATTTCTTATAATGTCTCATCTCACACCTTTTTTGATTTCACATTTTGCCTTGGCCATTTTCTTTCAAAATATGGCAAAACACTTTAACACTTCAAGCAGGAATGTTATGAGGTGGGAAATGTGTTTTTAGCATCACAGGTTTTACAATTAAGATACATAATTAAACATTACAGATACAAATGCTTCTACTTGCTGCTAGCTCTGATAAAAGACGAGAGGAGAAGTGATGGAAATGATGATGATGGAAAGTTAAGCATTACCGCTACATCAAAATTGCGTTGGAGTTTAGGAACAGCTACATTGTACTTGGCTTTGTCAGATTTTGCGACTTTTTTATACAGCCAAAGTGCCGTTGGGCAATGCACCCCAACAAACCCTAAGTCCATCTGCTTAGCAAATCTTGATTTATTAGAGTTTGGAAGGGTATTGACCTAAAATAAATTATTGTTGTTTGGAAACTTGCGTGGGTGGAAGTTTGTTGGACATTTTATATATTTTTCTACATTTGTGCTTGTAAATTCTTAAATAGAAAATGAATACTACTCAACAAAGAACAACAATGGATTAACTGGTGCTCACTGGTATTGTAGTGGTTAAAGGTGTATATTGTTGTTACTACCTCAGCGTTGTGCGTTTGCTTCACGGCCTTGACCGTTTGCCAAATGTCTCTACCCTCTCCCTCTTAATTTCCCACTACAGCCAATAAAGGTCCAGAGTAGCATTCAAACCAGAACATTTTTTGTTATTATTAAGACACTCAAAAGCACTGTACAAAACTCCATTATACTAATTCACCCTTCCAAAGGTCAATCTACACACGCTTGAGGCAGTGTCTAATATGTCTTGCACAATAACAGTTTGCAACTTGTTCAATTCAAGCTCCTGTTTTTTTATTTACGTAACCTGAAAATTGCTGAAACATACTAATTATAACTAAAGCTGTAGTGGTAATATTAATAGAGCGTCAACAAACATTACATTTACAATATAATGCGCAGCCTGTAGTTGACCTATGGCTGAAGTCTGCTCCAGCAGATGGCTATAATCACAAGTACAATAAAGTGTTAGGTAATCTCCTCTGGCCAGCGCTCAAACGAGCAGCAGTCACGTTTGCCTCCGATTCATAAATCATACGTGACAACACACAATTGTGGCATGGCCCAGCACACTTTGTTTTTGAGTGTCTGAAGAATACATGTTGGGAAACACCTGTATGAAGTATAGTCAGTCCAGACAGGCTGACACACTTTCTGAATGCAGGTCTGGTTTGTGGTATGGAGCGCACCTGGACACTCAATACCACACAATTCAGAAATATTTAGCTGCCACTGCTTTAAAGATTTCAAAAATATTCCAAAAATATATTTACATGGATTCCTTGGCTTTAATGATCTTTGTAACAATATAAAATAGAATTAAACTGCAATTTCTTCAGCTCACTCAAATGTATGATCTTTCTTAGTATTTAACTATTTATGCCTTTTAATTAAAAATACGGGATATACATAGCTAGATTTTTATTTATAAAATGTACACGGTAACTATGTATACACTTGTTCAATTTATTATATTTATATATTTATTTACATTTATTATTTAACAGTGCTTCAAATTTGACTCGACTCGACTCCGCCCTGTTTTAGTGCATTTCCATTCGGTGCTCCTTCCTAAGACCAGGTACTTTTTTACTACCCTCTTCCCCCTTGGGCCAAGTTGAGCCAAGCAGGGATTGAACACTGGCCTTAAATTCAGATTTTTTTTTAATGTGGTCGTTCATATTACGAAAAAATGCCAATGCCGTTTGGGTCTGGTGTGAACAGAATGCAGCTAGATGTGCACAAAAAGCAAAAAAGGCACGTTACCCAGCTGCTCCTTTTATTCATGCCTTAAGTTTCTTTAAATTTCGCACAAAAGCTTTTTATTTCCGCTGGCATTGCAGCCTGGAGCGCTTCGGCCAACTCCCTCACAATCTCCTCAAATACCGCCCGATTACGGTACGAACCCTCTATTTTTGCCTTCTTGCACTGACAGTTTCCGGCTCCTTCATCTGCCATTTCTCTCCACTTTCTGTGTTGTTTTCTGACGCTTTGACTCAGAATTGTGATGTTTATCCCGGAAATGTTGCCTATTGATGATGTTCTTGTCAAGGATGGATATATATTGGATTTATTTTCACATATGAAAGTTGCCTGGGTCAGATTTGAAAAAAAAAAAAAAACACAGACGTGTGCTGTTCACACTGCCTTAAAAAAACGGCTACAGGTCACGTATGGGCAAAAAAGTCGAAATTGACCTGCAGTGTGAACGTAGCCTTTGATGGAGAACAATTCATAACAACGTACAGATCCCAACCTCTAATGAAACCATTCAGTCTTTGGGTCTAGACAAAACACTGTAAGCCAATGAGCCTTAGTAGGTTGTGTTGAAGTGATTGTATCTTGGTTGAGGCAGACCAGAAGGCTCCGGCTGTTTCTCTGTGGGCATCTGCGGGTTATGGGATTATGGATAAATTGATTCCCATTTGTTGTGCCACAGAGCTCACTGTCAAATATGATTGGAGGAAAAGTGGTTTGGATAATTGAACCCTGATTTGATACCAGAACATTTCAGCACAACACCACATTACATTTTAAAATGATCATTTCAAATTCATTTTGTGCCCTGTTAATAATATGCCTTAGCCTTAGGGTTATTGACTAATCAAATTTGATTACAACCTCAAACAGGAATAATTATTATGGTCTGAATATTTTTTTCATTAAAGGTGGTATGGACGATTTTTCGGCGATTTGAGAACGCATGTGCGGACTGATACAACACACACGTGCGTTTGTTTACTAGCGCAACGGAGCGCATCGCATCGCTCGTCTCCCGTAGATTTCTGTCCACTTCTGCGTCAGCTCGAACTGTCTTTCTCAGTCTTCATTTTGCCCCGTACACTGAGGGAACTATATTATGATAGATCCATGCGCTTAGGCACGCGGAAGCGTGAGCACGAACCGCACGCGGCAGCAGGTGAGCGGTAGGTGCGTTTTATGATTGATACGTGGCAGGACAAATGATTTATCCACGCCACGAGGAAATGTGATAAAAAATTTGCTGAAAAAAATCGTCCATACCACCTTTAAAAGTTCTTGGTTCTCTTTGTCTTGCTACATATAGTATTATTTGAAGCCCTCAAACACTTTGTCTATACAAATTGCATAAATTACATGTTTTTTTTATCATTAGAGTTAAATTTACCAGTTGTAATGTAATGACATCTGCTACATGTGGCATCACTTGTTGCTGCTTGATATTTGTAAAGAACACATCCATCTGCAGTAATATTGGTGTTAAAATGGTAGCTCTCTGAAAACATAAGGGCTCTGCCAAACACTAAACATATGATGAGTCTATGTATTAAATAGTTGAAAAATCCATGTTAATCTTGAGTAATCTTTTTTTGACAGGTGCTTCCTGAAGCTGGGTGAGTGGCAGCTCAGTCTCCAGGGCATTAACGAGAGCACCATACCCAAAGTTCTACAGTACTACAGCCATTCCACCGAACATGACCGCAACTGGTACAAGGTCAGCCCCGCCCCCTCGTCTCTCACCTTTCACCTCTGATCCCTCTACCAGTGCACTTTAAGTTCCAGCTGTGTCCAGAAGGTCCACGAACACTTGAGTTACCGTTCTATTGCTCGTCAATCCAACATATTTGTATTTTGCCCTGTGTGCACTGGTCATTTTTCCCTCTAATTGGACTCTGCTGCTGTAATCGTTTGAACATATGAGGTGATGAAAGAGTTGAAGATGTTTTTTTTTCGCACTCCAGGCAAAAAAAGATGTGGCTATGATCTTTGTATCCATCTTCACCAGCTCATACAAGGCTTCCACTGTTGCATAACTCGACAAACCACGAATGCACGTGTTTGTAATACAGGACTATCCCCAGGGAGACATCTTTTGTAAACCTCTTTAGAAAAACAATAAGTCAGACTTGGCGTATGAAATATAAAAGTTCTGTTCAGAACCCTTTGCCAGTTTAATCATTTACTTTCAACATTTGCTGAGTAGAACACAACAACGTATACTGTAACTGCATTTCCTCAAGTGCATGTCTAAGTCTTTTGTTTATATAAACTACCACTGTCTGCACATTTAGTATACCGGTATTACTACATTGGAAGGTGAAAGGTCCAATCAGTATTGTAGGAAACTTAACAAAATGGACCCAATGCCAATCACAAAGTATTACATGATTATAATACTAAACTGAAATAATGACTATTAAATATTAATCACTATTGATATTTTGCTTACTTTGTTGTCAACTCTGTCACCCTTGTTCCTTTTAGGCCTGGCACGCCTGGGCAGTGATGAACTTTGAAGCCGTGCTCCATTACAAACATCAAAACCAGGGTCGAGATGAGAAGAAGAAGCTCCGACATGCCAGCGGAGCCAGTGCCAACAGTGAAGCCAGCAACAGCGACAGTGAAGTGGACAGCACTGACCACAGCCCTGTGCCCTCTTCGGGTCAGAAAAAAGTCAATGAGGTGAGACTGATGTGTCATTTTAAAAACATATTTAATTGTAGTTAAATGTTTCCCCTCTGCATGGTTTCTAAGGACAAATGCAAGCGCTATGTTGTTTGCCCGTGTAAGACACAAGGATTACATTTATATGTGATTATCTTAAAGTCTAGGGTCAGTTTTTATTTTAAACTTTGTATATTAAGTTATATTCTTCCTAATGTCTTTTTCCAGGATCTCTCAAAAACACTGCTCCTGTACACCGTCCCGGCAGTTCAGGGCTTCTTCCGCTCCATTTCTCTGTCCAGAGGAAACAATCTGCAAGACACGCTCAGGTCTGTCACGCCAATATCAATGCATGTTCAACATGTTCAACATGTTCTACATGTCATACATGTGATATGGTATAGTGAGGAAAAGGGGACCTCTAGTGGTTTACATGTACTCATTTTATTATTACAAACGTGATGTCTTTCAGGGTTTTGACGTTATGGTTTGACTATGGTCACTGGGCTGATGTGAACGAAGCTTTGGTGGAGGGTATAAAGACTATTCAAATTGATACATGGCTTCAGGTATGACATGTACATTGATTATTAATATTACAAAATTACCAATCGATTATTATTGATCCTTTTTTGTGTCTGTAGGTTATCCCACAGCTTATTGCTCGCATAGATACCCCTCGGCCACTTGTGGGTCGTCTCATTCACCAGCTGCTCACCGACATTGGAAGGAATCATCCTCAGGTAAGGCGTCAGGAAAAATAAATCGAAAGTTGTACATTATCAATGGTTCTATGAATCCCAGATGACTGCCCTCTGGCCGTCATTAGAGGTGAAATAGAAACATTATTATTTGTCTATTAAATGTTTGTTCTTCTCTTTATATCAAAAGGCATTGATTTATCCACTCACAGTGGCTTCCAAGTCTACAACCACAGCTCGCCACAACGCTGCTAACAAGATCCTGAAGAATATGTGTGAACACTGCAACACTCTGGTGCAGCAGGCTATGATGGTACTACTCCTGTTATGTTTCCTCTTTCACTATATTGTGTAGACACTGCAGGGGAGGCAGGATGAGAAGCTTTCCTGACAATGTGCCCTTGTGAAAGCGGGATTTGAACCAACCTTTGAGTTTTATCCATAGAGATTATGTTGGCCAATGGAGAAATTACAGATTTGATTAAATTGTTTGTGTGAATTTCAATTTTGAAACAAACAAAAAAAGTTCTTTCTTGAGCCATCCCTTTTATAGACGTATTTCTCTTTTCTTACAATTATTAATTAAACTATTGTCATGGTCTATTTATTTATGAAGAATAATGTAGAATTCAGTTTTTTCAAATTAGTTGGTAGATTACAAGGTTTAAATACAGTTGGTAATAATAATAATAAATTAACTTTTTCCTTCAGGTGAGTGAAGAGCTTATCCGAGTGGCCATCTTGTGGCATGAGATGTGGCATGAAGGCCTTGAAGAGGCGTCACGGCTTTATTTTGGAGAACGCAACGTAAAGGGCATGTTTGCAGTGCTCGAGCCTCTTCATGCCATGATGGAGAGGGGACCCCAGACCCTCAAAGAAACCTCATTTAATCAGGTAAGCGTTATTTCACATACAACTTATTACAGTTTTTACATAAAATGGATGGACCAATAAATCAAACAATCACTTACTGTTCTAATAAATGTGGTAGAATATCTAACGGTGCCAATTGTATGTGATTTTATGAAGCAAAGGTTATGCAACCTCAATTGCCTCTTCCATATAACACCGGGATATCCCCTCAAGCTGTAAATAAACTGAACAATAAAATAAGTTCAACTCAGGACAAGCGTTTAAAAGTCATTATTATTAATTTAACTAAAGTATAGGCATAAAGACAGGATTACTTTGATAGCCATGTCTCCAGGCAAACTGAATTAACAGATGTGCACCATTTCATTTGGGATTCTTATTAATCCCAATTGGGAGGCCTTGACATTTAGTTTTATTGTCTGGTTTGAGCTGGCTGTGCTCATTTAGCTGTGAGCGAGTGCAGCAGAGCTAAGTATGTCTTTGTGTTGTAGGCGTATGGCAGAGACTTGATGGAGGCGCAGGACTGGTGCAGGAAGTACATGCGCTCTGGAAATGTCAAAGACCTGACGCAGGCCTGGGATCTGTACTACCACGTGTTCAGACGAATCTCCAAACAGCTTCCACAGGTGAGAGCAGACAGCAGAAAGGTGAAGCTCAAGCTATTTAAGGGGCCACCGAGATGCGCATAGAGATAAATGTAGTTTCTGTAATACCATACCATAAGTTTTATTTAGGGCCATTTCTTGCTTTTTGGGGCTCTCTTTCTACTCTGCGGCTGGGAAACAAACCTGGGTCTGGGATTGCGGTGAGGAGATGGGACCTAACCAAAAAGAAAATGTGTTACTGATTTGAAAAAGTAGATTACGTGGGTGCACAAAATGAACACGCTACGTTCCTCGTTGCTCTAAAAAAGTAATTTGTGTACTATACGTATTATCAGCTAACAGGTTCTGACGATCACAAACTTAAATAAATTGTATTGGCATTTTTTGTGATCGAACAAAGCGGCACATAATTGTGAAGAGTAAGGAAAACTGTTCATGATTTACAATTTTTTTTTTATCTATAACTGAAAACTGCATTAAAAAGGTGTGCATTGGCGCCCCTGTGCTCATGAGTAATTTGCGACTGAAACTACGGTTCTATGAATCCCGGATGACCGCCATAGGCCGTGCATAAAGCACTGGATGATCATCCTTGCGCATACTGTCGAGAATGAATAGCAACAAAGTCACCTTTGACCTCCCAGTGGCTCACATGAGCCTATATTATGACGTGACACCGGCAGCTCAGTCCCTAGAAACCTTCTCGCAAAGCAATAGAATCCCGAGGGATCGGATGCTCTGGTGGTCATCCAGGATTCATAGAACCGTAGTTACAGTTGTAACCTTCGTTCTATTTCAACCCTAATGACCGCCAGAGGTGGTGCATAAAGAACTGGATGATGAATACCAGCAGGGTCCCAAGGAATAGACAAAACCATACCTCAATGGGATGTAGAAAAATGTCACCCCTTGCAGCGGTTGTGGGGAAACCAAATTTACTCTGTAGAATCTTGCAAACGTATTCGGGGATGTCCAAGAGGCCGCCGCACAGATCACATCCAAAGACACCCTATTCATAGCAGCCGATGAAGTTGAGACCCCCCTTGTGGAATTGCACCTCATTCTGAGAGGCAGCGGTAGACTCATGCGAGCCACCGGGAGGTCAAAGCTGACTTTGTTGTTATTAATTCTCGACCTGTGTAAGCGCAAGGATGATCATCCAGTGCTTTATGCACCACCTCTGGCGGTCAGTAGGAGTGAAACAGTACTCAACTTTAAGGTTCAACCATTTATTCCCTCTGCACCTTTGCTTTTATTACTGTTTAGACACATCTGTTTTCTCCATTGATGGTAGAGTCACCATTACATCACTTAACAGTAGCTTGCTTCCAATATCTTTATTAGGTTTTTTTTAGCCCACCTAAACCTTTTCTGAAAACGAATCAAAGCATTTAATATAGCTTCACATACTATTTTGACCATGCTATATCAGGCCATTGCTGCATTATATTTTTGTATGTGGTCTGTGCATTCACATTAAAAGCCTGAAAGCTATTTACTGTATCTTTTCCTCCATTACGTCCTCCCTCATCTCGTCTCTGCACAGCTCACCTCCCTGGAGCTGCAGTATGTCAGTCCAAAGCTGCTGATGTGCCGTGACCTGGAGCTGGCTGTACCAGGGACATATGACCCCAACCAGCCAATCATCCGCATCCAGTCCATTGCCCCCTCGCTGCAGGTCATCACCTCCAAACAGCGCCCACGCAAGCTCACCATCATGGGTAAGACGATAAGCGGAAATCTATGTTGGTCTTGTGGCTCCCAAACCAATAGAATAGAAAAAAAATATATTAAAGATCACTTTTGCAATGAACAAACCTCAACATTAAACCAATAGAATAACATATTAGAATGTAAATGAGCAGAATGAGATGCAGAAGAAATGCTTGTTTTTTACTGCATGGAAAGCAAATACAGATGGTTTATACATAAAGCCATACAGCTTAGAATGATGTCTGTTATCTTAGGTTTCCTGAAAAGAAGGAAAAGTGCTACTGAAGTGTATAGAGAATATGGCAGGCGTTGTTTATCCCATTAGTTCATTTCACCAGCTGCTATATTTTGCATGATCAACTTTCTTAACTTTCTGTTACAAACTTTTTCTGAATACAAACTTTTGTAGTAATTGTAGTGATTTGAGAAGTGAGAGTTAGTTCATTAACACTAAATCACTGCAGTTTTGGTTGTTGTGTCTTGCCTGTTAAGAAATCACCAAGCATTTCTTTTCAGCTATTAAAAAAATGTGGACGTCAATATTTTTGAGAGAATACAATGCAAACGTTCACAGTAAATTGCTTGGATACTATTTTTGCAATGTATGGCACTATTATTTAAAAACTATGCTATACTAGAGGGAACATGTGTATGAACTATAAAGAAACAAATGTGTCGTTTCAATGTTGAAATCAGTCTAGGCAGAGCACTTTGAAGTCACCCTGCCCGGGAGCCAAAATCGTCCATTATCAATCACAAATGCCTCACTTCTCTCCGCACCTCTCCACTTGACAACTCGCTGCCTTGTTCTTCTGTACCTTATCGGTGCTACACAATGTACTCTGTAAAAGATAATAGCCAATAAATCAAATGACCTCCGGAGAAATGGCAGAGATTAAGAGTTCCCATGGACAAGGCATTAGTGAGATTTAGAGTCACAAGAGTGTCCCTCCAGCAACACTTGACGCTCAGAGTCCTGGACAAACGGGGCCGGATATACATCTACTTTATCTCTTTGTATATGTAACAAACAGTAAACAAACAAGACCAGAGAAAGTACAACAGAAAAAAATATTAAAAAACATCCAATAAAACCATAGAAACTAAAACACAAGAAATTGTCCCATTTTGCCCACGAAATGTCAAATTTGCCCATTTTTAAATTTAGACCAAATGGGATTTTTTTTTTCTCGATTTTTCTAATGTATTATATAATCAGTGTCCAATTTTTGATAGTCGGTGCATTTTGTGTCATCCAATTTTTTTGTGAGGGCCTAAAAATCCGGCGGAATGGAACTATGGTAATATATTGTCTGTAAAGCTTTATTGATCTCAATCCAAAACTTCTGAGCAACAGGACAGTCCCAAAAAACGTGACAATGGTTTGCCAGACTTTCTCCAACAGTCAGCATTTTCCTGTGAGTAATGGGCACTTTGACATGGTGTTATAAAGAAACAAGACACATTTTTCCAACAGAATTCTCTCCAAACATTTCGACTCTTCATCATCCAGAACAAAGTGGCTCTCTCTTTCCTTTATGTAATCAGTAGAATGAAAGCCCACATTCTTAATACATTTAAATAATTTGGATATTATTCCTCTTGAAAGAAATCAACTCAGGTTTTCCACAAAAAGTTCATGACCCAAAAATGGGGAAAAAGAAAAATGGTCAATATCTATGATAGATATAGCGAGAATGTGTTTTGATGTCTCATTGTAAATGTGTGCATTTATGGTCATGAAGAGAGGGAATCTACATCGTTACAATCCTCTTCACGACTAATTATTAATAACTTGATATTGACAAGACCAGAGAAAACAAATTAGGTGAAAATAAAAATAGGCATCCAAAGAAAAGAAAGTCCAAAATAAAAGTCCCATTTAGTCCAGTGACTGTCAAATTTGTAAATTTTTTAGTTCTTCTACCACTTTTTCATAACTCTTTTGGAGAGTCTACATTATGGCAACAGCATCTGTAGAAATAAAATGGTAGATATCACATTTACATCCTGAGACACTGCCTGGAAAGAGGTTACAGAGCCATCTGTAGAACAGCAGCAGGAGGACGGACAGCGGAGCACTCAACTGAAACTTTACACTCAGATGGTTTAGTAATGTTCAAAGACTTCAACTAATGCTGCTGTTGTGTGGTGCCCTCTACAGGCAGTAACGGCCATGAGTTCATGTTCCTGTTGAAGGGCCACGAGGACCTGAGGCAGGACGAGAGGGTGATGCAGCTCTTTGGGCTGGTCAACACTCTACTGGCCAACGACCCCGCCTCTTTGCGCAAGAACCTCAGGTAAACGCACTCTACCATATTCATAACACATATTCAGAAGACAAAAGTGACAAGAAGTACGTGAACCTCTTTAATGCACAGCAAAGCATTTAAAGATGACACTGTCGAGATTTTAAAGTATACATTTTGCTTATTGAACACTATTTTGCATCCCGGTCACACGTACTCCTAACTCAGTCTGTACAAATGGACAGCATCTGCATTCCACCCATCAAATCAATATCAATCAGAATAACTCCTGCACTGGTGACTGTGTTGTCTGTTTCACTTTGATCAAATGCTGTATTAGATGTTCTGATCAAGAAAAAGAAAGAAGCAATTAATTCCTCTAACCTTTGTGGCATTCATCCCTTTGAGTACTAAAAATTGTCGGATTTCTCGAATAAAAATGAACAACAATTGTATGAGTTATTCTTGCAATAAAAGGAACATAACCATTCTCTATCTAGATGATCATTATTTACACACCACTGAATTGTTGTTCCTCGCTGACAGACCTTTAACTTGTGTGTCACTTGTGTTTGTGCAGCATCCAGCGGTATGCGGTGATCCCTCTGTCCACAAACTCGGGTCTGATTGGCTGGGTGCCGCACTGTGACACGCTCCACGCTCTGATCAGAGACTACAGGGAGAAGAAGAAGATCCTGCTCAACATCGAACACCGCATCATGCTCCGGGTGAGGAACACGGCTCCATCATCCGCTGCAGCATCAGCGAGTTCACTTATGTGCTTCCCGCTGGTTGAGGGGCTAAAGCAGCAGCACATATGCCAAGCTCTGTGCGGCCGGTATCAGCGCTGTGAGATCAAATTTTGACTATGATAATTTGCCAAATGCCCTCCCTGCTTTCCCCCATTTCATGCTACACTGTCTTATTAAATCCCCAAAAAAATCTGTCAAAAAGAAAGTTCAGTTATACCACCTGAATAAGCATTTCTTCTCAGACTAGAAGTAAATAGCTATATTGAAAGACACACTAGCATGGGGTGCACGGTGGCAGAGCAGTTAGCGCTCTACCCTCTCAAACCTCTATCTAGGTTCCATTCCCGGGCCAAATTCTCTCTCTGGGTGAATTCATCATGTCCTTCCCATGTTACCGACAAGCTGGTCCCTGTCCAAGGTGTACCCCACCTAAGGCCCATAGTCACCTGCGACGCCATAACGGGAACAAGCTCTAAGGAGAAGCAGAAACTAATGTACTACAGCTCTACAGTGAGAGTGTTTGAGCTGGAGAAGGCTTTGTGCAGTGGTCACTCTCTCAAGTCATCAATACAAGATCAACTGGTGAAAAATAATGCAATATTTGATGGAAATAAATCTTTTGACTTTGCAGAAGATTGTTGAAACAAAGCCACAGTGAATGTGTGCCGTAAACCATGCGAAAAGCCGGTTCATCAGCGGTTCATAAAAATATTGGAGCGTGTGACAGTGGATGTGTTTAAAACCACTAGTTTTAAGACAGTTTATTTTTCCAAATCCCTCACGGTCACGGTCTGGTCCGGCTGTTTATCAAAGGCTGAAATCAACCTTGAACGAGTCTATGATGTGTGGACAGACGCAGGTGAATTCTTGGTTGTTTGAAATAGCTGAACAGCAGGCTTTACAAAATATCTGATAGAGACGCGTATTCTCTCTTTGACGCCACGAGCAAACAAAGAGGAGCAAGGCCACAGACGGGGCTGTCTCTAGAGCGCCTCACCACATTGTGCCATTGTAACATCGACCCTGGAAGCATTCCCTGGGTATAAAGAGATGAGAAGAGGGTCAGACTCGAAGTAAACAAGTTGGACTAATGCTGTTGTGCTGCTTT
Source organism: Eucyclogobius newberryi (assembly GCF_026437365.1). Lineage (NCBI taxonomy): Eukaryota > Metazoa > Chordata > Actinopteri > Gobiiformes > Gobiidae > Eucyclogobius > Eucyclogobius newberryi. Next base: position 25,501,875 of record NW_027315801.1, read on the forward strand.
GAGTTTTTCACCTAAAAGAAATAACACGTGATAAAATGTGAGTCCGTTTTGGGTCCTGTGTGTAATGTGTGTGAGTTTATGACTTGACATCACCTGGATCCTGGTTGTGTTTCAGATGGCCCCGGACTACGACCACCTGACCCTGATGGAGAAGGTGGAGGTCTTTGAACACGCTGTAAACAACACGGCTGGAGACGATCTGGCCAAACTCCTCTGGCTCAAGAGTCCCAGTTCAGAGGTGAGACCACCAAACGCTTTCAACAAATCCGACTGAAAGTGTGTTTTTTTTTTTGTTTTGTTTTTTTGCTTGAATCTTTTCCTCTAAGATCTCAATGTTGTCTTCCCCCTAGAAGTTTTCCTATCCTATCGCAAAGTAAGAAGCAAGCAGTTGTGTTCCAAATAATACATATATAACTTTCATTTTTGAGAAAGATATAATATTCATTTCCGAGCATCTTGTTGATCTCAAAAGAATTGGGTTACCAGTCTCCGTGGCCTACTTTTAAACCACTAACTTGGCAGGATGTTGTAAGCAGCGTTCAAACTCGTCCCTTTTTAGAGTATTAGCCGCCTGTATAACTCATGTTGAGCTGTGAGCATGCATCAAGCAGCCTGTCATAGATTGTGTATCCTGGACTTGCCGCTATATGTTTACTGACATTTAATCATCTTTTCTCCCCCCCCCCCCCCCCCATCCAGGTGTGGTTTGACAGGAGGACCAATTACACCCGCTCCCTGGCCGTCATGTCGATGGTCGGCTACATCCTCGGGCTGGGAGACAGGTGTGTGAATCCTCTAGAGCCAAGTCTATTTTAAGACGGTAAAATTAGGTAAAAAGCTATTAACCAAGAAATGTTATTTTGACCCTTTAGGCATCCGTCCAATTTGATGTTGGACAGATTAAGTGGGAAGATACTTCATATCGACTTCGGAGACTGCTTTGAGGTGAGTGAGAAGGTAATGATAAAAGAAGGTTGTCATGAACATGTGAAGCTGAGATGGTGTTCGTTGGACAGGTGGCTATGACCAGAGAGAAGTTCCCCGAGAAGATTCCATTCAGACTGACCCGGATGTTGACCAACGCTATGGAGGTAATATATTTCATTCTATTGATTACAAGTAAGGACCAGTGTTGCCCGGTAGTCGAGGGATCCAAACAGCAGAACAAATGTCAGTCTGCGGCTGGTCTCAGCAATGTAAGAGCTTTCTCAGCTCTGACAATGTGTTGAATGCCCTTTCTACTCTCATGCCCGATCTCATCAGCTCTCGGAAGCTAAGCGGGTCAGGACCTGGTTAGTACTTGGATGGGAGAATGCTGGAACACCAGGGGCCACAGTGGGGCACTAGAGGAAATGTCATTGTGTCCTTAAGCAATACACTTCACCCATAATGCCTGGTAAAGTGCTTTGAGTGCCTCGAAGGTGGAAAAACACAAGTAGGGACCAAATGTATGCAGAATGAAAATATATAGCTTTGACCCAACGTAGTATAAAATGTGTCTAATTATAGATACTGTTGTTCAGCAAGAATGCACCTTTAGTTTAAAGGTGTTCAATGTAGCTTTTTCGGTGGAGGATCTCCCTCGAGCTATTTTTGTTTTGCTATGGAGACAAACATGGCATTTTTTTCAAGGAATATCTTAAGCAATCAAATGCCTGTAATCTAATAAATGCAAGATAGATATATTTGTCATACTTGGCAAAGACATGGAGACACCCCCACCTCCAGAAAAATCATAGTGCACTGTAACAACCGTTTGTTACACTAGCGCTAGCGTGGTGCGCTGACACTTGGGCTGACACACTCGGACTGCTCTCTTGGCCTAAGTCCTAACAGCTCCATCTCTGTTGTGAGCAGGTGACAGGTCTGGATGGTAACTACCGCATCACGTGTCACACGGTGATGGAGGTGCTGAGGGAGCACCGGGACAGTGTCATGGCTGTGCTAGAGGCCTTTGTCTACGACCCTTTGCTCAACTGGAGGCTCATGGACAGTAAGACTTTCACTCACACACACACACAAACACAAACCCACACATACACATCTTCACAAGTTTTTTTTAGGGCAGGAACTTTCCACTTTAGGAGTCAAGCCCAAACGACTTGACCTTCAGCTGGAGTTTCAGAAAGTGATTATCGTTTTGAAAGTTTGGACCAAGTCAGAGTTCGTCATCTACCACTTTAAATCACTCACGTCAAACCCAAGGAAAGTGGGGCAAATGTGTCCGTCTATCTTGCATTAAATCAGTTTGGGTTTGCTATTATTCTAGATTATTGCGACAAGCGCAATGACACTGACAAAATGAAAAGAAAACAAATTGTCAGTCTTGGTGCTTGCTGTGCTGCTCACTTTGTTAAAAACTGACAGAATCAGGAATGTGTGCACCATAACAATGAACAGTAAATCTCACCGTACACAGCAGACATTTTGTGATGACCATTTTCAAGTACATCTTCCTAACATTGATTTTACGGTAATACTGATTTCTTGTATTTGACCATAACATATGATTAACTATTGTTATTAGCTTTCTAAGTACTTTTTATCTCTGGGCATGTGTTACTAACTTGACCTCTAACCCACAGCAAACACCAAAGGCACAAAGCGCTCCCGCACTCGAACGGACTCGTACACCGCTGGACAGTCTGTCGGTTTGTGTACCATGAGCTCAAATACTATTAATACTACTGTTAATAAGTATAGAATTCATACGCCTGTCATGTGTTTCCCCCGCGCAGAAGCGTTGGAGGGAATAGACCTCGGCGAAACCACCCACAAGAAACCAGGCACCACCGTACCTGAATCCATCCACTCCTTCAGTCAGTGCATCTCTTATAAATGAATTCTCAGATGTAAAATGCTTGTTGTTTTGCTGGTTTCTGCTCAGTTTGGCGCTGCCTGCTGTCATGACTGAGCGCTGTAAGTGCTGTGTTGTTGTTAGGCAGCACTTTGCCAGACAGCGGTTTTATATGTTGTGTTTTGGAGGCTGACGGGTGTTTGACGTCTTTTGCCGCAGTTGGAGACGGCTTGGTTCAGCCTGAAGCTCTCAACAAGAAAGCTATTCAGATCATCAACCGAGTGAGGGACAAGCTGACAGGTGAGGCCAAATCTGACTAACTCATTTATAGTAAGTCATTATTTTGTCAGTTAGGCTTAATATGATATAATTTGTAAATTAATTTAAAACAATTATTAAAGGATTTTTAGTTATTGATGATTGTTAATTGAGAAAGGAATAATATTGATATAAATACAGTGTGATAGAGAATAGTGTTTTCTTATCTATTGTTTTAATTGACAATATGCATATTTGAAGAGTTGGGGAGGTTTGAATATTTATGTTTCTGACAGCGCTCCTTCAGAGGTGCATTATATAATCCAATCCACTTTATTTATGGAGCACATTTTATAAATTGAATTGTTTCCCCAAACAATGATGTGCAGCATACAGAATACATTTTATTTTTAAACAAAAAATGTACTACCAGTGCTCATAAAAATAATATAAAAACCCTAAAACAGTAATTAAATACTCTCAAACAATAAATAGGGCATAATGTTTTGTCCTTCCAAATAGAACAATTTCAAATTATAATCAGAGGTTACATCAGACAGTTACTCTTGAAATTACTGAAATTAGTCTTACTTGAGTAGTAGTTTCCCCAAATAGAAAAACAAACCTAAATTACTATAGAAACCCTTGGTAACCCTGTTTTTATTTGCCCCGCAGGACGGGACTTCTCCCACGACGAAACGCTGGATGTGCCCACACAAGTGGAACTGCTGATAAAGCAGGCCACCTCACACGAGAACCTGTGCCAGTGCTACATCGGGTGGTTAGTATTACTTTTATATATCTGTGATGTATGGGGAGACACGGCGCAGGGCAAGAATACATCATCGCGCACTGAGGAGTAACCGCAGCCAACTCTGGGATCAGGATGTAAGGACAGAACCAAGGTCAATGGTGGATCAATAGAGGCTGGCAAGAACACCTGTACTAATGCCTGTTTTATGGCTTCATTAGAGGACTACTGTCTTCCACTATATTTATTCACATTAATATTCCACTTATCCCATTATTCACACCACAGCACTGGAGATTTAGAAATATAATTCATAACATCGGTCATTCTGGTTGGTAATTTGTTCTCTCAAGTTGGCACATGGTTATTCATAAGATTTTATTAAAATTATTATCAGTTAGTAACTCAAGAGAAGCGAAGGATTATTGTTGTGCTTGTGCAAGAAGCTTTTACTCGGGTTGCACTATCTTTGAAAAATATGTCATTGCGATGTTTCTGTCAAGTATTGCAATTAGATTAGCAATTTGTTTTGTGTGTGGAGGAAATGATGGTTCTTAAAAAATTGCAGCCTTTGCGACTTGCTAATTGTGTCCATTCAAATTGCGATATAACATTGCAATTCATCTTGCAGCCCTAACTTTTACTTGCCAAAAGCTAGCATTGTTCTTAACCTTATCTAAACTGCTTTGCGTCCTCTAGTGGTACTTTTTGTGGAAATAAATTTGGGTTACATTACATACACCTGTTTATCATATGCACAGTATACACTCGTTATTTTACATGAAAACCAACATTAGGTGTTAAACTGTACTTGCCTGAATTACATTTTTATTCCCACCATTTACCGTAATTTTCAGAAAAAAATCCCCAACATTTTACAACCCTATTCAGACTTAGTGATGTAGCCAATCTTGTTATATTGTCTTATCTGTGTCTTTCAGGTGTCCGTTCTGGTAATGTTCTGGAGAATGTCATTTTCGTCTTGCTGTGACCACAAACTACAACAGCACTCACTAAAACTGGCCTCCTGCTGAACCTTCTTAAACCGGAATCCCAGTGTTGTTGAGCGTCCAGGTTAAGTTTAAGAAATCACCCAAGGATCTGTTTTATCTCATTTCTTTAAATTATAAATGTTGTCACTCCATTTAGTGGCATTTTCTCGTTTTCGTTTTGTGGCCAAATTGTAATAAGCGATGCCTTTTCTAACAGCCCAGGTTCCTCCGGTCTGCTTTAACATTGTGAATTAATGTAATACTTTACATGCTCTGCCTTTGACTTGTTGAAGGATGTGGACCTCATAATGTATTATATGAGCATGAAGTTGCCAATAAATCTGTACAGATAACAACGGTATAACAGAGTATTTTTTATTAAGGCCTTGAATCTATGACAAAGTATTCCTCAAGTCTTTGGAAACTACATGCACAATAGCTTCACCCCAATACAGCAATATTTCTTAGTGAAAAAAAGGAATTTGTTCTTAATGTTTTGGCTGGTTAAATAAAAAAATAAAAATGAATGTTAATTAGTTAATTATTTATGGCTTGTACAATGCATGGTTGATGGTTTTAATTTGAAGGATGTGCTTTTAGTGTTTGGATAGACGCTTTTTGCTGTTGTTGTTTCGAAACATTTTTACATTCCTTCTTCGCCAAATAAATGTTTAACTCATAGTTACTACTATAAACTAGGAAAAAAAAAGTATATATTCAACCCTGGCCTGTGTCCTCCTTTGAGCTGCTTAGAATTCTAAACTGAAATGTGCCGCACTTGTGCCATTAGCTCTTCCACCTACAGAGGGCAGTGTTCCTCCTGTCAGACGTACCTCGCACTCTCTTCACATTTCACATTTCTACCTTTGCTTTTTGAATCAAGATGAGAGTGCTTGTTCTCCACTATATTTATCCAGGCTGTAGACCGCGGGGAGGTAGTGCACGGCGATGCTTCTCTCAACCCACAGAGAAATCAAACTGAGCAAATTGCAGCAGCAGAAGCAGCCCAGACTACTATTAATTCAGTTTTATCTAGTGGGTGCAAGGTAGCTACGTTTCACTCCCAACTCATTGTTATTCCACCACTTATTCTACTATTTATTCCCACTCTGCTTTCTCCTCTGAAGGTTAATTACTTATAGATAGTTGGGGATTACGGATCAACAAAAAGAAGCCCATTGATTGCTTCCCCGGCGTGCCCACCTTTGCAATGTCACACTCCTTACACACAGGGACATGGGCGCGGTGATTATCTGTTCTCATCGATCCACTCCTTCTGTTCTTGTGCACACTCTTGCTGCCTCCACTCTGTCACTTCCCCGCCGCCGCTGCCCAAAAGCTCATTATAGAAAATGTGACTTTTCTCATCGTGGCCATTTTCTCCCCTTGTTTCTCTAATTTGTTTATTTTTTGTCTTCTTGCACCTCGTCTCGCAGTTTGAGTCAATAGCTGGAGCTAAATAGGCGCCATTGATCGGTTGGCGGGATTTAGCTGTTTACCAAGTGTGGAAATGAAAGTGCGACGCGGGAATGGAGGAAAAGGTGTGTGGACGCTGCCGCTAGATTGTGATGAATTATCCTCATCAGGGGACAATGGACACAAATGAAGATGAAGGTTGGTTTGGTGAGGCTTGGAAAACATCAGTTCTTGTTCTTTTACATGTTCGGAGTAGAAAAGCAACAGGCCAAAACGGGCGGCCTTCAATTTGCTTTGTAGGCGAGACTCGATTTATTCATATATTCCATCTCTAATTAAAATGTCCACATGATCATGCTTGATGATTTGCGTAAAATGGGGAAGGGCAATGTGTCAATAAATATCTAATTGTCCCTGTGACATTTTGACATTTCAGTGATACCGTCATATGTGATTCAGTGTGTCCTTCCATTGGTCTGTGTCTGTAATGCTCCGAGTGAGTGACAGGACGATTTAGCCAATCAGAGTGTGAAGCTTTTGTTCCTCCTAAAAGCATCAGAAAGTCAACGGCTTGATTGCTCCACCCACAGAAGAAGTTTTAGGTGACAGCATCCAGACTATTCACACAGAATTGATATCACATATCACAGCTTATTACATCTATATTACTCTTTACATTAAGTACCACCTAAGAAAGAATATTGCTATCTGCTTCTGTTGTATGTGTAAACAATAGTTAAAAACTAGCAATGACTACCACGATGGATTTGTCTCTGAACCTGAATGCTTTTCCACCTCCTTCTCGCCCCCGCTGAAGACCGGAGCAGCCGTGGCGATTCAAAGTCAAATCAGTGATACAAATCCAGTTTTCCCGCTAAACCAAAGGTGTCCAAACTTTTTTCACTGAGGGCTGCATTTTGAAACATATACAGCGGGCCACAGATTATATGACAGATAAGTGAATCATTGGAAATGTTGCATTTGATGTAGATGAGCGTCCACACCTTTAATAAGGCTTGGAACATTAATATTAAGACTGTATCTCATCAAAATGTGTGTTATTTAGGTCAAATGTTACAGTAAAATTCTTTTGTCTTGGGGCCATTTAGCTGGAAGCCTGAGGACCAACAAAAATTGGTCTGAGGGCCACATTTGGCCCCTGGGCCATAGTTTGGACATCCCTGCACTAAACTTATCATCATCACGAGGCTCTGTGTTGTGCCTATTATGTTCAAAGAAGGACACTCTGAATGAGACTGAAAATAAATGTTATTTAGCCTATTTAATTAAACACTTATTATTACTGTTATTTCAGTAGTTTTAATTTACATTGTTTTATTCATCATTTCTACATTTCTTATCTCCCAAGAGTGGCACTTCAGAAAAGGTTTGACAAGCCCTGAACAAGCATTGAACAGTTTGAAACTATGCTTTTTTTTCTCCTACCTTTTTCTGTGGCTCAAATACCTGACCTTTGAGGCTCTATTATCTTCTTTGCCAGTTGACCATTTCGTCGAGTTTGAGGTCATAAATGAGTGCGTAGAAAACACGACTTCAATCACTTTGAAGATGTCATTCACCTTACAGCAGACTTTTAGCTCGGCCTCCGTTGCAGCCTTCAACTCTCCTCAATCATCAGGCAAGGTGCAGCTAAACACCAACGCACCTGTCAACAGCATATTTCAGATGACATCACAACATTCTATAGGCCAATAATATTTAATACAAATGGCCCAGCCAACATAACCTAGTGTGGGGCGTATGTGGGCTTCCAATATGTAGGTCCACACGAGGTCCACATAAAATCTAAATGAGGTTATGTAGGCCCCTGGGCTACACAGGAAAGACACATAATGCCTCTGGATTATTAGATGGTTAAACTATTAGAGCTCAACCAGTGGATGTGTAGAGTTAAACAGCAGTCAACAGCGTAACATCCTGCTCCTCGTTCAAACCTTACTGAAACAGAAGATTCACACCCAACATTTGTAACCTTAAAATGCTAAAAGATACCCTAAATAAAGCCCTCCAATAAAGGCCGGCAGCTAAAATGAATACTGTTAAAATGCATATTTTTCTTATCATACAAGACGTCATTAATAAATTATCAGACTAAAAAATCTGAATTTATTTTAGATATATCACAGCAAAGTACAATGTAATTAATATGAAATTCTGGCTCTTGTCCCCATCTGCTTCTAGAATTTGAAAATCACCAATAGTGTGAAAACAATGACTCTGGAAACACATTCCATAAGCATTCAGCCAGTCTTTAGTTTGTGTTCGTAACTCTGTGAATAAAGCACAAAGAATAGAGCACAGAGTGATCAGCAACATGTGAACAACACAGGTTAAAAACAACAAGACTCCATTTAATTCTTGGAGAGAAGTAGCCTGCAATCATTATGATTAAAGGTGCACTATGCATCTTTTGTGTGGAGGGTGGAAGCTGGACAGACTAGAATACTACATATCTTCCTCAAAATACAGTAATATTTACAGTAAGCTGTATTGTTCTTATGGTATTGTAAATCATTGTTTGTGCCCATATTATGCAAAACCAGTAGAAGCCGCATATAATAAAAAAATGCATCCCAAACGCACCAAAATCCAAGAAAATACCCCCACATTCGTCCACTGGTTACATCTATAAGGCATTACGCCCAAAAATATCTATGGGAAATAAGATTAGTGGCATAAAGAATCCCACCTTTCCTTTTGACGTAGTAAAGTGTGCTTTATGCAGCATTGCAGCTGGGGGTCTGCCACCTATACCTTTCTCTATAGAGATGTTTTTATAGTTTTTCCCAGTGGTCTGAACTATGATGTGGTCTGTCTCCAGTCACTCTACTCCTGCTCTTCTGAGAACAAACTTACTCTTGACCTCTGGCATGGCTCACAGCTATGTAGAAGAAAACACTTGATGTTAGCTTGTGGAGTTCGATAGCTGTGGAGCAGTTTGAAGCTCGCGCCTGTAGTCAGGATAAGTGTCTGTGCAGTGTGCTATGAAGCCTGTATCGATGGAGTTGACAGCATTTAGCCCTTTGTGAGATGGGCTGTTCCCGCAGGACCCTCCAGAACATTCTCTTCCACAGCTCCAACCTTGTTTACCGCTCTGCTAATATTCCCCTGGGCAGGGCATCAAGAACACAAGTTAAGACAACTCCTCTGTATGGCATCGTCTGCTTGGTAAAGAAAAGGCTAAATTACTATTAGTTTTCCAACTAATTTGGCTGCATTGCAACAAAAAACACAGAAAAGAAACCCTAAAGATTTTATACCTTAATTAAAGAAAACCTTTTAGAGAAACAGGGCTTTTATGGGTACTAACAAACAAGGAGTTCCTGCAACCAAGAAACAGTGCATAATTGACCATTATGATATTTTTATTGAATTTTATAAAAGCATATAAACCAGAACTCTCAAAGGGAATAATATCTAAACTATATAAAGGTATAACTTTTAACAGCCTCTCTACAAGATAGCCTTTGTTTACCCTTGCACCACCTTAAATAAACTTTAAAGGCCGTGGCTGGAGAGCCGCGGCGCGGTCAAATGGCCGCGCAGTTTCAGGGACCGCGGCATTTCCCTTAGAGCCCGTTATAGCCTCATGGCTAACCCTAACCTTAACCCTAACCTTAACCCTAACCTTAACCCGGCGCGGTCTAAAACGGCGCTAAAACGCGGTCAAATAGCGGCGCCGTTTCATGAGCCGCGGCGCACAAAAATAACATGGCAGTTTCGGCCGCGCGCCACGGCTCTGCAGACACTCCCAAAAAACATATATATTTTGTCATCCAGACTTCCAGACTCTCATGAGTAAGTCCAACGGCACAGGAAAAGAAACTGTTTTGGTGGTGGAAGGTTCTGGCCCGGATGGACCGTAGCCTCCTGCGGTCCATCCGGGCAGAGCAAAGGAGAAAGTACACAGCCCTGTGGAGACCCTGAGACATTCTTCCCCAGCCGCACGCATTGCATCCGATACCTCAGGAAATCAGTGATCCACCTGTAGGGTTTATCATCCAGAACAAAGTGAGTGAGAAAGTATATGTACCTCTCAGTGAAAAATCACATGTTTGGAGGGAATTCTGTTGGAAAAGAGTGTCTCGTTTCTTTATAACCCCCAAGTGTCCATTACTCACAGGAAAATGCAGACTATTGGAGAGGATGTTGCAGCCAGGAGGCAAATCATCATGATTTTCGGGATTGTCCTGTTGTTCACAAGTATTGGACTGAGATTAACAATGCCTTACAGACAATTTATCACATCACAATTCCAATGGATTTCAGAACGCTGTATTTCTGGCTCAGGACTTCTGCCATGGACACAACCAGCAGTTATTGCTGGAACATCCTCCTAGCATCGGCAAAAAAGGCCCTCACAAAATCCACCAACGATCAAGGACTGGACTAACATTATAATTGACATACGTAAAATGAAACAAACTACATTTGGACTCAAATTGACAATTGACAAATTTGACAAAACTTTGGACAAAATGGGACCTGTTTCTTTTCGGGTTCTTTAGGCCATTAGTTTATTTTTTTCCATTTATTTGTTGGATGTCTGCTGCTTTTATTTTGTATCTGTTCTCTCTGGTCGTGTTTCCCTTTCTCTTTTCTTGTTTTTATATGTTCTTTAATTTAAAAACATCCAAATGAAGAGAAATTGATTGTAACAAACCAAACTTCAAAGTAATACGACCATCTTTGTTTATCCATAAATAAAAAGAACCCTGGCAGTGCTATTTTAGTGTGTGGTTATTGTTGTCTCCAGAGATGAGTGTCCAGGCTGGGGCTGAGGCTGACCCCTGTCTGACCCTCTTTCCTCTGGATCCAGAATACACAGCTCTACTCTGACTAACACACTATTTTCTGCCAGCATAAATGAGGCGAGGAAATCATTCCTACACCTTTAACAGTGATTGTTCATTATACATTTTACAATATGAATATTGCAAGCAGAAGATAAATGTACTACATGGTTTTACTGTTCTGCCTGTTTTAGCTATCTTAACTTATTTACACTTTTTATTTTACTAATAGGCCCCTGTTATATTATTTAATATGTGTATTATGATAAATAGTTTTTGATTAACGGTTTGCTTTATTGGTTATGCTACCCATAGTGCTCATATTTGGTTAACATCGCATTTTTCATTGCATTCCATTGCCTTTTTTCCCTCTCTGAGCATTTCACTGCACTCGTCCCCCCACAGTATTTGATTACATTTAATCACATTTGCCCCCCTGGCCATTTCATTACATCTCATTGTAGTTGTCCCCTCTGCATTGGTCCAGACAGAGAATACTGTCCATCTGTTTTGATTCTTAGTGTAAGACCCGGAGAGTTCAGGACCAGAGTTCAGGGCTGCTCTGTGCACGTGTCTTCCTCCGCTTTCTGCATATGTGACTGACCATGGCCAATCCAGTTACATGTCTACCCGGAGACATTTTGAGTTATTCACATATTCTGAAAGTGTGAATTCAAAGCTTTCCAATGATGTCTCACTCATGTAAGTTGTGGTCATTTGAATGTATACAACTCTCAAACCCATTCACTGAGAAAACGGCTTCCAAAGTTTCTCACCTGAGTGAGCCCAGAGTCACAGGGGGGCTCATTTGCATCTCATTGAGATAAGCCCTCCCCCTGTCACACTGACACCACCTCCCCCTACAGCTGTCACTGAAGACTCAAGAGGAGTGTTGTTATTGATGGTAACTGGACTTGAATCAGAATTAGAAGTTACTATATTAAAATGGAAATACTTGGACTACAAAAGGCCCTGAATAGAATCAAAGAATCAGAATGAGAATAGGGTTCATTGCATTTGTCGGTAAACATAATTCACAGATGATTCAGTGCACCAACAATGGTGCACTGAATGATTCAACACAAACAACAAAAGATAAGATAAGATAAGATAGCCTTTAATGTTACAACGCAGTAGATACAGGGGGAAAGGACAGATAATTTATAGGAAGTTTAAAAAACACCCTCAATAGAAGAACTCTTATAAACAGATGCCAGGGCCAGGTATACGAACTGCAACATATGAGATAATAGACATCATAGGTACACCATCAGAGTCCAATTACGTCCGCAGCCTCTTTTGCACATTCGTCTTCTGTGCTGTGACTCTCGGCGCTGGGCATGTGATGTCTTTTGCCTCGTCAGCACAGAAAGGCCTGATTTTTTCATGCAGGTAGGTCTGCCTGTCAATGTTCAATCCAGGTGGGACCAGGACATGGAGATTGTCAACCGGAGGCAGAACAGCTGTAGTGCGTAGTAGCTGAAATTCCACTGGTTCTGCTCCACAGTGACTTTTCGCAAGCACCACACCTGGTCTCTTGACCTGGTCTCTTGGCATCAAAGCTGTAAGCAAATAACAGGACATTTAAGAAATGGCTAACTATTTCACATGAAACACTTATTAACTATTTTTTTTGTTTGAATATAAATACCTGAAGTGCTGATAGCTCTTGATCTTTGGAAGCCGTCTGAAGAAGGGACTCAGATGCTTCTGCCAGTCGAAGTTCTTGACGAACACTTTGCCATCCGCCGTTCCAACAAGCTGTGGGATATTGAGGTGACTCTCAGGAGAGCTGTTTTCCACTACCTGATGACAAGGGCGACAATGTAAAAAAAAATTAGAACAGAAGAAAAATATCTGCACTGAAGTTTTGCCAGGGTAATGTTTACACATTACAGTAGTCAAATAACATAAACTAACCTCAGCGATGTCTTCCAAAGTGTCAACCCTGGTCTTCATGTATGCTTGCTTGATAAGTCCAAAGCCACAATCAGGGGAGAATTTCGTGTGGCCAGCAATGAGGAAGTGGATGTCCATTGTGTGGTGAAGCTTGTGTCCAACACGCCAGGCAGCATACCACAACATGAAATTGTTTTTGTTTTGGCCACTGCAGTTGTCACAATGAAGATCCACGTATTTTTCTCCAACCCCGAAGTTGTTGAAGAAATGATGCATGTAGCTTATGACTTCATTGCTTCCCTTACTTGACGACATGCCTGCATGCAATGCATCCTGATGTCTTTGCTTGCTGGCGGTGAGGGTCCGAAAAACAGCACATTAGATTCTGTTGTCAGTCTGCAGGCAGCAATCAAAGTGTTGTAAAAAGTCCTCTCACTTTGCACAAGGGCAAGATGATGCACTTGCTTCTGGACAACTTCAGATTTTCTTTCATCTGGGACATTTGCACTTCGTATCAGCTGCTCGTTGTTGCTCTGACACTGCCAACAGAGATCTGTGCGTGGCCTGCAGCTTCTGATGTGTGGGAGAAGCTGTTTCCACAGTGATCTGAAGCTTGATTTACAAACTGCAGGCTCACCTAAAAAACAGATGTTGCTTATGGTTAATTATACTCTAATCATTAAAACATGAAAATCACCAAAATAATGTTTTACACTTACCAAGCTCCTTAGCAGACTTCACGTAGAGACGCCAAACTGAGGCCTTAGTCACATGGCTTGGGAGCAACTTCACATGCCAGTCCTTATGGCCAGGATGTCGACCAGGTAGCATTATGGAATGGACTTCTGCATAGTTTTTGATAAACTCTACAACGGTGTGGATGACTTCATGGCTGATGAACCTGCGTGAACGTGGCTGTGGCTGTGCGCGCTTCTTCCTCAACCGTGGTGTTGCTCCATTTTCATCATAGTGTTTAATTATGTCAGTCAGGGTGTCTTTGCCAATTCTGAAAAGGGGGAAAAAAAGGATTAGGGTTGACAGTAATATGGGAATAACACGCTTCACGTGGCTAGCTAGCTTGTGATATCATGGCTCACCAGGTTTAGACCAAAACAGGCACTCACAACACAAACACGACCACAACAGCACACCAAAACATAACTTTCAAGCGTGTTTGTGATGCCATTTATTCTGCATTATTCACATTCTGACGTTTACGTCGTATTTAAGACTTAAAACGCGGAGGAGCGGGACACGGCCGGGGCTAGCGGCGCTACGTGGCTAGCTAGCTTGTGATGGCTCAACAAAACAGGCACTCACAACACAAACACGACCACAACAGCACACTAAAACAGGCGTATTTAATATTAATCATTACTTACGCCATGAGGAACAGGAAAGTACTTCTGCAGACTTCCGTGCCTCCTATGAAAAAGCTTGTCCGGGCAAACTTGCGCTTCTTCTGGGGCTTTTTCGTGGACGTCGTCAGCTCAGAAGTGACGACAGAACGTCTGTTTGCTTCCATATGTCCGATAATCCTCATATCCTGCCACTCTCTTTCTGCTGCTAATGAGTCGCTCCGTAGCTTGTACATGAGTTCTGGAGTGAGTTTCCCGCTACACGATTTGCTTGAGAGTAGAGAATTTTCTTTTCTTCTTGAGTAACATTTGCAGTCAAAGTTGCGGATCTTTTCCAACTCTTCGTTCTCTCCTGCAAAAGTAACCGTGGCTATAGCGTCTGTTATTTCACGCTCCAGCTCTTCGGCGTGACCGGGCGCTCCTTCCTCTGTCCAAAACCCATCTTCCTCCTCATCTAAGGTCAGCCGTAGACTAGGGATATTTTCCAGCTGGATGAAATCGCACTCTTCATCTGTGACCTCATCTTCAGATTCAGAACTTAGATAGTCATCTGGATAAGCGGACTTTTCGCAGAAATAATCCAAAAGCGTGGAGCTGTAACAACCTCTGTTAAGCTCCGAAGCGATAGCAGAAGGATCCATTTTTCAACTGATTTTACACAGTGTGTGTTGCGTGTCCCTGTGTTGCTGCTTATCAAGTAGCCATGCGGCTGGCGGCTCAGCCCATTGGCTGACTACAATAGCGCAGCTGTTCATACGGAAATGTGGTCACACCCGCTCTGCACGTCCAGAGAGCGCCCGAAAACACCACATTTTAAACGGCTTTATTTATGCTTTTAATGCTGCAAATACTGTTATCTGATACATCGAATGGCTGGTCCATATCTTCAACTTTCACATAATGCAAAAAAACGAAAATCACAAATTTGGGGGAAAAAAAGTAAAATGCTGTTTTTCTCAGTTTCACCGAGGCCGACATGGTCCGACAATTGCCGTGGCGAGTCACATATGCTTTTGTAGGGGATTCTTACTGTAGTGTAATTCATGTCCTCCCACTTATGAAAGGGGGCGACATTCAAAGGTGATATCGATTAAAGAAGTAGATCAAGATTTCGAACATGACACACTGCAGCAGTGTGGGTATGTTTGTTATCATACATTTGGGGCACCAGCCATTGATTAGGCATTTAACAGTTTGATAATCAAATATCTAAATTAAGTAATTTAGTAAAAAAAGTACCCTAAGTAACCATGACATTGACCCTTTTTTCTGTGATGTGGTTTATGAAGATTTATTGACCAAATAATTAAACGGATAAATATATATATTAGTGAATAATAGATGGAGACGCTAGACATTATTGTTCTAGATCTATCTAGCAGTGTGTTAAAGTTAGGGTTGATTCTATATCATCTCATCAGCCAGATTGTGAAATGTATGCGTTTTTCATACGACCAGAAGACTGTGATCCTGAGAAGACGGGCCTGTGTGTGTCGTCTCCAGGGTTCACTCAGGGGTCACGCTGCAGCTCGGTCCACACACTGGGCAGGGCACGGACAGGACAGTGTCAGGCTGAAGAAGCACTGGATCAGATTCAGTGATCTGCCTTCTCCTTGGCTCTGAGGCGTTCCTCAGATAAAAAGGGCCGTTGCACTGATTCACAGATGAGGCTGATTTGAAGTTTGATGTGTTGGATCAGAGTTTTGGTTGTATTCTTGAAAAGTTGCAAAAGGCTCCTTTGCCTGAGTTTGCATGATGCAGTTTTAATCACATCTAAAAAAACAGGCACAGAATTCTTATTAATGGGAGAGAAAAGTTAGCTTCTGCGGGCGTGTCTTTGTTCGGTGGGTTAGTTTACCATCGCTAGGCCAGAGATGAGCTCTCTGGCCCCCGAGATCCTTCTTGGTGGACCTACTGATGGAATTTGGTTGGTCTTCTCTCCTCTCTCTCTGACTGACCCCTGGGGTTTTGGCGTTATTGTTCAACCAATCAGCACGCATGCTGAGTCAGCTGATCAGAGAAAAAGATCCGGGTTAATGCTGCTATTGTTTGGCATTTACATTAGGCCACATAGTTACAAAGGTAAAATTAATCACAAGACGAGTCAAAATACAGTTAAATTAACATGTAGAACACAATAACAATGTGTAAAGGAGATTCATCTTTAGCACAAAGTCTGCAATCAGATGATTGTTTACTAAAACCGCATAGTCTTTTTTTTTTTGCTCTGTGAGTTCATTTGATGGAAAATGTTTTTCCCAACATTAAGAGCGTCAAGTCTCTGCACCGGCAAAGACGTCATAAAGTTCCAGTACCCTGGTACAACCTTACTCCCGCATTCCTGTCCCCATGGCAACATTCAGAGGTCACTACACTTTCACAGATGATTGGCAGCTTCCTCAGCCCACTGAGCTCAGCCGCATTAGCCTTCTCTTTTTCTCTCAAAATAAACATTTTAAATTTCCAAGTGTGAAATGGCTAAACTTAGCAATGTGAGTGTTGGAGGCACGAGTAGAGCAGATGGTCACTCTATGCTGGTTGCAGACGGTCATGCCATGAGTGACCTTGTGCATCAAAAGCAGTTTTAAAAAGGATCCTATCATAACATTATTGAATGGTTTCAAGAGTGTCAAGTTTAGTGTTTGATGCAATTAATAGCACATACATTTAGGTGGTTAGAGATTAAGCACATATAAACTTATTTAAACCCTCTTCCCCAGTTACCCCTGCAGACATCCCAAAGCAGGCGTGATAAATGTGGCCTGACTTGATGCTGGCAACATTGCTCTAACCACAGTGAGGACAAAGATGGATGTGTCTGAGTAGCAGCTGTGAAGTTCAGCATCAAACCCCACTCTGCTGTTGTTAATTAAGGAATGCCAGAGAGATGTACCAGAAGTAAATCGCCTTTTACCAATAACCTTTCACTATATTGTCTTTTTGATGGCTATTTTTGTTCAAATACATTTATTAATACAATTGCAACAAATCTTGTTGATCCCTTCTTCAAAATTCGAAGTGAAAGCTCATTTGGGATGTTCAAGTTTCTTGGGATGTAATGTGGGCATGTTTTGGTACCAACCACAGTATATATATTTCAAAATCTGATTTAAAAAAAACAACAACAACAACCCACACATTTTCTGACACTTTCGACAAACAGACCATCCTATAATATACCAAAGCCCCTGACAGTGTGTCCATTACAGCAATTTTCAGTCAGTCAGTCAAAAACCTGTTCTGTTGGTATTACAACAAAACACACACACACACACACACACACACACACACACACTCCTCTCAGCACGACAATCCCAGGATGCATGTTCTCCTAATAGGTGGGTTTCCTAGGGGTAATTTGGTTTCCCACAATCAAAATATGGTTGTCCCAGTGGCATTAAGAGGTATCAAGGGTAAATGGAAACAGGGGGAGCCAGGTGAACTCTGGAGACTCTGGAAAACTCTTGTCCAAACCTCACTCTTACTTCTCTCTGTTTGTTTGGTGATGAGACAGGCCATTCTGTTCCACAGGCCAAGTAGTTCCTCTCCAAGGTCTTCTGTCGGATTTGGTGTAAAAAGCTTTGTAGCATTGCATTCCAGTCCAAGTACTGTATATCTTAACAGATTCTGTTTCCTGGTATGTTAGTGTGTAAGAAATCTTTGAGTGTAGGAGAACCATAACATTTATGTCAATGCACGGTCAAGAAGAAATTTATGTGTTACAATCAATCTCCATGTTAAAGGTTATATGTGCTAGCCAGTAGCATCCAATGAAATGGCCACTCTACAATATTAAACCTTTGGGCTATGTCACTCTCAATTTGCATCTTCTCTTTGTACAATAGTAGCCATTGGCAGCTATTGATTAAAACTGGCCGCTCTTTCATACAGCGTTATTTTCTACAATAAACTTTTTATGTATTTTCATCAAACAATCAGTATCGACCTCATTCACCTTTGGGGATGCTAGCCTATTTCAGTTTGCGTGTCGTATTTCCATACACCAGAATGCATTGGAAAGTGTTTTTATTCTTGATGACACTGCCTGTCCAAAAGAAGGCACCACAAGCAAATACATTATGTCCGAGCTACAACCTACTGGATAAATGCTGCATGTGTGATGGTCTTTCAGCTGCAACTCATTATTTAAACCCACGTGATGTAGTGAGCGGATTCTCATTTCTGAAACAACCATATTGAATGCAAATCCTGTGGCTGTGAAAAATATGTCATAATGTTGAAAAAAAAACATATATAAGTCGCACTGGAGTAAGCAAGTCGCATTTTTTTTGTTAACGTAACATATTGACAGTTATTCATAAAACTATAGCATAAAGAACATGCTAAAAAGTTTACCAAAGCATCAGTATTACCCCAAATCACTAAATCCACTGAATTCTTCTTCCTCTGTGTCACTTCTAAACAACTCTGTAAACTCCGGAGGAAGAGGAAGTGCAGATTCTTCACCCCGGCCAAACCTATGTACGGTAAAAAAAAAAAAAAAAAACTACTTATGATCCAGAAAATGTCCGGTATCATAAAATACGGTAATCTGTTTTTCACTGTCGCTCTTTGAGGCAACTGCTGTTTTGATACCGGACATTACAAAAATAAATTGAAATTAATTAAGTACTTTATTATTGTATTTATTTGTCAAGGATCATGAACAAAGACGTTATTCTTATAAGAGAGAAGCTGCTCCCACAGTCCATGGGCAGGTGCACACATAAGCTAAAACATTAACATAATACTATAGGTGATGTGAGGAAGGATCATAGCATTAAAATACATCAGAGACGCTTCCATAGTCAGGCTGTCTCGAATGTTTCTGAATGAAGAAATATTGTATTTGACAAGAGTTGGATAATTTATATGTTTTTTGAACCCCAGGCCCTTGCTTTCCCTTTTTTAATATTCATTTTTGCTAGTATCATTATTCATTGTTCTATGTTGCACCTTAATGCCAAAGCAAGTTCCTAATTAATTGATAAAATTGCATTTCAGTTATGTTTAATTTATATAATTTACATATATATTTGACTTTCCATAATGTTTGTTTGTCTTGGCTTTATAAAGGTGTTTGTATCCATCCAGTATCCCAGGTATCCAGTCATTCAGCCTAAGTAACTTGTCGAAGAGCGATGTCCTCCAGCTGTCTGGGCGGCCACCCTCTTGCCTCCCCACACAGATTTACCCACCAGAGGGAATATCTATTTCATCTCCTGTTATTATTTGCCATAAAAATGCTGTGAACGGTGCTGGACACGGAGGTGCTATAAAAAGCAGTGGGGTGTGGGATGGTCGCCACTGCGTCATCAATCAGATACACGCCGAAACATCAGGCTTCTCCACTGGCCAGGGAGAGAGGAAATTGATTTTTGTGTAAGTCTCGACGATTAGGGTGTGAAAGAGGACCAGGGGCGCAGGGCAGAGGAGGAGCGGGAGGAGCAGGGGATGGGGTGAAAAGCGGAACACAGGGAGAAAGCAAATGTTTTGTAAGAAGCTTAAAGTGTAGAATCCGGCCCATCTCAGAGCTTTACTCAAGAGGGACACATTCTGCGAAGAGGACATGATGTGTCGATCAGGAACGGTTTAATACATCATTTGTGTGTGACTAAAAAATTTGTTCCTAAGTAGCTCTTATACTGTAGTAGTAGTAGTCTCTTACTAGTAAACTTCCTCATTGGACTATCGTATCTTCCCTCTCTTTCAACACGTATGATAACTTGCTTTCTTAGTGTCCTATTGTGAGCATATTCTACAGAAAACAAAGTACACAAAGAGAAAGTCTGAAGCCTCACAAGAGATAAGTGCGAGCTCCTTTAAAGAAATTACGTAGCATCTTCAGAAGTATTGATTTTAAGGCTGGGATGCAGACAGAAAAAGAGCATGAAGGTGTCAGAATGCTCAAGATAAGGGTTGTAGAATCCTTTAGCTGAACTGTGACAGGATGCAAGGTCACTTTGTGAAGCTTTGTATACAAACCGCGCTAAACTTGTAAGAGCAGAAAGACTGACGGAGAGTAATCGTGGAATATGTGCCATTCTCATTCATCAAAACTACAAACTTGTTGAAATGTATTCAGCTGCACTTGTGAACTCCACTGCTGCACGCTGCGAACTGAACCATATAGTCTTCAACATTGCTGCACATTTGGTTTATATAGCCTACTATTCTGTTATTCAATATGTGCCTACTGGAAGTTGATCTAAATCAGACGAGATGTGGCCCTCGGTATGTTTTAATCCGGCCCCTAGAAAGATTTTAGTTTCTATTTTTTTTACTGTAACATCTGCCTGCACTTGTATCCTTAATAAAAAAAACAATGACCTGAAATGAATTAAATAATAGATTCAATAGTCTATATTTGACAGAAAAGTGATATTTTATTTTATTTTATAAATAATTATTGTATTTTTTTCACACCAATGATTGCGGGCCGGCCCTCCGCTACTTGCCTGGATTCGAATATGGCCCTCGGAGGAAAATAACTGCCCACCCCTGATCTAAATGGAATTTGAACCTTGTTGGATTCTATTTGATAACAGATGTGCCAAGAAATCCCCAGTTAGTGCGCTGATAGAAAATACCAGGTGTTTTCCGACCAAAATATACTTGATAAAATATAATGCTAAACCTCCTGTACTCAGCTTTCAGGAGGAGCCTTCAGACTTGAAAGGCGTGACTCCCAGGCCCATTGGATCTGCACACATAACATATACTATACAGGCGGTGTATGTGGAGCCAGCTTTGCCAAGTTGGTGCGCTTATCTCACATTCATTCACCATGCATCATCCGCACTCCGAATGCCACTGTAAGCTATGATTCAGCACACTATTCTTATCGTGCGCTGACCCCCTCTCCCGCGTCTCCCATAAGCATAACTGTATCTGACAAGGCCGTGGCTATTGAAGGAGCATGGATGCTAGCCCTCCTCCAGATAGCTCTCCGCCATTCTGTGCTTTTGGCCAATTTCCACCAGTGCTGAGGCCTCCTTTTGCCTTCTGCGCCTCGGAGCTTATTTTGTTTGCTTTTCCTCTTTTTTTTATCCTCTTCCTGGAGCGTTTACTATCAACAGGCAGATGAATAAACACTAGTTCTTGAGATGCTTCAAGAAGTGTTGCCAGAACTGTCACTTTGAGGGTGTGAGTTCTGGCATTACTTTTCTCTGGTTACTGGGACTTCCTAAAGACTGAAACACTGCAAAAAATAAATCATTGGGTGGAAAATAAAGCCATGAAAGGATTCGTGTTGTATTATTTTTGCTGTCTGCCTTGCTTCTTACAATATAAAAGTAGTAAAGTAGATATAGTAGTCATATCTAGAATATTGTCTTCAACAGGAAAAGCTATTTAAAAGACTGCAATTGACAAGTAGTTAATAATAAGTTACCCTCATTTAAAGATGCACCATGTAACTTTTCATGACAGTATATCATTAAATGTTAGATCTGTGGAGAAACGAGTAAGAATGTATGTTAGTATGTTAGTCAAACTTTGTGCTGCCCAGTGGTCAAGTGGTTAAGGTGGAAGCATATGCCAGTGTGTGTAGCTGACCGCAGCGTCATGAGTTTTGACAATTTGCTGCATGTTTTCTTTTCCCTCATTCTCATTGCACTGTCTAATAATGCCTACGGGCCAAAAATACAAAAAAAAAAAAAAACATTTACAACAGGTCAAACTGAACAATAGAGTTTATGATAAGTTTAATAGGGATTCAAGCCAATGGCCACCCACCTTCCCCACCAGCGCCCCCATTCGTAAAAAATAATAACAACAATGCGTAATAGCACAAAAATAAAGAATACATAGTTTGGCCTCTTGACTTTTTTCAAAATTATAATTAAGAAACTGATGAAGTGGTGTAACTAAAAGAACTGGGTGATTCTTGGGATTAGGGACTTCATTTGCATTTCTTGAGTTAGTTGTTCCCAATTTATTAAATTTTATTTGCACAGCCATCATGAAACTGAAAGAAACTAAGGAACAAACATATATATATATATATATATATATATATATATATATTTTTTTTTTTTTAACGTGTGGCAACTTTTTCTCTGTCTTCTACACCTTGACATAAATCTCTAAATGTTACCAATATCTTCTTTGTTGAATACATTAGTTCACTTCGACCCGTGAGTTTCTTATTACTCTTGCGATATATTCTTAAACTCTCACTTCTGATTTCACCCAGGAGGACATGTAGGCTTTACGACACATCCGTGCATGTAGAATGAATTATATATGGGGCATGTTCCAGGCTTTGAGCTCACCAATCATTCTCCATGTATGTATAGTGAATATACTGAAGACCGCTCGGAGGCCTACTCCTGAGCGTCCATTCACAGCCCATTCAGCGCTCTCCTCCACTCATCTTGATCTTGTGTGTGCAGAAATAATGTACCCTATACTGTTTCCTAATTCCACGGTGGATCCTGGCAAGGCGTGAGGAGTATTCTTGCATGACTGCCGTTCGTTTAACAAAGTAGCATTGTTACTTTAGTGTATGCAAACCAGATAGCACCCACTCTACACGGGACTCTATTCTTTTAAACATTTTTCTTTCTTCATCAGCGACTTTTTCTCACATTGTTTCTCAGCCCGCAGGACACAAAAAAGGCCCATCTCCCAGGATCAATTAGTCACTTCTCCTTGTGTGGAGTCGTTGAGCGTAGTGGGAGACAAAAGCTGTGCGGCGGTGTTGGCGTCGTGGTGAGGTGATACGGTGACACGCTCCTTCCTTCCAGGCCATTAGCGTGACAAGCACTTGGGGTCCGGGGAGAGGAGGGGCTGACAGGAGAGTGGTGCCCCACCAGGACACAGGAAAGGGAGAGCGCTGACACACTTTTATTCCTGCTCTTTACTCCTGCTGTTTTCTGAATTCCATCTAGGTTTTCTCCCTGGAGCTGTCCTCTCCCTCCCTCTCTCTCGTTCTTAAAAGCAGTGCTTTCTCTCTCTCGCTCTATCTGTATTCTTCTTTTGAAATCTGCACTCCTCACCCAGCACATGTTAGTCCACAGACTTCTGCTTATGCTTAGGAGGTTTACCTTGCTCAAGATGTGTAAATTTTCTTGTAATTTCAAAAGTTACATAAGGCACAGTGTCTGAGTGGCTAGCACTCACACCTCACAGCAAAAAGGGCACAAGTGACTTCTTGTGACCTTGCTTGACCCTTGACTCCTGGACTCCTTGTGCTGACCTATGGCAATGCTATTTCCCCCATCAACCCAAAACATGCACAGCAGGTAGAATCCTGCTACTAGGTGGGCCTAACCAAATTCAAGATCTGTGGATGGGCTCCCAGGTGCTGCACTGGGCCCCAGCAGCATTGGTTAAAGGAGGAAACGCAGAGGATGAATTTCCCTCACAAGGGATTAGTAATGTATACTTTAACCTTTAATGTTACAGTTACTAACACTCAAAACGACACTGCATCACAAGCTCTGATTGACCAGAGTTCAAAGAGTATGTAAATTGTTGTTTAAGAATTTGCAGTTCTCTTTCCACCACTGGTTTTTGACGTGTTTGCTCTCACTCTGCACATTTTGCCCTCGTCTGTTCTTAGACCACCGTTGGAGGAGTAAATGGTCACAGCAGGACACAGCACCAGAGGCAAACACAGCTATTTTAAGATCCTGTCTGGGCCGTTTGTTCTTCAGAGGTCGGGGCAGAGGTGTGTCAGTGATTTCTCAATAAGTAATGTTTAAGATATTATATGATACCCTTTACCATCAGACTTTGTTCAAAAAAGTATTTTTGTTGTTGGTTTTTTTCCTTCTTGAACATGTCCAGTTAATTTTGTGTAACAAATCTGCCCATGATCTACAATAAAGTGCTTACCACTATTTGCATGTTAGCAAATATTACATACTATGTTTAACATATTTCTTAAGATAATCCAAACAAACTTAAAGCAAACATGGATCATATATATGCACAAAGCCACTGTATGTTTTCTTCAAGAAAGACTTGCATTTGATTACATGATTTGCAAAAATACAAAATAAAATAAACCATAAACAACAGCTAATAAGGAAAACTGTTTGGTAGAATATGAATGAATGCAGTAAACACTGCATTCATTTGTTGGATTCTTTGTGTCCAGTGAGCAGTTTTGGACGGGCTCCAGCACTTTCAGTAGTCTTATAATCAATGTCTTTGTGACCCAGACTTTATTATTTCTCTCTTGTGCTCATAAAAGTCATAAACAAAGTGTGTGTGTGTATTGGTGTGTCCTGTGGATCTGTGTGAAGGTGGAGTATGCATGGACAGCCTTTATTACAGAAGGCCCATCACACACAGACTCCCAATTGCAGTGATGCGCCTCTCATTAATTCTGCTGGCTCAGTCCACCTCGGTGAGTAAAACAGCTATTTCTGCCTTTATGGGGTTTACTCAGCGCCACAGGGCTGTTTTTTACTGGACTCTAGTGAAATGGATGAAGTTGGAGTGACGCAGTGCCATACTCAGAGGTCAGCTGACTTCACAACCCCAGCGCCTCAGAAGTGACCTCAGCACACTGGTCTGAATTACACCGGTCATGCTTACTTAGTTACAACTCCAAGTGGCATTTTTGACCAGAGAATGTACGTCTTGGTAGTTGCACAGGAGCTCTCACCAAATGTTTGTCTTTCTTAGTCGGTAGCCACAATGCTAAGCTGCTCTGTCTGTTTTGGGGGAGAGAGACAGGAGGCTCCACCTTTATGATTTTATACAGGGCGTAACATTGTGCCGACATAATAGTGGTTAACCTCATTCTCGAACACGTAACATTTCTTATACATTTTTTCACTGCCTTAAACAGTTTGTGTATTGGGCCAACAGGGCGGGGTATCTAGCTTTGTGGGGGCCAGGGGGCAATTCTCAAAATACAGTGTGGAGGCCCCTATTTGCCAAGCTAGAATAGAATAAACCTCACATGATCCACTAACATTCTACAATTTATTCACTTCCGGAACAAAATAGGATGCATTACAACCTTTATAATCAGCAATGAAAAAAGGAGGCACAGTTTGAATGGAAATACAATGTACATACTAATACTCCCCATGCTAAACATTTAATACCCAAGCAAAAATCAGAAAATGGCTCTGAAGGCCATTTTTATTTACACAATAAATAAAATAAATAAAATAAATAAAATAAATAAAATAAATAAAATAAATAAAATAAATAAAATAAATAAAATAAATAGGATATAACTCACTTCACCTTAGCTTTTCTATCTGGCTACCCTGGCTCATTCACTCACACAGGTCATCAAAACTTAGTGGTAAACTCTAGTGCGTTGTAGAAATACCAAGAGTATAGAGCCTGGTTTTATAGTGAGTCATTTGAACATGAAAAAATACCTTTAGCCATTCTCTGAGACCACATTTGAAAGTGAGATGTGGTTCCCAAAAGCACATAATATGGTAATGCTGACCCAGAAAACTCCGACAAGAACTGTCAGAATTGTGACCACAGATCAGAGACGCCGCATTTGTAATTTGAATTCGTTGTATTTATTTGAACAAAAGCTATAGTTTGGAGAGCGTGTATTTTGAACTGCATGAGATTTTAATACAAGTAATAGTACTACTTCAGTGCTAAATTTGAACAACAAACGCTTTAAATCCAACAATGATTTTCCCTAAGAACAACTTTTGTGACATGAATTAATACAACCACATCTGCTCTAAAAAGAGTTCATGCTGCTGGTTGGTTTTGTCCGGAATAACAGTCTGAAGCCACACACAATTATAACTACAGTCATTAAACATTCATTTGCTGTCATCATACGAGCACAATACGCTCCTGCTCTAACCCTGTGTAAGAGATGTTAGCCCACATGATCTGGGAGTTTGAGCAATGTGACAATTAAAAATGCAAGATGGGGGATATTTTAAGAGTGGCTTTCGGTATTTTTAGAGTCAAACAGGACTACTTCAATATTTATGTTGGGGAAAATAGTTAAATGCTGGAAGTCCTGCTTATGCTAGATCTAAACCTTATTTACTCAGTGTGAATTATTGCTTTATAGGGAGCAATATTTTGCAAAGTGCTAAGTAGGGAGCAATATCGACAACACATTGACCATTTTGTAAAAGTCAGTTCGTTTTTTGGTCGATTCAGTCCCTGTCATCTCCAGTAAATGAGTATTTCATTTTGCCTTGATCACATGAGATTCGTAGCCAATAGTAGAATGTTCTGATCAACATTTAAAGCAGCACAGATATACACGTTCCCTCTTTGCAATTGTATGTTGTTTTGACTGACCAGCCTCTTATAAGTCCAATGTTTTACTCCCCGTTTAGTGAACTGAACCACAATCTGAATGAATTAGTCTAATTGGTTGTGACCTTATCAGCTTTTTGCTCTGATTTTGAAAAAGCCTTTGTTCTAACCTCCCAAGCTTGATGCAACATGACAAGTCCATTCTGGAAAGTGCTGCAGTACTGAGTATTTTAGTTCAGACTCTGAACAGAGCTTGGGTATTTTAAGGAGACAGTGGACACAGTTCTAAATCCAGAGGCTGTGGAATCAAGCTGTTCAGAGACTGGGCTGACACCAAAGACACAGGCCTCTATAACCCCCCCCAAAACACTGTGGGGGGAACTGCCCACAACTGCCTTACAAGCTGCAAATCTTTTATTCCTGTTCGATAACGAGAACAGTACTCAGTTATTATTTATGCTGCTGTTTTCACACTAACAGCGTTTTATGGCCAGATGCGAGTCCCTGTTTAAACATAAGCTACAGTGTGAATAGATATGCTTTTTTGGTGGTTTGGTTTGAAAAGTAGTGGACTTTCCTTCAAGCTTTCTTCCCCTTTTCACTGCAAGAGCTACAAATCTGCTGTCTCCAAACATGCACCAATTCACAGCTTAATGTGTGTCACGTCAGATTCCCCGTCACAATTGTGCTTTGCTAAGAAATGTAGGGGAAACTTTATAGAACAACAAAGAGTCTTACTAACTTCTGCTTTATAACATTAGAGCCAGTGTCATTGTTGGATAGTTCAAGTTGTTTGAAAATGTCTCTGCTACTGTCAAAAGCATTACTTTACCTCCGGGACCCCGATGTGTTGTGTGAGAAAGCGTCTGTAAGCTGCTTACATTTGTGTGTGTACATTACTCACGGCAAGAAATCTCATTGTGGGTTTATAAAGATGTTGAGAGAGAGATTTATGCTTTTTACAAAGAGCAATTCATGGCCCAGTGTGCTCCTCTTTCTGGTCCACACATCTCTGTACATGTCCTCCGCCCCTTCACGCCGCTCTGACAGCTTTGTCACAAAGATGAATTCATCGTCAGCACTGCAGCCAAAACAAGTAATTTGATTGCCCCAACCACAAATTAAGTTAGTGTGATTCAATTTTCCATTTGGGCCTCTCCTGCAGCCATACATCAAGGGAGACATATTTCATTACACAGCGAAACAGAGGCAGAGCTGGTGGCCGGCCCGCACCATGTGAACACATCATGCGAGCATTATGGCAGCCATTCAATAGCCCTGCAGGACACAGAGGCCGTGTGATGTTTGGGACACCGGCGGTCTTGTTAACCACAGGACAGCGAGAGCACAAATGCCTCGTTTAGGATGGCCGCATGCTAAGCAGAGACAATGAGCTGGCATCTGGACTCACCCAGTCACCTCCGACGCACGGCTCCGATGACAAGGTGCTGCGACAGATTAGCATAACGCTGTGCTCAGAATACAGCAGGGTCACTTACGGACAATCTCATTAACAAGAGCTTTAGTTAGGAACACATTCAAATAATGGAAGCTCACATTTTAGAGGCTTGGAATAATGTAATCACTCGCAGCCCAATGCTGAATGTGTTCTAAGTGTCATTAGTGCAATCAGATTTGATTCCCTGTCTCACCCTCAGACTCACCTGGGGTGATTATTAAGGTTATCTATAAATTGCTACGTTTGATATGAATCAAGATGTTTAGATGGCTTAGGGGCTGGTGAGTTAAAGATGAGGATCTTTAATTGCTTACACTACGCAGTAACACAGATGCACTGTGGCTGAACTGTCTGATAACAATAAACCTGTCTATTCGTTATTATGGGGATTTTAACAGCATCTTTGTCTTGATTTAGGATGTTGAATATTTCATGTTCATTGTCAAACCAACTTTTCTACTCTGCCATTTATTTGATTTCATTTTACATGTTGACTCTATACTGACTTTGCTCTTTAAAGCTGCACTATGTCACTTTCCTGGTGAAGAGTTCACAACCTGCTTGTGGCTTAATATCATACTGTAGAACGAGTGTTTCATAGGTAATCTAGATGAAATTAGATTTTATGATTTGAGTTTAATTGGACCTGCCCAGGTAAAGCAATATCATCTCCACGGAGACAAGCAGGACCCCTCCTCAGAAAAGTTACCCACTGCATTTTTAAGCATTTCCTTTGGTTCTCTCACATCCTTTGTCCATTATTCCACTCCCCTGATTATTCAGCCCTTTCGTCCAACATCAACCTCTTGTGTTGGGTTCTTTCAGACGTCATCGCCACTAAATTGCTTCGTGGATATCATGCTTCATCATTGATTTCCACCAGTTCCTCCTGCGCCGCCTCCTCCTCCTCCTCCTCCTCTGGCCCACGCACAATTCACCCACAATCTTTCTCAACGTTCTAATTAAATTGCTGGCTGTTCGTCTATGTAAGTGGAGTTTGAAAGCTGCAAAGAGAACGGCTATTAATTTGACTGGATCTGAAGAAAATGTTGTCGAGAAATATTGGCTTTTTTTTAAAGAATACTTCTCGGCAATGGACTTTGAGCAAATGTAGTATTGTATGCATGCATTACAAGAAACATTGATTGAATACAAGATTCGATCAATTGCTCCCCTAAATTAAATTCAAATTGCACAATGAAAGGGTTGTTTCTGGTCAGGCATGTTAAAATACACACGTATACACACAAGCGCTGTCCTTTTGACAAATTGCACGACCGCATTTCTTAATAATCCAAGAAAGGTGTGAGATGTTACAGTTGTGTGAAGCAACAAGTGAAAAAAGAAATAGAACGACTTTGCAAAATGCCCAAAAAATAAATGAACACACAAACTCCATTCATATTTTGTATTTGATGCAACTTTTTTAAGAATACTGAAAGTCTTAAATCAACATTACCCTGGTCTTGTACAAAGTTATGGTTGACCAGCATTATGTATGTTCAATGTTACCAAGCCCCCGGAGAGCTGTTTCCATTGGGTACAAAATTCCTAGCAGCAATTCTTCTGGGAAAGTGTCACAGAGTAGACAAAAGCAATGACGCCCTTACTAATTTATTCATCTGTTTAATTTCCCTAAGGTTCCATACAGGCCCGAAGAGAGACAGTTAGTCTATTGTACATGTATTAAATAATTCAATTGGCTAATGAAGTCTCTGAGAGGATGACATTTACCTGCACCCCGGTTGAATGATCCATACATTTATAGGCGCCATTTGGGAGTTGGCAGCGGTTCAGTCCAGGTCTGCGGGGACGTCTGCCTTGTACCGGGTCAGATGGGAGCTGGGATGTGACAGGACAGCCTCTGGGCTCTGGTCCTGCAAGGATGTGCCCAGAATACCACCATGCAACCACTGACAAGGTAATAGAGTTCCCTCATAGTACACCAGATTTACCTTTAGAAGCTTTGAACCAATGTCTTCTCCGATCTTCTTCTTAAATCCTTAGCTTCAGCAGAATTGATTAGACCTTTTTTGCTTTATTCAAAGTCTCTAAAACACATTTTTTGTGGATTTTCGTTCTGCTTTGAAAAAAAGAATCATCAAAACCCAACAAATGCTCAAATTGTCAGCCGATCCCTCCAGACAGCAGCGTTACTCATTCATATATTTACAAAGAAAAGCTTGGCAGGATTTAATATCTGAGTTCCTCTGTGCAGAGCTTATTTCTACTTACAGTATAACCAGACATTTGAATACTAAACTACAGAGGGTCAGCTTTACAAAGAGTCCAGCCAGTTCTTTGTACTCCAAAGGGTTCAGGAACTTGTGTTTGAAAAGAATATTGCAACATTCCTTGAACATCTTGACTTCCACTGCATTTGAATAGAACTGACCTCAAATTACAAATCTGTGCATACAAAGAAGAAATACATGTAGTCCAGAATATTTCTACACCTGTGCAAACCCAAAATACTCTCTCCCCACAGCTGACTCATGCAAGACAAAAGAGCACATTTATTAATAAGTCTATGCATTTGTGGGTTTAAACCTCCATAAGATATTGTTATAGATAACTTGAATTCAATGAAGGATTAATGCTCTATTGGGGAACCCGCTACAGTCTGCTATTTTAGTGCAGTTTTTACAACTTCCTAGCTACATATTTCAGCCAAAATACAACCAAAGTGAACTTTATAGCCACCTCTTGATCATCTCTAACACAAAACAGTGTGAGAAACAAAACGTCTTGGCACCAGTGGACAGTCACACAGTAAATTTCAGAGCAGTAACTTTGCCAAATGAGAATCTGTTGTGTTTCTCCTCTAGAGTGGGATTCCAAATTACAGCTGTAAATTCTGCTCTGCTGCTCCATGCCTGATTACCACAATCTGAGCGGCCTCTCTTCTTTCCTCCACGGCTCCCTTCTTTCTGTCTACTTCACTTTGTTCCCCTCAGACTCTTCTCGATCCTCTCCAATTCTTTCTCTCTTCATTAGCCACTGTCTGTGCTAATGTGTTTTTCATTTGCATTGCCTTGCAGAGTAAAAACAATCTGCACACACAATCATTACCTACGTTTTTACACTTTTTTTTAGAAATGACAGCAGGATATTCTAATTGAAGTGAGATACTGCTGCTCTGTTTAAAAGTAGATGGTCATTATGGGTGCCATTTTGTTCCAGAGCAGTGAATTAGAGTGGGCAGGAACAGTTCATACAAATTCTGACAAAAGAAATATTTTGTGTGCAGAATTGTTACATCAAAGCTAAAATATGACTTGTATGGAAGTATTCCAAATTTTATATATTTATATATATATATATATATATATATATATATATATATATATATGAACAAAATCACAGGCTAGGAACTTGCATTAAAGAAAAAATACAAATATAAAAATAGACTTATTATGTACACAAAATGTGCAGTTAAATGTACAGATGTAGTACACAGTGCAGTTTCAATTGTAGTAAATAAAAAGAAAAATAACACAGGACTCAGAGGATTTCTTCTAAATCATTGAGCAAGGCAATAAACTTGGCACATTAATATTTTGTTCTGAATGTTACAAGTTATTCAGGAGGCTTTTTGTCCACTGCATTTAAGAGACACATGCTACAGTGGCTATGATTGGACTGTTGGTTGTCTATTGCACTGTAAAGTCTGGTTTCTCTCTTCCATTTGAACAGAAAGTAGGAGTGACTGGTTCGCCAGGCTTCTAAGCCTATTCTAAGTGTTTTTTTAATGTACTGTCTGACTTTGATTTCCTTAAAACCGTTGCGGCTGATAAAACTATAAACATGTAAGTAATTCCTTAAGCGTGCCCTTTCAGTGTGTCACCAGCCCTTCCAGCCTCGCCCTGGACCTCATGCTGTGCCTCCACATATGTTCTAAATGCTTGTATTTCATGCAGTTCAAGGCCTCTCTGTAATGTGCTTGCACAGCACATACGGACAGCTCTTGAATTATGTGCCTGCTGGCCATTCTGCGATTCAAGCGCGAAGCAGTCGTTCCCAGGAAAAGAAATGGGGGTCACTTGTCATAATGGTGGAACACTTTTTTGCTAAATGGATGCTAAGATTAGCGCTGCTACAAGAGGATGAGTCATTATCATGGCTTTGCAAAGTAAAGAAGCAGCCTTTTGAGGCTGAAGTGGCCGGCGCACTGATTGCAGTGACAATAGGTAGGAGTTGGAGTGGGAGCCTAAGAACGTGGAAATTGTGGAGAGCTGGATTTCTGCATCGTTCAAAAATAATGACGAGAGGAAATGTAAGAATTTTAGAGGCTTGAGCCGGGAGTCACAAGATAAGTTCAAGATCCAATTTTAAAATATGATATTGTTCACTTTTACTGTATTCTACTGTATTCTTCTTTTCTTGTCCCGTAGGCTTTATTAGACAGGGCAGTTAAGTGTGAAATGGGGAAGAGAGAGAAGGGAGGACATGCAAAAAATGGTCGAGTCGACATTTGAACTCACGACACTGCTCCCGCCTGCACACGGAGCCTGGCATGTGTGCTGAGGCCTTAACCGCACCACCACCGGGCAGCACTCTGTATGATTCTATTCAACACACGGGGAATCATATATTGGCAATAAACATAATTTTCTGTTAAAGAAACTGTTGACTTTTTTCCATCACTTTGTTATTGTGCAGCGACATTTTGTAATTGTACATTCGTTTTTAGATTTAATTATAAGGTCATGCTGGGATTTAATATGAATGTGGTATAATTCCAAAGGCAGTTAAATATTGATCGAAACAAATCAAATCTACAACATATGTACTTCTTTGAATGGCATTACGGTTTGAACAGTTTTACAGTCAAATATTCTTAAGAGGGTCACGCCCCTATTATGCCTTTTACTTTGGTTAAACATTTAGTATGTTGTGGCCTTTCTTTGTTGGTATTCAAACCTAAAAGCTGGACTATCGCCTTTTGCTTCTGCTCATCTTTGCCCTTCTTCCGTGTCCCCTGCTGGTGATTAAACACATCTTTGCTATTAATTACAAAGTGAGAAAACTTGCAGGGACTTTTTAATATCTGCATCAATCAATATCCCAGACCGTCGCCCCCACCTGTGCGTTCATATTTTTGGGAATAAAACATGCATCTGTGTTTATCATCAGCAGCCATCTAACACTGTCTCTATTTAGTGCGGCAAAGGTAGATTTATCAAGCCATTGGAGCTCCGTGCAGCTGCTTGGAAATGTGTTTAATGAGAGCCGACCGATGCGGAGTTGTGGGCCGTAAAAGCAGAGCAACAGTGAGACGAGCGGTTGATAATTACTGCTGTGGTCATTATCACGGACAAATGGACATTAAAGCTCTGCCCCACTGTCTGCCCGAGCTCACGGACAGTTGCACGTGTCGCTAAATGCTGTTTAATGTCCTGATGTACTTTAATACATGCTGGATTTAAAACAGTCTAACGTGAATATTTCGGGGAGCAGTATGCCCTTGTTTTACGACAACACTCTTTGTTGTGAGTGAGATTGACAACGGCAGTGCCAATCACATGGGAAAAGAGGAGAAAGTGGGCGGGGCGGAATAAGGTGAATAGCAATAGCCACAGCCGTAGCCTGCAACAGCTTTAGTAAAGACCGATTGGCAACTAAAAAGACACAAACTGCATGAATTGTGCCACAAAGTGGCATTATTTTGCCACTTTGTTCTGCAGTATGGCATTAAACTTATCTTTCTCCATGGAGACCAGCAGGTAAAGCCACAATACCAAGTTACAGGTCAGATCTGCGCAGAGGCGATCCAGCTCATAATAAGAATGCATGGTAATCAAGATAGTTTTAGCAACAAGACATCTTTTAAAAGCAAGATAAGGACACTGTACAGCCACTTTATATATTTAATATCTGCAATAGACAGATGGCTTTTAAATTGAGGTAGAAAACCCAGAAAGATCACCCAAAGTGTTTCTTATAATTCAACCTTTTACAGGGGAAATGATTCAGTGGCGCCAATAAATGTGATGTGTTAGAAGAAGTGCGAGTCGCAGCGCGCGGCACCTGCTGCCCTCTCCCGCTGGCCTCTCCCGCTGAGCTGGAAATATGCTCTGTTTTTGACCAGCGGATATGAAAATTGAGCACTACTGTGACCGAGGCCATGGAATACAGAGACTAAAAACCGTGAAACACAAAGCTAAAATATTGTGTGAGCCGGTTTGACCTTGAGACAACTTTCATGCAGGAATTTTGTGGAAGGATTTTAAAATAGAATTGAAACAGATAAAAGTGGGCTAATCTGCATTTGCCCAACAGGTATAATATGTGGAAAAAACGGTTACTGTGAGCAAATTAACTAATTATTGACACCAAGAGCAACAGCGAAATGATTATATCGTTCTCTTCCTGCTGTTTAAGAAAGTATTTTTTAATTTAAGCTTACTTTTTTGACAGCAGCTTGAATTTAAATTATTTAATTTAGCTTTGTTTTTTAGTCCTTTCGATTACATTGTGACCAGCATAATCACAATGACTGATTAACCTAATTAATTATCTTGACACTCCAAATGATAACTCAATTGATTAATTAACCTGAATGATTATGATTGTTGCTACATTACGAGGCAAAACAACATTGTTAAGTCCAGCAAATGTTGAGGATACAGACCTACAGCGTGTTAGGATTGGGGTAGAATGGATTGCACAAAGATGATTCAATATAGACTTCCAAAAGACATAATATTATACACATGAAAAGATAAAAAAGATTAATCCTCACTCCTTTGTTTAAAGTTTTCTCTAAGTATTAGCTACAGCCTTGGTCGGACTCCTAACTTGTAACCAAAGTACCAACTTGTAATCCTTTGCAATTATCTCATTCTTACAAAGAACAGTGATGCAAAAACCTCTTTTAAAGACATCGCTCCTTCTAATCCTCCACAAGGCAAAGACGCCTGATAGCTTAAACGTCTTTAACTTTGCCATCTGAGCTGCTTTTCTTTTGCTGCCCTATATTTTGCAGCCATATTGTTTGCATTCAGAGGCAGTGCCCACACAGCTGGAGGATAAGCCAGGCCTGTGCGCAGATAAAGTACGTTCACCATCGCTGGAGCCCCCTTTCCATTTCCCTCTGTCTGCCAGAGTGTCAGGGGCTCCTGGCCACAGCTGCAAGATGAATAGTGCCGCACTCCTCCACTTTGTCATGGTGTCCAAGAAGGCTGCAAATGGCATTGAGAGAGTCACAAAGGGATCCGTGCAGCCTTGCATGTACTGAGCACCCCTGGTTCTTACCTTCTATTCGCACAGCATATTTGGCAAGACTTGTGTACTGAATGTTAAATTGGATGTAGGTTTGTATGAATAATTTATGTTCTTGAAACGATTTTCAGTTGATACATGCATGTATTTGGCACCAAATTCTTTTTTAATAATATTTTTGATGTTCTCACAAGCACACAGCATTGAGAACTAGACTGTAGTGTTTTTTTCTCATCAACTTTGACTTATAAAGGGCTGATTATTTGAGTAATAGGGTTATTTTGTTACTTTTATGTGATCCACAACCGTTTTTGGCTGTGTGTGTGTGTCTGTGTGTGTGTGTGTGTGTGTATGTAGGGTGTGTGTGTGTGTGTGTTTGTGTGTTTGTGTGTGTGTGTGTGTTTGTGTTTGTGTGTTTGTGTGTGTGTGTGTGTGTTTGTGTGTGTGTGTGTGTGTGCATACTGTGCATCAATGGAGAGGACAGCGTGCCAAAGAGGAGAGAACAGCTGACCCGGCCCGCACTACAGATGGTATTATGCCAATACCATACGAAGAATCAGAGAATCTGAAAGACTTAAACTCACAAAGATGTTCTACACCCCACAAGCTTTTTCTGACACTTTTTTTTGCTGATTTACAAGCACAAACAGCTG
Organism: Eucyclogobius newberryi; assembly: GCF_026437365.1. Lineage (NCBI taxonomy): Eukaryota > Metazoa > Chordata > Actinopteri > Gobiiformes > Gobiidae > Eucyclogobius > Eucyclogobius newberryi. Next base: position 25,537,715 of record NW_027315801.1, read on the forward strand.
AAAATACCCACAGACTTTCTTCTAACAAGACAGTGACATACAAGCGATAGCTCATTTACCTGACAGGTTTGAAATAGAATTCTAAAAAACATTGACTTTATATTCGGTAGTGTGAGTTACCACAGCAACCCATTTCTCTACAAATTATTGTTGAATTCCATTAAAAGCAACATATTAAGCTCAAAATCTTTTCTGCTGACAGATTTACGCTCTGGTGTTTTATGTCCCACCCTTGTGTGAGCCTGCATAAAATAAAATTGAAATACCCAAAATTACATGAAATTACATTGGAACTCACAGTTTGATGGTGGTCCACCTGAAAGGAGATTAGAAAAATAGGCTTTGATATTGTATCTAAAACACAAGTGGACACACATTGGCAGAGAGTACAATGCTGTTTGGAGGTACAGTTTGCGGGCAAAACTTGGCACGTGAGCCATGTTGGGCACATAGTGGAATTTAGAGGGGCATCTGCTGCAAAATGGTCAGAAATAAATGTTATGTTTAGCTGCGCTCATAACTGCTGTGCACACTACTGCAGTAAAGAGCAGAGTGGATTGACATCTGCTTCTACGGCGTTTGCGTTCATTCAGCCGCTCCTCTGTGCCCACCCTTACTGGGGGCCCGGCTTTCCCTTTGTGTGTTCAAGCACTGCCATTTGCAGCCCCACTGTACTGTCTTTCTTTCTGTCCTTTAATCATGGACCATATGTGCAAAAATATGCCATGTAGTTATATCTTTATTTGTCCAACGCTGCAGTGAAATGGGCTGGAGGTAAAGTGTCGTCTGAGTTTTATTATGAAAAGGACAGAGAGCAGCATTAAAGACAAGCCTCACCGGATAATATTGAGTTCACACTAAACAGAATCAAATATTATTTAAGTAATTTAATAAAGCTATTTTGGTAGTTGATAGAAACAAATTAGCCTACATAGGAAATACATTTAGAATAAAGTGTGGATTATTCCTACTGCTGCTGGGAATATTAAATATAAGCAAAATAGTACCAAAAGCAACAGAATTATTGCAATATATTTAGAGGAGTCCCTCCAAAACCCACCCTTTAATTTCCTGATTAGATGGGGCCAAGAATTTGTTTTATACAAATGTCTAGTGCTTGTGTAATAATTTCTGAAAGTACAATATTCAATTTAATTTTGTAACACCCAAAATCACAACAGCACTTGCCTCGAGGGGCGACAGTGAAAAACAGATTAAACAATGTTCCAGCATCTTGTGTCCTTAGACCCTCCTTCTCTGGCAGGAAAAACTACCAAACCTCTTTGTGGAAAAGTAAAAACCTGGAGGAGTTCCACAGTGAAGAAGAGATCCGACTCTCACAGACGGACAGAGGGACACGAGATAGACAGTGGAGCTGGAGCCACTCCAGAACCGGTTCTTCAGGAGGAGAACCAGTTCCTCGAGGCAGATGAAGAACCGTTCATATGGAGTAGAGAGTGTTTCTCCAGAGACTCGAGGATCATCTAGATCCTTGATGTGCCTGTTCCACTCCCCGCGGGGAAGTGGGAAAAGAAGAAGGAAAAGGTAATGAACAGATTGCAAGTGAAATAAAATATGAAATCTTGTTTGATAGAATAGGTAGTCAGAAGCAGAGGCTAGTGCTCAAGCTGCCATACTTCCTCCAGCATAGTTACTCCAAGGGCAGTGTAGCTGTAACTGTAGGATTTATATTTCTGTTCCTAACTGGCCTGACCATAAGCTATTTCAAAGAGGAATGTTTAAAGCCTGGTCTTAAACGAAGAGACTGTGTCGGCCTCTTTAACACGGGCAGGAGCTGATTCCATAACACAGGAGCTTGGTATATAAATATAATATAAAAACTGCATGTGGCAATTAAATAAATAAGCAGAAATCATGTTTATCAAATGCATAAACTTCTTAAAGTGACACCCAAAACAAACCTGACCAATACCCCTGACAAATATATATGCATAGTAACTGCACATTACTGGGCTCAGAGGTCCCAAAAGCAGTGCATTTGTATGTTGGTAGATCCTGGAATAGTTTTGGGCTGTGCGTGCGTGCGTGCGTTTGGAAGCAGATATTGGCAGCTTCACTTCAGCCAGACTAGTATTATAAATATGTATGCAAAATTCAGCATTCTCTTTTTATGAGAAATAAAAAAAAAATAAACTTTAAAAATGTCGATACCTTGGTGCCTAATATCTGCAGGGTTTTCATAAAGGGTGATTCAGAATAGAGAGTGTAAAATATGGTGTATGCATAACTCCTTCATTGAAGAGTCTTTTCAGTTTTCAAACCTACAAAATGCAAAGCTCCCGACTCTGCCTTGTCTCTGTTCATTGTGGCTGTTCCTTGTTCTCCGGGGGCGACGACACCTTCCTGTGCTGTGTGCTGTTCTCATGGAAACACATGAAAAGGAGCCTGAGAAAGTGACTTTGCCACTGTACCGATGCTCTCCTGATTGTCCCTGTTGCTTCTGTCTGTAAGCTTCCTTACTGCGTTCTCCTTCTCCCATTCGGAGGTGAATACCAAAGGAACACAGCACGTCGCTGCTGCTGGCCTGATTTAATATTCAAGGCACCTCAGTCACCCACTCAAGCTGCACAAACAGCACATATTTGTCAGTTTCAGGGTACGCATATACATATTTCAGCAGTATGAAGGTGTTCCGCAGCGACTAGTTTATCCGTTTGATGAAAGTAGGACTGACACATGAGAGAGCTTGCGGCCAGAGGAGTTTGGAGCTCAGGCTGAAGCACAGAAACACGTCTAGAGCTACAGGCAGGGTTTCCATCAAGCACTGCTGATCAAATGCGAGGTGACACTGGAGATGGGACTGAGATGGTGAGATGGTGAGCTCTTGTCCATAGAAGATGCGATTGAAAGAGAGATGGCAGAATGAACGGAGAATCACAAGAATCTCGCATAGCGGTTGCACAAGGACAAATCTGTGACTTAGCGCTCCAAAACACTGGAAACAAATCTTAAGTCAGGTGGCATTTCGTAAGTCACACGCTGTATCAATGATCATGTTAAAAAGTATCTTGCAGGAGCCATCAGTAAGACCAAATCAGAAATTCCTCACAAAGGCCTTCATTATGGAGAAAAATCAATGTCAGCACGCAAAAAATCTGAATTTAAATAGTAACGATATTATATTGTAGAATGTGTACAGGTTTGAATAGGCAAGGCAAGGCAAGGCAAGTTTATTTGTAGAGCACATTTCATACACAAGGCAATTCAAAGTGCTTCACACAGCAGGAAAAATGCATTCAAATCACAAATTACAGAAACAGAAATACAATAAAATTAACTAAATTAAAAATGATCAATCCAACTGATTTTCTAAACTAATAAAATCACAAACAAAAGAGAAGAGTGCAAAGAAAAAATCCTTTCAGTCATATGCGCAGCTAAACAAAAATGTTTTTAGCTTAGATTTGAACATTGTCAGAGTAGAAGCCTGTCTCACATCTTCAGGAAGACTGTTCCAGATTTTAGCTGCATAAAACTGAAACGCAGATTCCCCATGTTTTGTCCTGACTCTGGGCACCAGCAGGAGGCCGGTCCCTGAGGTCCTCAGAGTCCGAGATGGTTCATATGGCACTAACATATCCAAGATGTACTTTGGTGCTAGGCCATGGAGAGACTTGTACACAAGCAGAGCTGCTTTAAAGTCTATTCTCTGAGCCACAGGAGCCAGTGCAGAGACCTGAGAACAGGACTAATGTGATCATACTTCCTGGTTCTAGTCAGGACCCGAGCAGCAGCGTTCTGGATGTACTGCAGCTGTTTTACAGCTCGTTTGGAGAGGCCAGTGAGCAGGCCGTTACAGTAGTCTAATCTACTGGAGACAAATGCATGGATAAGTCTCTCTAAATCTGGTTTTGACACTATATTTTTGATTTTGGCAATGTTTTTTAGATGGTAAAAAGCTGCTGATGTTATTGATTTGACGTGGCTATTAAAGTTCAAGTCTGAGTCCATTATTACCCCCAGATTTCTAATTTGGTTTGTAGGTTTTAGAGCGAGACTCTGGAGGTGACCGCTAACACTTTCTCTTTGTTTCTTTGGGCCAAAAACGATTATTTCAGTCTTGTCTGAGTTCAGCTGGAGAAAGTTGTTTTGCATCCACACACTGATCTGTTGGATGCAGTGACAGAGTGAATCTACTGGTCCATAGTCACCTGCCGATAGTGAAACATAGATCTGAGTGTCGTCTGCATAATTGTGATAGGACACATTTTCACTGCGTATCAACTGACCTAACGGCAGCATGTAGAGGTTGAACAGAAGGGGACCCAGGACTGACCCTTGGGGCACTCCACAGGTCAGGGTCATGTGGTCTGAGACACAGCTACCAATTTCAACAAAGTACTTCCTGTCTTCCAGATAGGACCTTAACCAGTTTAGGGCAGTGCCAGTGATGCCCACCCAGTCCTCTAGTCTCTGTAAGAGGATCCCATGATCGACAGTGTCAAAAGCAGCACTCAGATCTAACAGAATTAAGACTGAAGCTTTGCCCGTGTCAGTGTTCAGGCGGATGTCAATTGTCACCTTGACAACAGCAGTCTCAGTGCTGTGATGAGGTCTAAAACCTGACTGAAAAACATCAAATGAGTTGTTTATTAAGAGGAAATCTGTGAGCTGTTGGTAAACAACCTTTTCAAGGACTTTGCCCCAAAATGGCAGATTAGAGATGGGCCGGTAATGACTCAGTACTGCCGCATCAAGACTGCTCTTCTTTAGGAGAGGCTTTATGACCGCAGTTTTCAAAGACATTGGGAATGTTCCAGATTGAAGCGACATGTTAACTATGTGAGTGAATGGTGCTAACAAACTGTTCAGCACAGACTTTAGAAATTTGGTGGGTAACACATCAAGGCAGCATGTAGATGAACTCAGACTGGTGATGATCTCATGGACAGTTTTGTCAGTTACTGGTGCAAAGTGAGTTAGCTCTAAGTGTCTTGGTGGTTTTAGGGTAATTTTTGCATTGTGGGATTTATAGCATTTTTAATGCCCTGAACTTTGTCATTAAAGAATAATGCAAACTCATTACACTTGGATGTGGAAATGAGTTCTAACGGCAGCTGAGCTGGAGGGTTTGTTAATCTGTTTACTGTGGCAAACAGGACACGCGAGTTGTTACTGCAGCTTCCAATTATTTCAGAAAAATATCTTTCCCTAGTTCTACATAAGATTAGGTTGTACATGTTCAGCTTTTCTTTGTAAATCTCTTTTTGAACCTGGAGCTTTGACTTGCGCCATTTCCGTTCGGCCCTGCGGCACTCCCTTTTCTGTGCCCTGACTGAATCATCATTTCTCCACGGCGCTTTCTGCTTATTTTTTACCATTTTAGCCTTTATAGGGGCGATGGTGTCCAGAACATTCAAAACACTAGATGTAACAGAGTTCAACAAATCATTAGAACATTAGAACATGAGACATTTTCAAAGTTTATCATTTCCATAAACAGTGCACCTGTGCCATCACTTATGTGTCTCCTCTGAACAACTGCAGGACCAACCGGAGGTTTGGGAGAAACAGACAGGTCAAAGAAGACACAGAAATGATCAGACAGAGCAACATCGATCACATTAACATTTGAAATATTTACCCCCTTTGTAATTATGAGATCTAGAGTGTGTCCTTTGCTGTGGGTGGGGCCTCTCACATGCTGAGTAAGACTGAAGGTTTCAAGGACAGCATCAAGCTCTTTAGCGTTTCTGTCACAAATATTATCAACATGCACATTGAAATCACCTGTAATGACCAAACCATCAAAGTCTGTGCATATGACTGAAAGCATCTCAGTAAAATCATCAATAAAACTTTGGCAGTGCTGGGGAGGCTTGTATAAAACAATGAAGAGAATGGATGGAGACCGTTTTAGCTCCATTTTAAAGGATACATACTCAAATGATGAAAACACCCCAAAAGACAACCTGCGGGTAATTATTTCATCTCTAAAGACAGCACAGACTCCACCCCCTTTTTTGTTTTCTCGTGTTTCAGATTCAAACTTAAAGTTGGGTGGAGCAGATTCTATCAGAACTACATTTCCTGTGTTTTTGTCAAGCCATGTTTCAGTTAAAAACATAAAATCAAGATTATAAGAAGAAATAAAATTATTAATTAAGAGAGATTTGTTACATAACAAATAACAACGTTTAATACCACAAACTGACAGCTAAGATAAGATAAGATAAGATATTCCTTTATTGTCCCACATGGGGAAATTTCATTGCTAGTACGTGTAAAGAGCTACTAGCAATCTAAAATCCCTTTTCCTCAGATGATATTACTTTGGCAAGAGGTTATGTGTAAAATGTAATCAGTATATCTAGTGCCACATTACTTAATAACCATACCACACACACTAATGGACTCTATTATTGTGCTTCCATGCTAAGGCTACATATGTTAAGAGCGCTAACTAATAGTGGGTGATTCAGACATGACAAATAGTGTTCGTTACACTTTTTCTTCTGTGAATAGCTTCCCTGTAGTGCTGGTGCTGGTGAGGACTTCGACAGGCCTTCTGCAAGAACAATAGGCGGCTGGCAAAGTGCCTAGTCCAGTCTTTGAAATCTCCAACACAACAGTTCCTCTCTGCTGACAACACGGTGAAGGCCACTATTTGATCCAGACTATAAAGGAAATCCAGTCCTTCCACAATGAGCTTTAGTGTGCTTGACTGAGAGTTCATTAACTCCAATTTCTGAGGAGATAAAGTTTATCGGCTTTTTAGAGGCATTTGTCATGTGGTACAGAAAGAACAAGTAATCTGAGGCAGAGGACAAGCCCAGTCGTCATCAATAGAGCTAAGCCAGCCTACGTTCTCAGTCATATCAATGTCAGGGCACAAACAGAGCCCTGTTTTGTGCAATTTGAATAAAAGTGAACTGTTTTTCTGAGTGCATGTTGAGTTTAAAGTCTATTTCAAATCAATGTTTTATATAAGTAATGTATTAGATCTGTGTCACAAGGAAGTATTCTGTTTTGGGTGTATACTCTACAGTCTTGCAGCTGCAGCAGTGCATATGAAATAAGCTTTTGCTTTAGCCTACTTCCTTAGGGCTCTAATAAAAAATAAATGTAAAAAAGCCCAAATAAACTAAACGGAATGAATGATTGGGTCTGATGGACATTTTTTTATTTTTTAGATTAGTGAACCTTTTAATAGTCAACTGGCCGCAACAGCACATTGAATTAATCTAAAGAAAATTAATCCCTTTATTTTTTTCAAATTGATCAATATTGATTTTTATTTAATTTGTTATACTAACCAATACAGACTTTCAACAATTGCTATTCAACCCAACAATAAACCCAAATGTCTTCCTCCAAAGTCTAAACTGTGCTCCAAACCTTATACTTTTACTGCCTTATCTGGGGGCCTCTTAATTCAAAAATCTTAAAGCATATCACTGACAATTAGACATGACCCACTCTCAATCTTGATAAAAAAAAGAAAAAATATTAACTACCCAGTCCAAGTCTAGACATCTTTATATTCTTGCATTCATTCATCTATATTCTGATTATGTTCATTATTACCTCATGAAAAATGCTGGTTCAAGTGGCATATTGTATACACTTTTAATCTGTGAGGGAAAATGTTTGTCATGTGTCATTCCAGACATAGTTTCAAAAGACATGCATAAATTAGAGCGCTGGGAACTTTGCAGTGGGACTGAAACCCACCTAGGAGGATTTAATTAGCATCTTGAATGAATAACATTTGAGCCATTTCTCTCTGTGTCCTTGGTAATCAGTTCTGGGCCATTAATGAGAGCACGACTATCGACTGGCGGAGCAGCCTGCTGATAATTGAATGTGTAGAGGCCATTAAACATTCCTAATCAAAAACAAACATTCCAAAGCCACAGTTCTCGTCGAACAATATGAGTCACGGACAAAGCACTGGAAGGCGAAGAGAGAACCAAAATTAGTTTCCAATTGCTTTTAACTGTTTTGCGTTTCATCAGCGCTAACATTTTCGACCTGACAAGCCAGAAAATAAGCAAAATTTCCCAGGGCATGACACAGATGTTGCGAGAGAAAGAAAGAAAAACACATTGTAATTGAAATGTTCTCAGTGGATTTTTTTCGTTATTTTTTTTTAACAAACAGCTCGGTAAATCAACAGCTCTGACCAAGGGCTGGCTCACTAGTGCTCTATTGAGTCGGCGATATTGATCCCGCCTCGCCACCGCCACCACCGCTCTCATGCGGATGGGAGCTCAATCACGACTTAACCAACTGTTTGGCCTGTGCAGTTAAAATACATTTCTCACGACGGCCCCTGGATGTGTTTGTGTTGAATTTGACCTCAGATCTTGGCGCGTGTCGATATGGATCCGCACGTGCTAATGGAGGGCCGGCGTGTCAATAAACCAATACCAGCTTCTGCGTTGTGACAGACTGTTGGTAGCGGTCCAGCTAAATAGATTTGTAATCGAATTAACAATAGCTTGGCAGCCCGTCATTTGTTTGGTCCAAAGTGACAAACAAAAAGCTAAGTTATGTTTTGCATCAAGGCAAATCTGTCAGATTCTAGTTTGCACACGTAAGCTGTTTGTTTTCATCAGAAATCTGTGAAATCGACATAAAGATAAAATTACATCTTTATCTTTTTCAGAGATCACAATCAGACAAAACATTTTCACAGATGTGTGTCAGATTAGAGCAATATTCACACCCCACAAGAGCCAATGACCGAGTATAGTGTTATCAAAGGCTTGAACAATATATTTGGACCATCTCAACTTGAGTTTTTAAAGCCCACCGTGACAAATGTGTGACTCGACAGTGTTTATTATCTGTTCACACAAGTGTGCTGGTCATGCCAACAGGATGCTCTTTATGTAAGGATCATAATTCGATCGCTTTGACCATGTCTAATTAATCATAATGAGTATTATTTCTATGGCTTTATTACCGGTATAACTCAACACAATACTTATAATTAATATATGCAATCATTACTATAGGCAAATCTTTAGGGACCTATTCATCTTTTATGCTGCTCAAAACTGATTTGCCCTTAGTGTTTGGAAAAACCTTGACTAACAGGATGAATCACTTCTCATCTGCTTCTGAAAAAACAAAGTGCTTACTTGTGCCATTGTTAAACTAACCTTGTGATGGTTCATTATAGATGCACAGGCACAGTGTGTATGGGCAAATATTGAATGTGCTCAGAGATCATCCATAAGACGCCTTATGTGTTTGTGTTGTTCCTTCAAGGTCCAATGCCCCTCGAAAGGACAGCCACTCCTTTGGCCATCTCCAGTGTCTTGACAACATGGCAGAGTCCAACCGAGCAGAAAAGGGGCCCAGTCCCTGTTCTGAGTGACAGACATGTCGCTCATATTGTGTGGATGGATGTGACAGAAGAGAGTAAACACATGTAACAAATAAGCAGACACTCATGTGGAACACAGAGTTATTTAGAAAGCCAGGGCCAGCAGCTCCTGCAGCAGCGCTGCTGAAGGGGACACAGCGCTCATCTGTTTATCATTCTTATCATTTACCAATGAAAGCACAGGCTTTTATCTATTCAACTCTGGAATAGATTTCCCTCCCTAAAATACTAAGAATAAACTTAAGTACTGCAAGCCAAGTAGACTACTAAAATCAGTGCCAAAGCCAGAGAGTTTAAGAGTTCACTTGACCCTGAAAATTGCCTATTATTTGCACCCTGATAAGGATCTGTTTCTTCAGGTTGGTTTTACAGCCATGCAAGCCGTTTTAACTCAAAAGCAGCATCCGCTATTCATATTTATGACCAGCGAGAAGGTATTTGAAAATCAGTGCTGTTTGAAGGCCACAAACATTTCCTCATATCCCTGCATGCAGCATGCTAATGCTAACTCAACGGGTTCTGGCTACAAAAAGAACCCTTACTTATTTCTCAAACTGTCCAAGATATTAGTTAAACCTGAGTAATCTTTACTTTACTCACAATGGTTTAGTAACCCTAAAGAGTACAATGTATGTTAGCTTTACTTTAGCATTGTTCAATTCAATTTAATTCAATTCAATTTATTTTTGGCCACTATGAAAAACAGTTTAAACAATGTTCATAGGGACTTGGCAATGTCCCAGCATCCCGTGTCCTTAGACTTATTTATTAAATAAATCACACTTTTCCACTTAAGTTTCTCATAATAGCTGCGTAACCTTCATTTTGAACACGGCATCTAAAGTCACTTCCTGAAATACGTCTGGACAAGTGGTGTTTGTGGGAAGCAGCCTCTGCAGTGGGAGTTAGGAAGTATTGTCTTCAATAAGTCATCTGGTAAGTAAATAGTATATTCACTCAAATATTTGAATCACACTGCTGCTCCTCCTCCTGCTCCTCCTGCTGCTGTTCCTCCTGCTGCTGCTGCTCCTGCTGTTCCTCCTGCTGCTGCTGCTCCTCCTGCTCCTCTTGCTGCTGCTCCTCCTGCTCCGGCTGCTGTTCCTCCTGCTGCTGTTCCTGCTGCTCCTGCTCCTCCTCCTCCTGCTGCTGTTCCTCCTGCTGCTGTTCCTCCTGCTGCTGCTGCTCCTGCTGCTGCTGTTCCTGCTGCTGCTGCTCCTCCTGCTCCTGCTGCTGTTCCTCCTGCTGCTGCTGCTCCTGCTGTTCCTGCTGCTGCTGCTCCTCCTCCTCCTGCTGCTGTTCCTGCTGCTGCTGCTGTTCCTCTTGCTGCTGCTGCTCCTGCTGTTCCTCCTGCTGCTGCTGCTCCTGCTGTTCCTGCTGCTGCTGCTCCTCCTCCTCCTGCTGCTGTTCCTGCTGCTGCTGCTGCTGTTCCTCCTGCTGCTGCTGCTCCTGCTGTTCCTCCTGCTGCTGCTGCTCCTGCTGTTCCTGCTGCTGCTGCTCCTCCTCCTCCTGCTGCTGTTCTTCCTGCTCCTCCTGCTGCTGCTGCTGCTGCTGCTGCTGCTGCTGCTCCTCCTCCTCCATCTAATGAAGGCTCTCCACAGGCACATGGAGTGAGTCTCATCCCCTCTGGACACTAGACTGGACTCACATCGTAACTACCTGAACTTAAACACAAGCTCGTCTGAGCTCAGAACAACTTCACTTTTCTGAGTTGATTTTCTGTACAGACTCTGGAGCCTAATCCTCATTTGTCATTTGTTCATTGACAATGACAATAAACCTTATTCTGATTCTGATTCTGATTCTGATTCTGATTCTGATTTGTTTCTTAAGTCTGATCATTTGTTTATTGATCTGGACTAAAACAGTGTTGTTAGACTAACTGGTGATTTACAAAAATATCTTTACGCAAGTAACCTTGTAAATTTGAAGTCAGAATGTTTTTAAATAGTGATAAATGAAAGAAACGAGAGGGTAATGATGAAATGGTGATAAGAAGTACAGGAGAATGGTAAACACTATATTTAGTAAACTTTATATGTCATATCTTACAGTGCAGGACAAAATGGAGTTACAATTTGGCTCTGATGCAGTAAACACAAAGAGACATAATGCAAACTACGCCAAATGCAGGTTTGAAATAACTAACCAACTAAATAATTAATTAATCTAATTAAACGTATTTCATTAATTTAAATTAGACAGAATTTTATTTTTTAACAAAGCAATTCAAATGAAAATATTTGCTAGAAAAAATAGAACAAACCTGCAAGAATGGATTCCCAAAGTAGTCCCAAAAGAACAACTATAAAAACTTTAACTTGAGTTGCAACAAATTGTGTTTTCTTTTTAACGTGACCTTTATTTTGGACTTATTATGCTTTAACCTTTCTTTCTTTGGATACCACCCCTGTCTTATTTCCTAATTAAATGTATTACTTGTTTTGTTTCTCTCTGGTCTTGCCCAGTTTTTGTTTTTTTATTCTTTATTTTTGGAGTATTTCAGGAGTTTCAGAATTGACTTTGAGACTGCCCCATCCTTTTCCCCAGCCAACACACTGCTAATAAACAAAGCTATATTTTGCAGTTGTTACATGGGCCCATATGGCTCTCCGCCGCCCATACAGCAGTGAACAGCAGGTGGCTGGGAGACAAGGATTAAAAACGTGCTGCGTATGGCTGTGGCCTGTCGCACTTTGATAGAAGCTAACAACTTAACAAATAACGCTGCGGCGGGACTACGTTTCCTGATGCTTACGCTCATAAATTTCCAGGCCTCTAATTTGCTTTTTTTCCCCAGTGATTTGATAAATGTTGCAAATTAACTGTAACAATTTCTCCACCTGTTCCAGCATCCCAGTGTTTATGTAAGCAGGTATATTTAACAAACCAATAAATTACTGCAGTAAAAGGCGCCTGCATCATAAAGAGTACGGGCTGTTGCTCTTAAATCAAAGTACAAATGAAGTTGCGGCGAGTAGTGCTGCTGACGATCACATATTGTGCGCCCGGAGTGGATATACATACATGTTTTCACTTCATGCTGACTGTACCAACACTGTACTGCATCTGTTATAGTGCTGTAATGGAGAGACGCCAAAAACTGTATTTAAGTAAGAATAATGTTACCTTAAAATGATGTGGTGAAGTATAGTATAAAGTTTTGGAGGAAACTACAACTCAAGTAAGAGTAACTGTAAGAGTAACTGTCTGAACTTAACATCTGGTTTATAATTTGAAGTTAATGTAATTGGAAGGACAAAACAATTGCTTGCAATACTGACTTAACCATGCGCAATTCCGTCATATTCATGTGCAATTACTGTCGTGATCACATGCAATGGTGTCACATTCATGTGCGTATAACTGAAGAGAATGAGTGTTTATTTTTCCATTATTAGGCCCGAGCGCCACAAGCTGGCGAGAGGCCTATTAATCTCGTAAGGCCGTGCGAAGCACGGCTGCGAAAGTGCGCACGCCCACTTCCAAACACTCACTAACGCACTCCTCCACCCATGCACGCCCGGTGCATAATAATTAGTAGTAAGAAAATGGAACATTACCGTTGTAAACGGGCGAAGCCCATGCAAAAGTGCGCACTAAACAAGCACTTTTCATTTACATTACATACTTTACACCATGAGGTAGGAAAGCGCGAGCGCTTTCCGAAAATGTATAGTTTATGATGTTTGAAAAATGGGAAACATTGTTTTCGCATCGGAATATTATTCTTTCTTTCTTCTCGGGACCAACCCCCCTATTTTTCACCCAGTGAACATTGACGAAAAGTCACAAAAATTTGCACACCTCTAAAAATCGTGCCTCTCTACATTCTGGCTATTTCCCTTTTCTAAAATAAAAAAAAATTGGCGCGTCAGCGCCCCCAAATGTACCAAAAATGCATTGAGAGATAGGAAATGACCCAAAAAAAATCTGATCGTAGAATCATGAAATTTGGCGCAGAGGTAGATGGTGACAAGAGAAGTAAAAAATATTATTACGGCAACGCTGTCCACCCAACCAAATGTCGGCCATATTGCTTCAAAAATGGCTTAACATGACTCGGAGTTTTTCCAAACGTCGTACTTTTACGAACTCCTCCCAGGGCGTTGGCCCTAAAAAGCTGAAATTTGGTGAAAATGCTACTGAGGAGTGGGACATCAAAAGTTATCCAAATTACATTGATACCTGTCACGGTCTCTGAGGGGTGAAGCCGCAAACTGTAGCTAGAATTTCAGAAATCTCCCAAATTTAACATTTCTGCCGTTTGCGCAGATAAAGTCCGAATTGCGTCAAATTAGAATCAGTTGTTAAACTCTTTGCCCTAAACCTACTTGAAGTGAAAGAAATTAATTTGGGGCCACAGCGCCCCATACAGATTTTATATGGAGGTTAAATGTTTAGTTTTGCGAAATTTTATGAAATTTGACAGACAACTCAATTTTGGCCCCATCAAAAAAAGTCAATGAGACCCATGTCATAATTGTTATGGCTTTGCCGTAACGATGACCGAAACCTCCCACGTTATTCCAATGGGGAAATCGCCAGAACATGTTTACACTTTAGACTTTCACGAACTCCTCCCAGGGCGTCAGCCCTATTAACCTGAAATTTGGTGAGACTCATCTTCAGGGGTGGACCATCAAAAGTTATTCACATTTTTATTCAAAGAGTCACGGTCTCTGTGCGGCAAAGCCGCACATTTTGCCAAGAATTCAAAATAAAATTGCTTTTTGATGGTAAAACAAAGGGGAGAAGATGTGACAGCGTCACAGATTCAGCAGTAGGCATAATAAAAGGACTATTGGGGCGCGTTAGCGCCCCCTCCTCTTGCGGCGTGGCGGCGGCTTGGCCGATCATTGCCGCTTGCGGCTATATTTATTATTATCAGTATTATCTTGTCTTACACTAGCTGTTTTTTGGGAGGTTTTGTCTATAGGAGTTTTTGTTTATAAGAGTTTTTGTTTATAAGAGTTCTTTCTGTAAGTTATCTGTTCTTTTCCTCTGTATCTACCTGCGTTGCAACAATGAAATTTCCCCATGTGTGGACAATAAAGGATTATCTTATCTTAAAATATTATTAATGCATAAAATCTTTGACATGAAAAGTAGAAAATACGAAATGATATCTGAATGCATGGTGCAAGAAACACAAATAGTTTCATATTGTCAACATAAAGCTAATACTTACACGGTAGGAAAAGTGACTAGACTTAGAGTAAGAATTCGCTGTCAAAGAAATTACTCATTGTTGTAGAATAAATTTAAGTAGAGTCGAAAGTAGAGGCTGTAGTTCTAATGCAGGACAAGTTTACTTCCATCAGTCCCGTCCCATACCAGGGAACGCAGAGACAAGAACCCCAAGACATTGTGATTGTGTGATTGTGTGATTAATCCTGTCAAGTCCAGTCCAGTTTTGTTACGCTTCCGTTGTAAGGAGTAACGTTGATGACGTTGTAGGGAAAATAAAGATGAATAGCCCTGACGTAAACCAAGATTACAAGACCTGAGCTGGCACACTCATGTAGGAATAAAAGTATCTGGAAACAAAGTGCAGGGTTGGATTCACCCGGTGTGCAGCATGTTCTCCCCGCTTTTGGATGAGTTATCTCTTGGCCCCATCCGCTTCCTTAAAAAACCAGAAAGCACGCAACACAGTGCTCCTGACTTAGCTCGATGGGTCCTAGGCACTGCGCTCGCCACTAATCAACAGCCCAGATCAACACATTCTCTTTGGTTCCTCGCCTTTGACCCATACTTTACTACATTACTAATAGAAACTACAGTGTAAATCTTCAATTGGTTCAATACTCTGCCCACTGAACGGCTTTATTTTTCAAACATGTCATATTTTAATGGCAAAATAAATTGGAGCAAGGGAAACGTTGTGGAACCACGTCTTTTTGTGGATTGTTTTCCTTCTATGTCTGTCTGTGTGTTGCTATCAGCACAAAAGGCACATTTCAGACCGTGAGTGGCGTCCCAGCAGGCTACGCCAGTGTAATTAATCATATTCCATCTGTGTGACAGCCTTGTAAGAAAATATGCCAGTTTGTTTTGTACACCTCATATTTATTTTAATATTTTCCCATATTATGCTATCCCACTTCAACTGAATTTGTGAACGTTGCGCCGTAATGTGACACCGGCGTCGAGATTCTGAATATCTGTGACAAAAAAATGCCTTGTTATGGCTGTTGAATAAATCATGATCTAAGTTAATGTGTGTTGCTTGATGTAATTATTGCTTGTAATGAAGTCGTTAATACTGCCGCATTGCTTTGCTGACATTTCGCATCAGAGCAATCAGACAATGTCAAAGAGTGGACTGCTGGTGTGTATTTGTGTTGAAGCTTTCTATAGGCCATATAATCTGACAAAATAAAGGTGTTAGTGCAATATTATATGGTAATAATGGAAAGTAATAGTTTCATTCAGTAATACAGACATTCAGACGCTCCATGCTGTTGTTCCCCTAAGAGAGAATCTGCAACAACCACATTCCGATGAGAGCACTGGTCAGAGAGCCACACAAGCGAGTCTGATGCTACTTGGCATTGACCAAAGCAGACTGTACCACAATCCTACACTCCGCTGAACATGGGAGGTTGATCGCATCCTCTGCCCTTTGACAAGGGTAGAAGAAAGAAAGTCATTGCAAATTCCAGAATTCAGTCTTTGCATTCCTGCTCTGGACTGTACCAAACGATTATTCAATGTAGGGAAGGATTTGCAATCTGCGGACCTGGGTGGAGCGGCGAGTACAGCAGCGAGTACAGAAGCTAGTAGAGCATCTAGTAGAGCAACAAGTACAGTAGAGTGTACAGCAGAGCGTACAGAAGCTAGTACAGCAGTGAGTACAGCGGCGTATACAGCAGCGAGTACAGCAGCGAGTACAGAAGCTAGTAAACAAAAAATATTATGCATGCATTATTTCAACAGTTTCAACAATGTTCATGTGATATATGGGTTGAAATTTTTTACGTTTTAGTAATCTCAGTTTCTGACAAATTATACTTCAGAACCAAGCAATTGTGTAAGTGTGAGTCATTATAGCTAATCACATGTGAGGCATTCAGGAAGCTTTCCAGAGTCTATTATAAATAAACAAAATACAATGACATTATCTTCTGGCAGATAAATTAAATAGTGAGGAGTTCTTTATCACAAATCAAGTTAAAAAATCAAGTAAAGAAAATGTCAAAGTGATCAAGAATTTAAGAATTTAATTTTAAAAAGTTGCTTCAATACTTTTAAAGAGGCTGTACCCAATTTTCTTCATGTAACTAAGTAAAATTTGCACCAGTGTACGTGCGAAAGCAGCTCTAATAGGGTAAAAATTACTCCCTCGTGCATTGTCTGCATCTGATAATAGAGCGTTTTATTCTCCACGAAGCAGGAAGCATGCTAATATTTGTTAGCTTTACCATGACAACAAAACTCTGGTCAGATCTCAGGAGTTGTGAACAGTGCTTATAAATTCATCCTAGTGAATAATGCATTAAGACGTAAGTAAGTCCTACGTGTGGACCACTGCAAAGAGTGTAAAAGAACTAGTTCTGCTTATAACAGTTTTAAGACGGTGAAAATCATGGGATACAATACATTATTTATTTCTAAGGTAAAATTACAATTTAGCTTTCAGGCTCTGTTTTTATAATTTAATAAATACTCATGTTAAATTAGGTCCAATTTTACTTCAACTTTGATCAGCTTTGACAGTTGAACGAGCTCATCACGACTCGAGAATGGCTTTGGAGACTTAAAGACAATAATCAATATTAATGGCTTAATGGTCCCTCCTTTCTCTCCGCAGTGAAGTCGGCTTGCTCGTGCGGACAGGCATAAAGACATTCTGCTAAAGACATGCCGGTCAACAGCAAATCATTGGTTTCGCTTACAACTAGTCCACAAGTTCCACAGTCTTTTTTCAGGCAATGCAGCTGTGACGTGATTGGCCTTGGCTCGCACCGATATGTCATCATAAAAGCCATTCACTGAGAGGCTGATAGCACTGCAGCACTCACACAGAACTCCTTCATCTGCTAATAAAGTGCACATTTACTGGTCATGGGATTTGGCCTCTATATGTGCATAGAGCAGTTGAGTTACAGTTATGGACCTGGAGTGGAGAAACATTTAATTTATGGTGGTCCTTCAGAAGAGTGACCAGTAAACACAGAACAAAGCATTTTGAAAATCTGGGAATTTCCCAGTCTAAATTGTAAAGTCTATCCTTACAGTATATGATATAAAAAGCTTAAAATTATGTTTTCTGCATTGACTTTCAAACTTTGTTCTCAGACAGGGACGTAGCGACCCAACAGGCAAGACAGGCAATTGTTTGAGGTCAGTATTTAAGCCACAACAGGCTCATTACAATAATTAAATATCTTTGACAGGTCTCTCTATTGACTGTACTTTTATACTCTGACCAGAATAGGTAGGATGGCATGAGTGAGGTGAATTCTTTGACATATTGTCCTCAGTTATTCAAAGGTAAAGAGAAGAAGGGGCCGTCTGTCTGGAATGCCCCTAGCAACGCCCCTGTTCATGCACATGTTGTGTAGACGCACGTGGCTTCTTTCCACTGGAAGGAGAGGAAATTAAACTGTGTAATGGTACGGTATTTCATGTGCCATTTATTTACGCTCTAATGTGGAATTGACTGGACAGTTTGAGGTATAAATCACATTTTGGTGTGACCAAATGTAAAAATGACTGGCAGCTATCTCTGAGAATGTGTCAGACATAAGCCTGTTATTTTGCTTTACTATTACAATCTGTAACATATCAAGCAGCTGAAGTCATAGATATAGGCTGCAATTCAGAAATGTTAATGCAATCTTGAGATGCTCCACATCAGACTAAAGCACAAGAGTTATCGGGCTTGCAAGCATGGAGACTGCAGGAAGGGCACAGAAATATTGGTTATATTGAGGTTTTATTTTCACATATTCTGCTGGTTTGATTTGTATTAGCTTCTTATTGTGGAGAGAAGACATTTAGTTTTGTTTTTCCCTCCACTGACCCCAAGTTGCTAGTCTCCCTGTTCCAAATGCACAAGGCCACGTTCCTTCTTCCTACATCATGATTCTTTTGCAACATCCGCCCTTGGGCAACACCGATGTCAAGCCGCTGCACTGACTTAATGTGCGATTCTTTAAAGAGCTCCTAAAAAGGGAAAGTCCACACACAGTTATTCACTAGCCCCATGTGCAAAAAATTTTAACAATAGACTGGACCGTGTAGCACCAGCTCAAGGGCACGTCTGTGGGGAAAAAGCCTTGATGTGAGGAAAGTCCCCGACAGGACACATCCTACCAAGACCGAGAGTAATCAGGTATCTGTGTTTAGAATGGATTGCCCGGCACCTAAAGTTTTTCCCTCTCCCACTTTCAAGATGAATGAGGACACAGTGTGTTCGTGCGTGCCGTGGGCGTTCACTTCCCCGCGCGCGTGATGGAGAGAGAGAGAGAGAGAGAGAGAGGGAGGAGAGCAGATGGAGAGCAGTGGACTCCAGCTAACTCCGGCTACAGCGCTCCCCGAGAGGAGGCACGGCGTGTGTGTCCGCGGCGTCGCCCGACAGAGCGAACCATTACGGCTTATGCGTGGCAATAACTGGAAATAACGCCTTACTTTGAGGGTAAATGCTCCCTCTTTCCCCCGGCGGAGTGGACGCTCATCTCGCTAATCTCTCCGCGCATCTTCGCGGCTCACACAGGTGACACACAGGCGCGCGCGCACGGCAAAGTTCCGTCTCGTTCTTTCGGGATTTTCCGGAGGGGTTCGGGTCCACGAGCCTTCTTTCGGCCGGCTTTTCCCTTTGCGGACCCGGCATCCATTTATAGCCTAAGGTAACTTCGTGTTGTTTGAGCTAAACAAACGGCTCAAAAGTTGGAGGTTTTAATAATTGCATTTGAAAGAGAATACATCCAGAGGGTCCACAAGTGCTGGTTATTCCCCCCCACAGCCCCCCACGGCACCGGCGCGGAGAGCTGAGAGATGGGGCAACGCCGCGGGGGACCTCAGCCTTCTCTCTCTATAACGGACACGAGCGAGTAGACTATGTTATAGCCGTTATAACTTGGTGACAAACTGGTGACATTGTAACAAAGTGACTGGATCATGCGGCTCTCGGAGGGGTTTTAAAAGGGGGGGTCACATCTATTCCCAATCCTCTTTACAAGCTCAAAATGGATGCCGACGACAGATTGCGGAGACGCCACTGGATTAGCCACTTTTGCGCAGGTTTGGGTGACATTTGAAAAGCCGCGTCGCGTGTGCAAAGTTTGGATAAGCTCTCCGACAAAGGTGAAGGTGTAGGATGCAGTCTGGGGTGAAGACGCTCTCCGCAGGTGGAGGTGCGTCACTCTGCTGCCTGCTGCTGCTCTGGCTCATCTACTCCCATCTGCTCCGAGAGGGTGAGTGCACATGGAGAGGGTCCTCAGAGTAAAAAGAACATTTAAGCAGCTTTCTGTGACCTTGGGCGCAACAGCCACATCAGCATTTCCTCTTCATAAAATACAAAAGTTTTAATCTGATAAACATATTGCCTCTAACTGGCTTAAACTATTATTGAAATTTGAAGAGGACATCAGCCTATGTGTTTAATTGAGCCCATTTTATTTATTTATTTATGGAGATTATTTTGACACACGCACACACACACACACACACACACACACAAACACACAACACACACACACACACACACACACACACACACACACACGTAAAGCTGGGGTACGCGGCAGTTTTTGTTGTTGTAAATGAGTGTGTTCTCCCACAAAAAATAATTGTAAAAAATGAGGCAGCTGCACACTGTCTATATGAAATAATAATATTTCATTTCTCCTCAAGCTAAGTAAGTGACAAAAGCAGAGCTCTGATTGGCTGTGAACCCCGGTTTCACTTCAATGTCATAAAATGAATGCATGTGGATATTAACAATGTGCCTAAGGGATAGGGACTAGTTAAATACATTTAAAAAGCTACAAGGTTTACTGTGATGCCAGGTCTCCGTGGCCAAACCCAACCAACAGCGTCTAAAACTGGCAGATGTTGACTTAGAATGTCTCATTCTGTTTAAAGTCTTATTGATGCAAAGATGTTCTGTAGAAAAAAATCACATGATCACAATGTATCGCAACCCACAGATTTATGAATAACTCTTCACATTAAGCTTCGTAATGTGGTAGTCTAGTTATTGTCAACATCTCAGAATGAATAGGCTCTGTGCGGTTGTGCCCGGTTAGCTCACTGTTATCATGACAGATTCCGCTCATATAATATTCTCTTTTACCAAGTTGGGCTAAAATGTATTAAATGCTTCAAGCAGAGGGGAAAGATTTGCAGGTGTATATCATAGACAGCATGTTAGACACTTTACAAACAGTGAATACTTCACTGCAGGACATTTTTAATAGTTTTTTGGAATGTATTATTCACAGTTCTTTGAACTGAAATTACACACATTAATGAACTGAACAATAAACAAAAACAACTTGGTTGGTCCTTTTGTCCCAACGTCTATGCTAATGCTAATTCTGAAGTATGCTACATATTAATAGATATTAATCTATGTATTAATATAAACCACAATTGGGTATTTACTTTAAAATGCAATTAATTGTTTATTTGATATTTTAAGAAAAGCATTAGCTCTGTGCTACATACTCTATAGGCCTATTGTTATAAACACAGGATTGTCCTCGGGTGAAGTGTTCATTTTATTGGTAAGTCTTTAACAGTGATATCCTCCATATCTCGCTCTCCAATCATTTTAGTGCGACTCGGCAAAAACCCCGTAGAGATATAACAGGAGAGAAAGGAGGGCCAATAACAGTGAGCTAGTGAGGCTGACACTGTTTAAAAATATATTGAAACAGCATATGTGTTATATATGAAATTTCCCCATGTGGGACAATAAAGGAATATCTTATCTTATCTTATCGAGATGCACACTGTCATGAAGTCATGATATAATGCTGTGTTAATGGTTTTTGTGTACAGCACATGCCACTATGACTAATCTTCATCTGCCTGCACCACCATTATCTGTGTTTTCCTCCTCTGTGCCTCTGTGACAGACTTCTATTGTGAGCTTAACTCTTACAACTATCTATGTTGATACCAAGAAAAGAACATAATTTGTGTAATTACACTTTTCACCTCAAAGACCAGTAGAAAACCAGTGGATGTTGTACGACACGCCATTGGCCGCCGTCCACGTCACTAAACAGTGTGTCACTCTAAAACGCTAGAACACGCTTAACACGATACGACTCATAGCAAGATGTCGAACACCAAATTTGCAGATTAGATCTTTTAATCAAGCAGTGGCCAGCAGCATAATTACCGCTGTGGAGGAGGGATCGAGCCTATATCAACGTCTTTGGCAGCGTGCCGAGTACAAAAGTAGACAGTGATGTGAAAAATGAACTCCCTGTGCGTTGACATGTGTTCCCTTTATGTCTAATTTGCTGTGTCTTAAAATGATTCTCTCCAGGTTTTTTATGGCACCTCCTGAATGTAGCTTTTGGCATATTATTGGAATAACAACTTGGTACTACTCCCACATACATGCTTTATTGACTTGTTCTCTGTTGAAAATTGATAAAAACGACTTAATTAATCCCCTCTGAACTTTGCTAATCTTGATATTGATCACGTTTTATTTGCCTTGGCTGGGCTCATCACTCCTGCCTTGGAGTTCTCTGCATTTTATTCTTTCATTACCATCAAGCCTAAAGCTAAATTTTAAGAATGGAGCATGGAATATTCTTAAATCCAGACTTGCAATCTTCAAGTCCTTCTTTCCTTTTTTTGGAAACAGGCTGCACTGTTCAGTCTTGCTGTTGGGGATGTTGTATGTGAATTACTAGTGTGTGCTCTATGGCTTTGTGCAATTCGGATGCATTTTCCTGGCAAGATAAGGCTGGTTCGTAAATCTCTACTCTCTGCCCATCTATTCCACAGTATTGCATTAAACTTGATATATCCATCGAAAACAAGCTGGAGATAAACACTCATAATTGACTAAATAGAAGATGGATACGTTTGTTGTTGTACAATGAACATCTCACGCAAAGTAATATCTCCATGGAGACAAGCAGAAGACCATCCATCAGAAAAGTTACACAGTGCATGCTTGGAGAAGTCCATTTTAATTAAACGGAATAGTTTTAAAGCGATTTTTCTTTTGTTATTGCGTTAAGATTTGTGATGTAAGTTTTCAAAGCAAGAGTAAGTTCACACGTACATTTTAATCATGCACAGGAGCATTTGTAAAAGAAACATGCATTTTTGTAAAAATCAAGACTACATGTTTAACTGTCATTAAACCTGTTGTTTTTGGTTAAGTTTATTTCGAACATAAAAAAACGGATTGAATTTGGATAAAAACATGAATGTACATTAGATATCTTCAAGAAAACAGTTCGAAAAGGAGTGGGTTGAAGTACAAACTTATGTGGACCCACTCGCTTTTCAGTACAGTGTGTACTTTGGTACAGTTTAGTCATTACAAGCAGTACTGGTAATCACAGCTTTGAACTGACAAAAGAGTTCACCTTTCAATTAACTATACAATCATATTTTTAACACCATTTCTTGCATTTATTTAATCATCATCAAAAACCTTCCTCTTCCCCGTAACTTGCAAGAACAATTTGAATTGGCGAGCTGCGGTACAAAGCTTCTCTTTCAGATTATTCCACAATTTTTCTGTTGGTTCTCAAAGCCTGTGTTTTGAAATTAATTTGACCTCTCAGTTTATAGCCCTCCTCTTGCTGACAAAAACATCTAAGGACACCGCAAGGTTAAATCATCAAATTTAAGCAGAGTGGATTGTTATGGTGTATTCCCGGCGTTATGGACAATTTGTATATTTTGGAGAGTTACAAGTGGCTTTATTGCACTGCTATAGTTATTACCCCAAACCTCTATGCAGTATAATAGCTACGGTAACACTAGAGCATTATATAAAATGAGAAGTGTATGCTTGACTCTTATCTATTATTGAAAATCTTCATTTGGACAAGTTCGATATGTGGCTTTAAGCTTAGTTTGCTGTCAAATAATACCCAGAGTAATGCAATCTTGTCAACCTATTCCATAATTACCTCATTGATTTTAATTTTTGGCTCTGTGGTAATTATATAGTTATTGAATTGCACATGTTTTATTAAATCAAACATCTATCTGCACTCTTCTACAAACAGAAAATATGTGTGTCATCAGCAAATAGTTTTAACAATGCGGTCCACATTGTTTTATATAGGGCTGCACAATATATATTAAAAAAATATCATCATTGCGATATTAAAGCGTGCACTATGCATGATCATTCGTAATTATTTAGTGTATTCATCATGCATGTGTTAACTTTTTATCAGACGTTGCAGCTGTATCTTGTGCAACTTATTCTGAAGTCATTGAGCGTTGGAAAAGAAAGATGGTAGGAAGCTGTGCCTTGAATAGGTAATCCTTCAGCCTGGACCACATGTAGCAGTACATCCAAGCTATGCAAAATAATACACAGTACCTCAGTGGCGGATGAGCAAGTAGACGGGGTGTTCATCAATATTTCGTGGATAACACAAAAGTGAAAAAAAAATACTCAATGCTGGGCTTTGAACCCCAGTCTTCCTTATGAATGCCTAAACCTACTGAGCTACACTCCCATACATATTCATCATTACATCAATCATTACACAAATTAGCGCTCTATGTTCTTAAACAGAGTCATAGCTACAAACAAAGACTTGTCTCTATAAGATAGTTTTTAAGACTGTTTGTTGAAACTTGGTGCTGCTGTTGCTTAGCTTTTCCTCGCACATGCTCAGTTAGGGCAAAATCTGCAAACATCCTTGATTCCCACACAGTTTTATTCAGCGTGGCTTGAACATAGATCCATGTGTTTGAGGCTGTGCTGGCCTCAGAGCGCATGTGCAGACCTCTAATCGAAGCTGCTCTCCGCTCTGGTTCTTAAAGCTCATGTTGGAGAGCGGAGCATGGACGGGCCTCTGAGCATGGTCAGAGACTGAGCGCTGTGGGAAAAGAAGAATCAAGCTTCCCACGCAGTAATGCCCAGTGACCTGTTGTGGCCACTAAACGACACTGTGACTTCAGCCAAGCTTCAGCAGCAGAAACGATCAGAAAACAGGCTTATCTGGATATATTTCAGAATAATTTATTCATTGTTTTAGATTTTACTGGTCAATCACTGCTTGCCTTGATTGCTCTGACTGCACGCCACTGCAGTACCAAAGTAACCAAGTACAAAAAACAGTTGTAGGAGCTCTCGTCCACTGCAGCTCATATTTTTATCAGAGGATGCCCAAGAATTTGTGGCACTGTCAGGACCTTTATATAAGATAAGATAAGATTATCCTTTATTGTCCCACATGGGGAAATTTCATTGTTGCAACACAGGTAGATACAGAGGTAGATACAGAGGAAAAGAACAGATCACTTATAGGAAGTTTGAAAAACATTCTCAGTAGAAGATCTCCTATAAACAAAAACTCCCATATGTCGGTGTAATCCCTCATTCGTCCAGGCGTGTTCCATAGTAGAAAAAGCTTCAGTTGTAGTCATCTGGACTCAGTTTGAAAAAAAATAATTATATTATTATATATTATATTATATTTTATTTTTTTTTCAAACTGAGTCCAGATGACTACAACTGAAGCTTTTTCTACTAAAAAACTCCCATAGACAAAACCTCCCATTTCCCAACAAGGGATGGAGGGGAAAAATAATAAAGATAAAATAAATAAATACCATTGCATGTGATCACGGCAGTAATTGCACATGATATATATGAGGTTTATTAACTTTTTACTTAAAATCATTAATGCACATGACCGCTCTGATGGTTTTGCTTGCAATTTCTCATTACAATTGAATGTGAACTAAAGTTGCTGTTGTTGACAAGTGAACTATTCTGTGCTTTTGATCTCAAGCAGATTTAAATCATATTCACCAGATGTCCATCAACAAGATTGCAGCTTTCCACAGGGACACGAAAGAGCCGAGAAACTGAAGTGAGAGTACTGAACCGGTGGGCCGGAAGGTAAGGCCTCGTGAAGAGAGCCTTGACCATAGCTCATCTGTCACAGCTCCCAAGACAGGAAATCAAAGCACAGCAGACCTGCCCGAGCACGCCATTGGGCCAGCGCCCACTACAATAAATGGCCTGTCAGACGCTCGCCACATTGCCAGTTTATTCAACGATAAATTTGAGAATGTCTGGATTTCCTTGCTTTCTGGTTCAGTGATGCAGCCAGAGAGCAGTGGCAGGCCCTCTCTGCTTTGCCGATCACTCGCCTTGGGGACAACTGTGAGTGCAGGTCAGAAAAGTGTACGACTAATACTCAACAGCAAACAGGGGCTGAGCAAACCGCCCGCTCTGGCTTCTACCTGCCGCTAAAATAACTAGTTTACACTGCAATATCATACACTGCATATTTAATCACAGAGCAAAATAAGCACAGCCTTTGATGCAAACCTCGAGTCATTTTACTTTCTCTTAAGCTGTAATGCCAAGACAATTGTGAGGAACAATTAGTTGCTCATTGTTTATTCATCTTTATGTTCATTAGTCCCTCTTGAGATGAGAAAACCCATACAGACGTGGGGAGAACATACAAACCAGGACCTTCTTTCTGTGAGCTGACTGTTATAATATAAGTGTCTTAATGATGAGGGTGAACCATTGGAATGTGATTGAAATCTCCTAAATTAAGGTACATTTTGTAGAGGAATGGCAAGGTTATACTGTAGATAGAAGAGTAAAAAGACAATTAGCTGTTTGAACCCAATCCTTTTAATCAAACTTACAGAAAGTTCATTGCAAAAAAGTTTGATTCATGATTATGTAGAATAAGGAATAATAGTAAATGTTTTAGTTTTTGTTTTCAGCCCGTTTCACTCAAGCATTCTAAGCACATGACATAATTAGCGTGTCACGTTGAGTTGTTTGAGCAATCCAGCCTGTGACTGTGGACGTAAATGATTGTCCTGCAGAGGAGACGCACATATGTGTCCTGTCAGGGCTCGACTGGCACAAGCTGTCGTCGCCAATGACAAGGCTTTTATGAAATATGTCGACAATCTGTGTCACTAAATCATCACTGACTTCACACACTATGGAGCTTCATTTATTTCATCTCCACAAGCAGTCCAGGTCTGTGTCATTGAGTCCTGCGCTCCTGCTGATGGAAGACGCCACAGTTTTGTGTAATATGGTGTCAGTGGAGTTTTCATAAGAACAGCATTTTAATCTATCTGTAATACCTCTGTATGACTGGAGTTGAAATGGAGCTATACATCGAAATCACAAAAGCATCCATCTGTTTTCTGCCACATTACCTCAATCTGAGTCATTTTATTTAAGCCGAAAGTCAAAACTTCCCTTTCCACTCACATTTTCTCCAGGTGATTCAGTCTTTTTTATCGACTTCTTTAAGAAATATAGCAATTCCCGACATCACCTTCTCTGCTCATCAGATCTCGTAGTGCCTCACACTTGTTGAAGCAATTGCAAGGAAATTGTGATTGGAAAATTGAATTAAAATCTCAATTATAATTTGTTCATGCAGGCCTAATACCCCCTGGGGTCTCGTAGAGGACATGTCCTGAACACCTGCTCAGAAGGGATAGAGCCATCCAAAACTGATGCCCCAGCTACTTCAGCTCCATCCTCTTGATGTGGACAGGCTCCTCCCGAATGTGCCGGCTCTGCATCTTATGTCTGTAGCAGATTATTGCCGTTTTGAAATGATGAAAGTGGCGCTTATCCCATGGACAGTATCTCCCAGTCTTATGCAATAGACAGTGAGTTTAATGTCCGACTGCTTCTTCTGCTTACTGTATGCCACTGGCTGCCACCTTATGAAACTAATGCATTATACATGTAATATTTTTATGATGATTACATTTTCTTTGTTTTCTTTTCTGCTGTTTTTGCAGTTTGTCTGCTTGTGGCATCACAACTAATGTCCTGTTTGTGCTATTTACACAGTCAAGCGCCGGGCGCTTGTTAAAAGTCGTGCAACAGCTGTATCAACCAGACACTGTTCATCCTGATAAAACATTTGGGCTGCTATTATGGTTACTTGTTCATTTTAAACACATCGCTGGCCGTGTGGGAGTGGAAGTCTTCACAGGACTCTGATGAAGTCTGATGAATTTCAAACTCTTTGGTTGCTATTCTCTTTTAACTCACTGAACAGCCCTTATCCACCCAAGCATTAAACTAACCAGAGCAGCTGAGAATTACTATTTTTTGAAGTGAAAATTATATTTTTGATCACAGTCTTCTTCACAGGAAGGGCCCACTTTGTATTATGATCTTGGTTGTAAATCATCACTAAATCATCCTCGGCTTGCTAGGATACGTAGGCTGTAGCCATGCTAGTAGAAGCAACTTTGTGGAAAAGGTTTTCCTTTTTACAGCTAAATCAATGTGGCCGCACACAAAGCTCTCATTTCATCGATGTGCAGGTGTGAATTCATCTCGGCCGGTCCACGTTGACCTCCCGTGTGTTATAATAATAATAATAATAATAACTTTTATTTATATAGCGCTTTTCAGTGACCCAAAGACGCTGAACATAATAAAAAAGGGGGGGGTATTTACAGACAGGGGGGGACAACACGTACAGAACACATTAATATACAGATAAAATGAACAAGACAGAAGAAGTAGAGAGAAAAAGATGGGGATGTAACAGGGGGTAGAAGTGTAGGCAATGGGGTAGAGGAGGCTAGGGGTAGGGGAGGTCATAGGCTTGGGTGAAGAGGTATGTTTTTAGGCGGGATTTGAATGTTGTGAGTGAGGGAGAGTGGCGGACAGGTTGGGGGAGGGAGTTCCAGAGTCGGGGTGCTGTTCGGGAGAATGCTCTGTCATGTTATAGGGGCTGTTCTGTGCGTCAGCATTGTTATTCTCTTTGAAGAGAAGTGGGCTTGAAAAAGCTCAATCGTTGGCAAACTGCTGTTAATAATTTGAGCAATGCAGGGCTGCTCCTGTCTCTCTAACGCTGCACCTGTCTCTCTGAGGCTGCTCCTGTCTCTCTAACGCTGCACCTGTCTCTCTGAGGCTGCTCCTGTCTCTCTAACGCTGCACCTGTCTCTCTGAGGCTGCTCCTGTCTCTCTAACGCTGCACCTGTCTCTCTGAGGCTGCTCCTGTCTCTCTAACGCTGCCCCTGTCTCTCTGAGGCTGCTCCTGTCTCTCTGTGGCTGCTCCTGTCTCTCTTAGGCTGCACCTGTCTCTCTGAGGCTGCACCTGTCTCTCTGAGGCTGCTCCTGTCTCTCTAACGCTGCCCCTGTCTCTCTGAGGCTGCTCCTGTCTCTCTGTGGCTGCTCCTGTCTCTCTTAGGCTGCACCTGTCTCTCTGAGGCTGCTCCTGTCTCTCTGAGGCTGCTCCTGTCTCTCTAACGCTGCCCCTGTCTCTCTGAGGCTGCTCCTGTCTCTCTGTGGCTGCTCCTGTCTCTCTTAGGCTGCACCTGTCTCTCTGAGGCTGCTCCTGTCTCTCTAACGCTGCCCCTGTCTCTCTGAGGCTGCTCCTGTCTCTCTGTGGCTGCTCCTGTCTCTCTTAGGCTGCACCTGTCTCTCTTAGGCTGCACCTGTCTCTCTGAGGCTGCTCCTGTCTCTCTAACGCTGCTCCTGTCTCTCTGAGGCTGCTCCTGTCTCTCTTAGGCTGCACCTGTCTCTCTGAGGCTGCTCCTGTCTCTAACGCTGCTCCTGTCTCTCTGAGGCTGCTCCTGTCTCTCTGTGGCTGCTCCTGTCTCTCTTAGGCTGCTCCTATCTCTCTAAGGCTGCTCCCATCTCTCTGAGGCTGCTCCTGTCTCTTAGGCTGCACCTGTCTCTGAGGCTGCTCCCGTCTCTCTGAGGCTGCTCCTGTCTCTTAGGCTGCTCCTGTCTCTCTGAGGCTGCTCCTGTCTCTTAGGCTGCTCCCTTCTCTGTGACGCTACTGCGTCTCACATGGGTAAAATGCAAAAAGACAAAAATCCCTTAGCGGACAACAAAGTGTACCATAACCTTAGCTAAACATCAGAGTGACTGAATCTGTGGGTCCATCAGACTTCAAAATCAGTGCTGGCGGCTCCATCTGATGCCATTAATGAATTAATGCCATCTTGATGCACTTAGTAACTGTTATTGTAAATCAAGGCTACTCCAAAACTTTGAATGGACAGATTAAACAAACCTCTATCGCAGTATACTGTAATAGTCGCTCTATGCTGAGCATGGTTGGTTATTTTCTAACATTACACTGTAGTTTGAATAAATCATCCACCCACAAGTGACCAAAATGTCCCACCACCGACATGCCTGTCACAAAACGGGTGAAATTTCCTATTTAAAACAGCCCTGGGCAATGTCACACAAAAGCAGCCCCCAATGTTAGTGTCTAGAGAGCCTGATGTCCTGAAGTGACGTTAGCCCACCCCGCACAGCAATACTTCCGTGAAACAATTTAGTGCTGTCGACTTTGGGGTGTCTCCCAAGGGTGCACCTTTTTTCTGCTTGCTATGAGAAGTTTCAATTTGACATTCCCTGTGGGCGGAGGAGTCCACACACCTGACACGAGAATTAAATTTGGGCAAATAGAGCACATCTCAGGCGTGCCAGCCCTCTTTCCGCCTCCTCGGCAGCCCCACTGGGTCTTTGCATATAAAAGTGTGTGTGGTGCAGCTCTAAAACTGTCAGCATTCAACTTGAACAATTTTAACAATTCTTAATGTGATGTGTCTTCAGGTATTGAGAGTTGCACCAAATTCCAGGAAAAATTAAATATTGAATGTGCTAGAAAACTATGTGCCTGTTTTTATTTGGATCTTATTGAACCATTTAAACCATTTTGCTTATTTAAACAGAAACTCGTTATTTATTGCAACCTGTAACCCTAACTTTAATTCAATTAAAAAAGCAGTAGTTGCCTTGAGGGGCAACAGTGAAAAACCAATTAAACAATGTTCATAGGGACTTGGCAATGTCCCAGCACTCCGTGTCCTTAGACAAATGTCCCAAGCTGTCTTTAGACCCTCCTTCTCGGCCAAGAAAAACTACCAACATATACCCCATACTGCATGGTACAGCTTTCTCACAGTTCAATACAAGGGTCATAGTATTAATATGATTTTGATACATTTTAAATTGTTTCTAAGCGTTTTAAATGTTTCCTCCATTATTTTTATGGTATCTATCATTAAAGATAACATTATATCCAATTACACATCTCTTCTTTGTTCAGCTATAGCAGAGTTAGGCCGTTATAGAGCTGTTTTCTTCCTGTATCTGTGAAATTATGGAATTTAAATGAACACGTTGGAGAAGTGAAATGGTGCAATTCTCCAGGAATGGTCCGTGGTAGTCACCAGTGTCCAGATGACATATTATGACTTAAGTTACATTGAACAATTAAATATTATATTGTGTATTGCTCCATCCCTAGTGTTGATACTGTGAGTAACAGTTTAATTGTGCTTATTTGTGTTCTTATATTGTAGTAAAATGATGAAAAATGCAGTGTTGCCATATATTTTGACACATTGGCTCACACATTGTGCTGCACCAACCTTTTACTGTAATTTCTACTGTTTGTTGTTCCCTGACTTGACAATAGGTACATTTTCCCCAACTTATTTCACTATGGACAGTCTATGTTCCAACCCATTGTAATTTTAAACATTGTCTTTTCTAGTTGTAGAACTGCCAATATCACTGTAGCCAAAATGTGAGAAATGAAACAAATGCACACAAAACTTTTCAAAACTCCTGTGTCAGTAACAATCTGTCACCAGCATCTGGGTCAAATGGAAAGCTTAAACTTCTCTTCTTCTCTGAACAACCCTAAAAAATAAACCTCCACTCCACGAGGTGCACTTGGAAGCCAAATCAGCTATTGAGTCAACACTCCCATCCCTTTAGATAAAGTGCATTTCTAGATTCAAGACCCTATAGGTCCCACAACATCTTATTATAGAGTTACTTTGGCTTGTGACCATGATCACTTATCAACTAAACGTTCAATAAATGATAAATTAGGTTCAATTTATCATATGAACCTTTTTGTTGCATTAATGGGGAAATGTATGATCTTTAAAGTGTTGAATAACTAACTTCTATGACTCATTATACTTAAGTGTTTGTGCACATTATTTGTTGCATCCCATATTATACCAAATGTGTTATTGTGACAGGCTTAGTGACAACTCTTCCTGACTCATCCCAGACAGTCTTGCATTGGAGATTGCATACTTACAAGCTCCTGGACTTCAGCTGCTCTCACATAAATATGGATGAAACTCTGCTGTGGTGGAGTATTCAAATCACCCGCAAAATCAGCGCTTGCTATTTCCTTAAAACCAGCCACATTACAGCAAAGCTCCTGGGCTTGAGCTGTTTAGCAAAAGAACACCGCCGCAGAGTCGTGAAGTGTGCAGGACAGGGGTCAGTACAACAGCTGCCATTTTCACAGGAAAGCCCATTACACGTTACCCACTGTGTGCCGGCCTTCCAAGGCTCTTAAGGTAATGAGACGCGCTTGGCATATGCTCAGGTGAATAAGACTGCTGTATGATGTTGTCCCAGATTGTTCAGAGCAGGTAACAATATGACATCGGACATACAGGATCATAACAGGTCTTGGCTCGGTGGGGTAGTCCACTCACACAGGAGCGCACTAGTCTATGGAGAGTCATACTTCCTGTGTTTTTATAAGTAACACTGACTATATATAATTGTGAATGCTTGTACATTGTTCTGTAGAGACCTGCTGTGTACCTGGTCTGCTCTCAAGTTAAAAAAGATACAATGCCGTTAAGTTTAAGTTAAGACATTTCTTTTATTATTTCATGCTGAGTTTCATATTTAAACTATGCAAACTCCAATTACGGCATAATTCTACCCTGTAAGTATTTTGAAGAACCACATTCTGACTCCCCAGTTGTGGCCGTGCTTCATTTGGTTTATATTGCTAACCAGTATTTGACTTTTAGCAAATGTTCAAAACTAGAGAGGCTTGCATAGATTATGGCCTTGACTAGAAACAGCTCCGTCTGGCAGAAACACATCTTTCCATTTTTCACACCCTGAGACTCTGAACTTTACAGTACAGACTCATATGTTTGCAGGACCTTTGTAAGATTTAGTTCTTACAATGATTTTATTACTGGTCATAGTTAAAGGTGGTATGGACGATTTTTTTCAGCAAATTTTTTGTCATATTTCCTCGTGGCGTGGATAAATCATTTGTCCTGCCACGTATCAATCATAAAACGCACCTATCGCTCACCTGCAGCCGCGTCAGGCTCGTCCCCACGTTTCCGCGTGCCTAAGCGCATGGATCTATCATAATATAGTTCCCTCAGTGTACGGGGCAAAATGAAGACGGAGAAAGACAGTTCGAGCTGACGCTGAAGTGGACAAAAATCTACGGGAGACGAGCGATGCGATGCGCTCCGTTGCGCTAATAAACAAACGCACGTGTGTGTTGTATCAGTCCGCACGGGGGAGTGCGCATGTGCACTTCCGCCTGCGTTCTCAAATCGCCGAAAAATCGTCCATACCGCCTTTAAATAACAATTAAACACCATTACAACATTTATTGAAAGAAACCAAGAGACGGACAGGTATTTCAGACATGTTGGTCCCACATGAACCTCCTCAGACTCTGAGGACCTCAGGGACCAGCCTTTTGCTGGTGCCAGGAAACAGTGTTTCAGTTTTATGGAGCTAAATCTGGAATATTCTTCCTAAGATGTGAGGCGGGCCTCTTTTCCGACTGAGCTGAATCCTGTTCTGTTTAGCTGTGAACATTTTTTTATCTGTGCTCTTCTCTTTGAAAGTATGTTTTGTAATGATTGTTTACATTATAGTTATCTGTTTTCTGATTTGAATAAGTGTTTCCTGTTGTATAAAGCATTTTAAATTGCTATGTGTTTGAAATGTTTTGTTCTTCATAATAGCTTCAGTTCAGTGCAAAGAAAATATAAATGTGTGAAAGGAAAAAAAATGTTACAGCCAATATAAATACCAGTATCTACCGTATGTCTGCGTGATGTCACGCAGGCACTATATGTTCTTGTGTTTCACGTATTTTTTATTATTATATTTTCCATGATTTTCCATTTAGCCAGTTTCAACTCCTTAACGCTTCAACCGATTTCAACAAGTTATACCTCATTATCATCACTTTCACAGTAGTACGTGTGCCATAAGGTTTGAATATGAAGAGATAATGGGTTGAATCTCTCCGCTTCAGTACATGTTTATATGACTTTCCAAAGGGATGCTTTGCTGGCAGCCACACGCTGCTCCTTGAGAGGAGCACTCTGTCCTGACAGAGGCACACACTGTAATGGAGATAATCACTGTGCTGTGAATAGCCTCTGATTGGCTCTCTTTGGGGATTCAACTGTTCACACTCAGAGACAGAAAATAAACTATTTTTTCATGGGTGGGTCAATTGACAGAAACTTTATTCATTCAAACATTCATACGTAAAGGATTTTTTGCCCGTAGGCTTTATTAGTAAGGACAGCTTAGTGTGAAATGGGGATGAGATAGAAGGGAGGACATGCAGTAAACTGTCAGAGCCAGGATTCAAACTCACTAAACTGCAGCCGAATGCACGTGTCATGTGTGCTGCCGCCTTAACCGCTCGACTCGAGAAAAGTATTTACAAACCAAATGTTAAAAAAATCAACCAATCTCTCAATCAAATCATGCTTGATTGAGAAGAAGAGAGAAGAGTAATATAATTAAACCTCTCAAAAGTAGAAAAACTGTGTTGCAAAATGCACTACACTTGCTTTACTTCAACATGATTTTAAAAGATACAATTGGGAATAATAGTAAAAGGTTCAAAAGTTTCGCCTCTATAAAACCTTGTAAAACGAGGCTTTGTCTTTATTGGCAATTGTGTAATTACAGTCTGAGTAGGAAGCTACAGTTTAATTTGAAAATGGAATTGTTCTGTTCAGAGAAGGTCATCATTTCATTTGATGGCAGATTCCCAGAGGGATCCAAGTCATTTTCTTAGCAACGTCTGGCTCTAATTCTGTGAATGAAGTGCACAAGGGCAGCTGAACATCAAGCAACGCCTGGTCAATCTGATACTGCTCCTATCAGAGGAGACTAGAAACATCTTAATTAAATGAAGGCAATGGAGGATAAGCCCAGACGAACCAAAGGGAAGCGAGAGAATTAGATCTGATATGTTGCTTTTAAGCCTCTTATCTCACCTGGAATTAATGCTCCCACGTTTTTAGCTCCACTGGCCTTAACTTGACCAATGACTGTGATAGACATTTATACTTTTGTAAACAGGTCAAAATTAATGTAAAAATCATCAAAGAGGTATAATTTCACTGTTATCAGATTGTTTTGCTTCTTTAGTCCAAAGATTAGAGTTTAGTCCCTTCATCTGTGTCATTAACAAGTGTTTAGTGTGTTCATGACTTATAAGATATGCGTTCAAATAATAATGTTTTTCATTGCCTGGCTTTGAGCAAGCTTATTTTTCGTTTTGTGTCATTTGTACTGCGAATAAGAAGTGGGAGACATGTTGAAAAAATGTCCCATTTGTTGTGGAGATGTGCACAATGGAAATATTGAGTATGTCATATATAACTGAAAAGGATGAAAATGGGCTCAAAAAGAAACAGAAACGTCTTCCTGCGTTTGTGGTTAAGTTTATGGTCAATTTACTTTTCATGTGATACTTCAATCCAGACATAAACAGACATATTTCAGCCCATTCCTGATACATTGTTTAAATATTGTCTGATTTTTGTTATTTTTTTGTCAATATCATCCAACCCTACTGTTAATGAATTTGGTTGAATTACAGTATGTTAATCTTATCTACAGAATATGGATGATATATTGTTTTTCATTAAGATCTTTTACAGTACATTTTACATTTGACATTCATTGCAACCCTTACACACAATGCAATAACTTTAAACAGATTTTATGTTGTGTAAATCCTGTAAATCAATCATTCATTCAAACTGATATCATTATTGAGTCTGCGTTGACACCAAATTTACAGAATGACCAGAACCAGCCTCAAAGAAAAAGCTTTTTTTCTTTTGTATCTTCGTTTCAGCTAAATGTGGTTCTCGTGACAGCCTCCTATTGTACAAAGAATCTAATATTGTGTTTGTTATGTGGATTGCCCTTAGTTTTCCACGGACAAATAATTCATATGAAAATGCTTTGAACACTATGCAAACTCCTTGTTGTCTCTGTAAAAAATAGTGGTATTTGCTGGGGCAGTTGGTCTGATAAAAGAGCTGATATGAATTGTGCTTTCTGGTCCGCGCTCTGAGCTGTTTCTCAGACTTTGGGTGTTTACGCGCTGCCACTTTGTTCTTGTGTTGTCTTGTGATCCGATGATAAGGTCACAGTGCTGCCAATCACCGTTACAGCCTGTTAAAAGAGCGGATTGATAAAGTATGCAGTCGCCCCAACTGCTCAACTGAAAGCCTCGGAATCCCATTTTCTGACTATTTCATCATGCCTGTTGAGTTTATGGAGTGTTCAGAATGAAATCCAAGGTCACATTGAATGAATTATAGTGCACACTAGTCTTTGCACTGAACTCAAGTGTCACCAATTCTAATACTTTAAGTCAATTCATTTTCGAAAAGCCCGAAAACCCATCATCATTCAGTCACCTCTCAGGGCTTCACCACATTGTTGATCAACCCATCATAATGCATTTTTCTGCCACGGATTTCCACTGTTGGTTGAGTGGGAATTCTGTTAACGTAAGTGGAAAACGAGGGAAAAATCTTGCCACTAAAATATGAGAAAGTCGGTTGATTCGCAGCTAGGATGAAAATCAGCATCCCCAAATCCGAGGCCCTCAACCGGAAAAAGGTGGCACGTCCCGTCCAGGTGGGTGCGATGTCCGATGTCAAGTGGAGGAGTTCAAGTATCTCTGGGATTTGTTTCACGAATGAGGGAAGGATGTAGCGTGAGATCGTCGGTGATGCGGTCGCTGTATCGGATTGTTGAAAGGCAAGTCAGTCTACGTTCTTACCCTCACCTATGGTCATGAGCTTTGGGTAATGACTGAAAGGACAAGATCGCGGATACAAGCGGTCAGAATTAGTTTCCTCCGTAGGGTGGCCTGGCGCTCCCTTAGAGATAGGGTGAAGAGCTCAGTCACACGAGAGGAGCTCGGAGTAGAGCTGTTGCTCCTCCACGTCGAGAGGAGCCAGCTGAGGTGACTCGGGCATCTGTTCCGGAGCCTCCTGGGCGCCTCCCCGGAGAGATGTTCCAGGCATGTCCCAGGGGAAGACCCAGGACACGCTAGAGGGACTATGTCTCTCGGCTGGCCTAGGAACGCCTCGGGGAAGTGTCTGGGGTGAGGGAAGTCCCTGCTGAATCTCAATCTCACGAGCTTTCAATTAATTGCCCAATTCTACTGTGAAACCCCTGAATAATCCAGGTTTATTTCATTACTATTACTATTGGAGTCTAGTGTGTGCCATGGTGCGTTTGCAAAAGTTTGTCAAATCTACTCACAACACTCTCCTTGTGTGAAATGGAGTGTGGTCATGCTTCTCAGTGACACCCGCCTCCTGTCGCGTGGATTAACTCCCGGATGCATGACGGAGAACTAGCCTTTGCTCTTGGCACTTTGATATGGCCACTCCCTCTCATGCTCCGCTCTCCTCTTCCAGGGTCAGAGTGTCAAGCCTTTTCATCTGCTCTGTGTTGGATGCACTTGTGTCCTCCAGTGCCTTTTGCACTCAGGGGTCACTCACTGTGGGGCACTGGATGAGACTTCTGAAGCGCTATAATATTTATCACTAGAGAAACTACTCAAGGTGATCGTTGTATCTCAAAACTACAATATATAGCTATACGAGTTAGCAAGTTGAGCTCAGTTCTGAAGATACTGAAGTTATGGATTTTTTTTCGGTAGATTCTACTCCGACCTTTTTGCCTCCGTGAACTACTTTAACTAGAACAAAACAAGCGTGAGTTTATTTTGGCTCAGAACAAACGAATCGATTATTACTACAGTGTATTTATGTAGTGTTTTTTCACCTTCAAGACGCTCAACAACCAGGTTCAACATTCTAGTTATTTGTTTATAGGCAGAGGCACAAGAGGTGGTCTGGGGGAGTCTAGAAAACTTTGAAGAAATCATAAATCACAAATGTCAAGCCCATTTGATGTTTGTACTTTGTTACTTTCCACTGCTGAGATATTATGTATAAGGGCTGCACAATATATTGCAAAGGTGTCGATGTCACAATATTGTTTACACAGTAGATGACGTAGCAACAGACAAAATATATGACAATAACATCAGGGTCCTCCAAAATCCAATATTGTGCAGCCTTATTAGATATATATATATATTTGTTGTGCTTTTTAGTTGTTTGGCAGTATAAGAATTACTTGTATTTATCCCCAATGGTACTTCTGGTTCTTTGTCAGACAGTACACACAGTGGAGGACTTCTCTTTGGAAATAGAGGAAATATTGCTCTATCCAATTTGAAAACTGCAATGTTGTTTTGATGAAAACAGAAGGAACAACACTTCAGAACCAAAACACATAAACAGTTGGATTGATTTTTAGTTTTACCCCTGGTTTAATCCTGGTTCAGATTTAGTTTATTCCCTGTTTAGTCCTGGTTTAGTCCTAGTTTAGTCCTGGTTTAATCCTGGTTTAGTCCTGGTGTAGTCCTGGTGTAGTCCTGGTTTAATCCTGGTTTAGTCCTAGTGTAGTCCTGGTGTAGTCCTGGTTTAATCCTGATTTAGTTCTGGTGTAGTCCTGGTTTAATCCTGGTTTAGTCCTGGTTTAGTCCTGGTGTAGTCCTGGTGTAGTCCTGGTTTAATCCTGGTTTAATCCTGGTTTAGTCCTGGTGTAGTCCTGGTTTAGTCCTGGTTTAGTCCTGGTGTAGTCCTGGTGTAGTCCTGGTTTAATCCTGATTTAGTCCTGGTGTAGTCCTGGTGTAGTCCTGGTTTAATCCTGGTTTAGTCCTGGTTTAGTCCTGGTGTAGTCCTGGTTTAATCCTGGTTTAGTCCTGGTGTAGTCCTGGTTTAGTCCTGGTTTAGTCCTGGTGTAGTCCTGGTGTAGTCCTGGTTTAATCCTGATTTAGTTCTGGTGTAGTCCTGGTTTAATCCTGGTTTAGTCCTGGTGTAGTCCTGGTGTAGTCCTGGTTTAATCCTGGTTTAGTCCTGGTGTAGTCCTGGTTTAATCCTGGTTTAGTCCTGGTGTTGTCCTGGTGTAGTCCTGGTTTAATCCTGGTTTAGTCCTGGTGTAGTCCTGGTGTAGTCCTGGTTTAATCCTGGTTTAGTCCTGGTGTAGTCCTGGTTTAATCCTGGTTTAGTCCTGGTGTAGTCCTGGTTTAGTTTCACTTTAATGATGTAGTCCTGGTTTAGTCCTGGTTTAGTCCTGGTGTAGTCCTGGTGTAGTCCTGGTTTAATCCTGGTTTAGTCCTGGTGTAGTCCTGGTTTAGTCCTGGTTTAGTCCTGGTGTAGTCCTGGTGTAGTCCTGGTTTAATCCTGATTTAGTCCTGGTGTAGTCCTGGTGTAGTCCTGGTTTAATCCTGATTTAGTCCTGGTTTAGTCCTGGTGTAGTCCTGGTTTAATCCTGGTTTAGTCCTGGTGTAGTCCTGGTTTAGTCCTGGTTTAGTCCTGGTGTAGTCCTGGTGTAGTCCTGGTTTAATCCTGATTTAGTTCTGGTGTAGTCCTGGTTTAATCCTGGTTTAGTCCTGGTGTAGTCCTGGTGTAGTCCTGGTTTAATCCTGGTTTAGTCCTGGTGTAGTCCTGGTGTAGTCCTGGTTTAGTCCTGGTTTAGTCCTGGTTTAGTCCTGGTGTAGTCCTGGTTTAATCCTGGTTTAGTCCTGGTGTAGTCCTGGTTTAGTCCTGGTTTAGTCCTGGTGTAGTCCTGGTGTAGTCCTGGTTTAATCCTGATTTAGTTCTGGTGTAGTCCTGGTTTAATCCTGGTTTAGTCCTGGTGTAGTCCTGGTGTAGTCCTGGTTTAATCCTGGTTTAGTCCTG
Source organism: Eucyclogobius newberryi (assembly GCF_026437365.1). NCBI lineage: Eukaryota > Metazoa > Chordata > Actinopteri > Gobiiformes > Gobiidae > Eucyclogobius > Eucyclogobius newberryi. The sequence continues at coordinate 25,577,121 of NW_027315801.1, forward strand.
GTGTAGTCCTGGTTTAATCCTGGTTTAGTCCTGGTGTTGTCCTGGTGTAGTCCTGGTTTAATCCTGGTTTAGTCCTGGTGTAGTCCTGGTGTAGTCCTGGTTTAATCCTGGTTTAGTCCTGGTGTAGTCCTGGTTTAATCCTGGTTTAGTCCTGGTGTTGTCCTGGTGTAGTCCTGGTTTAATCCTGGTTTAGTCCTGGTGTAGTCCTGGTGTAGTCCTGGTTTAATCCTGGTTTAGTCCTGGTGTAGTCCTGGTTTAATCCTGGTTTAGTCCTGGTGTAGTCCTGGTTTAGTTTCACTTTAATGATGTAGTCCTGGTTTTGTTCTGGTTCAGTTGTGGTCTAGTCCCGGTTAAGTCCATGTTTAGACCCAGAGTTGACCTGGTTTAGACCTGGTTTTAGTCCAGTTTTAGTCTAGGTCCAGTCCTTGTTTAGACCTAGACCTGGTTTAGTGCCTGGTTTTAGTCCAGGTCTAGTATAGGTCCAGTCCTTGTTTAGACCTAGACCTGGTTTAGTGCCTGGTTTTAGTCCAGGTCTAGTCCTGGTCTTGTCCTGGTTTAGACCTAGTTTAGACCTGGTTTAGACCCGGTACAGTTCTGGGGGATGCTACAGAGCTTTATAGTTACCCTCAGTAAGTTTAGATCAGTAATGTCACCGGCCAAAGGAAAGTTTTAGTGAGTCTTAAACTTTGTGAGTCTAGTAATGTGACTCAAAAAACTGCACATTTTGAATAAACTTTATGTAACCTTAGAAAGTGTCTAGTAATACTACTTTGCAGGTTTACAGTGTACTTCAGTCCTGTCTGCGACACTGTCTGGTGGACTATAATCCTGATCCGAGTCTTATGAGTGTGGAGACAGTGGCCTTTACCCAGCTTTCTCTGGCGTTACAAGAGGCGCCTGTCAGAGCTACACTCCACTCAGAGCGAGCCTGTCCTGGGCCTGTCAGCTGCATTGTTATTTAAATGTCATATAAATGTGCATTGGCAGTCGGGGTTAGGAGCGGTGAACTCAGTTATTAAAGGGAAATAGACACTCCTGCAAAAAAAGTTCAGTTTTTCCTTTGACTCTGATTAAATGTATACAATATGTCAGCTCATTTTGCCTATTCAAAGGGCAATCAGTGATATATGGAACTTTAGAAAATATTGTTTTGAAGCTATGCTAAAACTGTATATATAATAGTATATTTTAAAAAAAATTACAGAGGGAAAAAGTCATGATGACTTTCAAATGTGATATTTTGGCTCTTTTGTGATTCATTTTACTGCCATTTCACACTTGTCTGATAATTAAACCTTGACTAACACGTCTGAAGACATGTTTTCACACATTTCTGTTGGATTGACATAATTGTTGGATTATTGTTATCAGGATACTCCAAAGCCCAGCCCTAGTTGTATGATAAAAGCTTTCCTCTTTTCCAAAGCTCAAAGTCATCTCATCCGAGCACATCTAACAAATGCACGCTGCTAACAAAACATAACAAACATATGTATGCTAAATGTACACTTAAACTCAGAAGTGAATCGCTAATTTACATAAAGTATCATTTATGTGCATTCTAATTGGCCCTTTCCTGAAGTTAGAGCCCTGTTTTCATTGAATGCAGCAATGGTCTCAGAATCAGAATCAGAATCAGAATCAGAATAAGGTTTATTGCCATTGTCAATGAACAAAATTTACAAACATAGGAACTTGTCTTGGTGATCGATGCAACACAAAACAATAAAACAATGAACAATGAATAAGTCATAAAAATCAGATTAAAAAATAGGTTAATAGGCAAGGCAAGTTTATTTGTAGAGCACATTTCATACACAAGGCCATTCAAAGTGCTTCACACAACAGGAAAAAATGCATTCAAATCACAAAGAAATGACAGAAATCACAAAATAGTTTAAGAAATAAAAGAGAAGAGTGCAAAGAAAAATCCTTTCAGTCATATGCACTGCTAAACAAAACCGTTTTCAGCTCAGATTTGAACATTGTCAGAGTAGAACCTGTCTCACATCTCCAGGAAGACTGTTCCAGATTTTAGCTGCATAAAACTGAAACACAGATTCCCCATGTTTTGTCCTGACTCTGTACTCAGATTTACAGCTGTACAGATACATATGTAGTGCAGAAAGAGAACGGTGCTGTGAGTGGTCTAAATTATGGTTAAAGATGATCTGTCATAAAGTAAATCATGCTATTTTATTTATTTTAAGGATAGGATTTATTTTGGCATATTATTTAACTATATTACATTCATGCTGATTTTATATTTAAGCTTATAGAGCCTCTTTATAGCTGTATTGAAATGAGTTGTGCTGTGGGTTTGTCTGCTTTAGCTATAGCTTTGATTCAGTGAGTATGAGCTTTGTTGGGAAGTGGCTATAGCAGCCGTTTAAAGCCCCAAATGCCAGGCTCTGACCTTCCGAGCGCCGCAGCACTAACTCGCCTCGCTCTCTCTCTCAGAGGATTTGATTTCTCACAATGTCTTTGGCCCGCTGCTTTCTATTCAACACCTAAACACAGCCAGAGTAGGTAATGTGTAGCCCATCGCCGTGAGTATTCATGAGTTTGTAGAACGCACCAGCTCTCGAGAGTCTTATTGAATAATTTTTTTCATTTTCACACGTGCATGAAAACATCTTTTGTGCTGAAAATAAACACATTTGTTTTGATTTGACAAATGCCTCGAAAAGAACACAAGAATTATTCAATTTTGGACAACACAAGGCCATTACCGTTGAATAATTTTCTCAAATAGACCTCAAAGCTCATAAAATACGACCATTAAGCACAGCCCCCTGGAGAGTTGGAACATCAGGAAAAAGCATTACAAATATCTATCAGTGCAAGTTGTTTGGAATTCATTATTAGAGGGACAAAATAATACCAGTGTTTCTGCTGTTTCCTCAAAGTGTTTAAAGATAAATTATCACATTAACTAATTCAGGAAAATATTTTTAAGCATTATTGTTATACATTTATGCTTGATTTCAGTGCGTTTTAGCTGTGCTCTCAGTAGATGTCTCCATTCTCTTTAAAGCAGGAGATTTCTGGAGTCCTTTGCTGCTCTGAGTCATCCATCAATTTGTAATGCCTCGGCAGCTCAAAAGTCCCGTCTTAGTGCTGGACATGGGTAAGAATAGTGCACGCGCTGTTGAGAGAATGTAATCATCACATTATGATAGTGTCCATTTGCAAAGCCAGTAGAGCTGAACTTTTGGGGGATTGAAACCAAATCCTGTCCTCCTTCTGTGCCAGAGCTACACACAGCTGAGGTGGGTAATCCTGTGCTGCCAAATGTAGCCTTTCGGATGAATATTAAGTTTGAAATAATGATTTAAAACAACAAGTAATGCGTAGTGCTATTGTTTCTGTGGGTGCGCTCACACTACACCAACTACACACATTAAAAAGGGAATAATCATCTTTAAAGTACCTCAGAAGGCCTCGTTGAAGAAATCCTGTTTATTAGTTGGCAGAATGACTTCCACAAGGACTAATTACTAAGTAAGTCTGCAAGACTAATCTCAATCGAATAGAAATAGCAATTTGAATGGGCGTAATTAGCAAATTGCAAAGGCAGCCATTTTTGAAGTAACAAACTCCTCTACAAACTCAAAATCCTGTCTTATTCTGCAAAAAGAAAAAGAAAAACTGCTAACCCTGTAGTTTACAGACATACATGTGATTATCTTATTAGTTCATCATAGTTCATTTATTTTGCCGATTCCAGTGGGGATATACTCCATTTTGTACTAGTTTAAACATTTACTTTAAGAGTAAAAAGTAGTATTGTACACAGATTTTGAGATTGATTCAAGTGTTTAACCTTGTGATTTTTCATAAAAAATCTTTGTTATATTTTATTTATAAATGTTTGTTTGTTCAAAACCCGTTCTTTCACCTTCACGTTAAACCTTTGGCAGGACGTCACCATAAACATGCTAAAAATGAACCAATTACCAGTTTCTGGCTGTCTCAAACATTAAATTTAAGTGGGCTTCTTTACTTTTCAGTCCAGTTAAAAATGTAGTGGAGCCAAAAGTACAGACACAAATGTAGTGAAGTAAAAGTAAAACGTGTCTTCTAAAAAATGCTCTTAAGTAAAGTACACATTTCTGTACTGTACATTCATTCTACATTTGTAATACTTCCCACCCCTTCGTACCCTGGTCCATTCGAATGTGAACTTCCTACCATCAAAACACAAATCGCAAATCTAATCGCAATACTTTTCCCCAGATCTCGCAGTATTGTTATTATGTATTGATTTCTTGCGTCAAAGTATGAAGGTTTTTGACCAGCGCGAGGAACGTGTCCGTCTCACCATGTGGTCTGCCCCTCTGTGTGTTGCAGGTCAGTTAGCAGTGGGGACCTGTGAGATTGTCATGCTGAACAGAGACAACAGTGTTCCCAGACGGACCATCGCCAGGCAGACGGCCCGCTGTGCCTGCCGGAGAGGTCAGATCGCCGGGACGACAAGGGCACGACCTGCGTGTGTAGATGGTGAGTTCAACATCGCTGCCTGTGGAATGGAGGGAAAAGTATTCACACATATTGATCCGGATTGGTCTGATGGCGCGTTCGCATCGCCACAAACGGAGCGCACCAGAGCTCTCTTCAATTTAATCAACAATGAACACGCCTTTAATGAGTATCCACGAAGCGCTTCTGTGCTTTTAAAGTCCGTTTGCCTTCACCAGGCTCATTCTGATCGTTTTTAGTAAAAAAAATTGTGCGTTTCTGGTAACCTGACCAACCTGAATTTCAAAAAAAAAAAAAAAAACGACCTTAAACATTTTATTGCATATTTACTGGCCGTACGTTTCGAGAATGTCAAATTGTCAACGCCCGGGGCAGCAGCGGTGAAGATATTTTGCGTGACGGTTGAAAAGTGCTCACATCACGTAGTGACAATTAGAAAAATAGTGCCGACACTGCAAAGCCTGTCACGGGTTCGTTCGCCACTTTCAAAGTTCCAACTACTGCTGGAAATGCCTATTAGCGAGTGATCCATTTGGCCAACGAGACCATGCTTTGGAAAATCTTTTGGGACGAGTGGATCTAAGATATTCCTTTTATTGTCCCATATGGGGAAATTTCAAGAGGAGCGTTTACACCGGGCTGCCAGCTGTACCAGCGCCTTATGACGACTACAGCTCTACAGATCTACAGCTCATCGGGCAACGCTGTGGTCCGCGCGTTCAGCGTTACCCGCTCTGTTGTCGTCTGCTAATGGCTCTTTTCCTGTGGTTGGATTATTATAGATGTGGAGAACTATTTTATTCAATATCTGCATACCAATAAGGCAACTTCAATGCAAAGCGCTCACTTCTGAGAAAAGAAAATTGTCTGCAAAACCTGTGCAAGGATTTTAAAATATATATTAAAAAAAAAAAATCCCACCTACCTACCTGAATTTTTTTCCTCAATGTTACTGGAAACACACTATTTATTTTATTTGGCCTAAGCAGTTGGAGTTCTTGCACACATCTTTGAATATCCTTTTTGGGTTTTTTAAAATACAGTACATTTACAGTTGTGTTTCCCCCCATTTCTACATGTTAAGGAGGAAAATAGCCGTTATACAAACAAGGCCATTCTCTAGATTTACTACATTATTAGTGCACCTCTTGCCAGATTAACCATGATTTATAAACATATAGATTGACATATGTCTTTATTTGATCCCTGAGGGCCAATTCTGATGCAGCCTGCAGCCTAAAAACATCCACACAAGCAGAAACAGGGGATAGGTATAAATAAGGGACAACATAAAATTAAGCAATTGATAAGTGCAGGTAAAGTGCAACAGTGACATCCTAAAAGTCTTATTTCTATAAAAATAAAATGTTCTCCAACTGTAAAAGAAGAAAAAGAAAAGAGACAAAATAGACAAACAAATGGGAAAAACTTCAAAAGTACAACCAAAATGGATCAGCCACTCGCCGATGTAGTTTTTTTTTTTTTTTTTAAACAGCAAAATCAATTCACCGTCTACCTTTTGATGTCTGCAGACTGTTTCAGGCCAGACCTTCATCAGTCCCTCAGCGTGGTAATGATTTTTGAGCGTGTAGCGTGCATTTGACTACATCTGATCTAAACACACATTTTGCACACTGAGCATTGAAGCCCACTGTGCCGACTGTCCTCTCGTAGAATCCCAAACCAAACATTTAATCACGCCACGTATCGTTAATAGATTTGCTGTAAATTGTGTCCCGTGTTGCAAATCCAGCTCCCTTCTTTGCTCTTCGCGCACTCTTCGCCGCTCAGTAACACTCACCAGATGCTAATTAACTTGGAGGGACGTATGATTACAGCAGCAGGAAATTGATTATTATTGGCGTCTCTCTGCACCACGCCCCACTCTCTGTTAATGGCCAGTGCGTTGGAGACAGAACCAGCTCTCAGCAGCATTTGATGAAAGGCCACAGGGGTAAATGGGAATCACACTCACTGATATTGATTACGAACAAGCGTTTATTAAATAAGGAAATGTGTTTGAATGTAATGCTTCTTGTTTTAGTATTTGGTCTACACTTCCCCCGGGGATAAGCCTCTAACTAAACACAGACGCCTGTACGCCAGTTACGGTTTTGAAAAATTGACTTATCACTTAAACTTTTATAACCCAATCCCGTGTTCTTTAGAGAAATATTGAAACTGAGGAAAATGTCAATGTTCAATTCAAGTAAGATAATGGGACTGACCCCCACAGTAGTAAAAGGAGGAGAGTTAGGGTGCCCACACGTCTCCTTAATTTAGGGTTTTACGTTCATGGCATTTTCAATAAGGATGAAATAGATTTTCCCGTTAACCTTGAGTAGAGATGGCATGTGTTTTCTTTGTTGTCGTTCCCCAATGTTGCTCTTTTGAATCTCGAAAACCAAATCAATTAGACTCAAACAGAGGCTGTAACTGGTTGCACCCAGTTATATAATTTGGACAGATTGTTCTTTAGCTAAGAACCCAGGGATTAATGAGAAATAGATAGCAAAATTATTGACCGGACAGCCAGGACCAAAGGCTTTTAAAATACTTGGTGGTCCAGATTTTCGATGGGCCGGCTCGACGTCGGATTAACCAATCAGAGAAACGCACGGTCCGTTTGTGTCGAAACAAAATTGGCGGCTTACGGGTAAAAACAGAAGAAACAAATAACACAGAGAACTGGGGAAATGCGCGGACGCGGAGCGAAGCAATTAACTCTGCAAATCAGAGTTAAAAGACGTTACCGGTTTACGTTTTGTTCTGAATGTGATGTTGGAGAGGGGATGTTGTCATCGCTGTGATTGGCATGTCCCACAGTCTATGATCTGCTTCCAGACCCTTGTGCATTTGAGCAGGAGCAGACATTATATTTGAATTCCTCCAAAATGGACTGTGCCGCGTCCAAATTCTCTGTTTTACATATTAAGTCACTCTCAAATGTTAAAAGACTGAGCAGATAACAGCTCCAGCTCACTGAAATACTTGCTTTTCATGTGCAATCTTCTAAAAGCCCTCTGCCTCTCTAAGCACATAAACCTATTTACATTCTTATAAACATGTTTATTCTTTTGCATCTCCGGGGCTTTGAAAAGTCTTTTCTTTTGCCAAGCGATATTATTAGTCATATTCAACTGGGTCATTTTAATATATCTCTGGCGTCTGCTGCAGGAGCGGGCCGTTGCCTGTCTTCAAACGTGATATAAAAAGTAATGTTTGGTTCATTGTTATGCAGCGTCGGTGCCCGAGTCCTCCACATGAAACCTAATGCAACGTGTGATACCCATTGAAGATAAATTATGATAATAGCCGTGGGTCTAAATAATCAGTCATAGGATCACTGACAATTGTGAGATAGCATGATTTGTATTGATGATGTGGTTGCCATGGTGCATGTTTGCGAGGCTCTAGATGAAGTGATGATTGAAGGATCACTCTCATACATATGCTAGTGGGACGCATGGTGTTTTGTGCTGTAGATTATTAACAAACCTGCTGAGCACTATGTAGTTTATTGTTTGTCTGTGTTGGTTTAGCTCTATACAGGCATTTAATCAACACATTACTTCACATAATGTTAGAGCTTAAACAGAAGCATAAATAAATGATAAATAAAGACACAAGACATCTGCTACTGTCCCTTGCAGTTTTAAAACCATATTGAATTGAGGCTTGTCATACAAAATCGACTTTTAAGAGCTTAATCATGTTAAGATAAGATAAGATGTAAGATACTCATCACATTAACAAGATCAGATGTGAGCTTTCTTGAGAGTTCTAGAATGATCTTCAGTTTCTACATCGTAACATAAAGAAAGTACTATATTTATTTTACATTGAAAATTACAGTTTGTTTCTATTGTCAATTTTTTTTTAATTTTTGCATATTCCTTAGTATTAAAAGTCTAGTTTTATGTTTTAGTATTGACAGCACTATCCTCCTGCTCTACACATTAGCATTAACAGCACTACATCAACATTTTAGCACAAAATAAAAAATAAATAAATAAAGTGAAGGGGCAAGCGATTTAAAATGTCCAGAATATTATATCATTATCTATGTGTTCTTCTAATTCTTTTAATTATTGAATACTTCATTACTTCATTGAATATTTCAACACCACTCTAACAATTCTCCTGCCTCGCTTACACTTGCACAAATGTTTAAATAACATTTCCAACACCACATATTTGTGTGAAAAGTTTGGATACTCTTTTTGTCCTCGGCAGATGTAGCAAATCACCTTAGAAAGTAAACTTGTTCAAGCTAATAATATGCACTATCTCAGCTGTGAATCACACGTGAAACTGAGCCAAAGATAAACCTCACAATCTGTTTAACTTGGGCTCTTTGTTCGCATACAAGGCTCGCCATGACGACAGCCCTTTATTTAAACTCAGCTGTAACAGTGAGCTGGACCTGGGCCCATACACCATGTTCTAGTTTATGTAAATATGCAAACAGAATGCTGCCGCTAAAGGGGTCAGTGATAATCAGACTAAATATAGACCAAAGTCAAAAAGGAATGGAGAATAACCAGTGCCTCTCGGTGCACAACTTATGTCCTCATTTTTGTGTTTTTTTTTGTGTTCATTCTTGTTACATATAAACTGCTTTCTCAATGTCAGTGCACTGCAGCTTATGTTTGATAAACCACAGTCTAGATTGAAAAATTACTGCATCTTTGTATTTTTCCTTCAGGGGACTGGAGGCAGAGCAAGAATGAAAGAGGACAAAGACATTTAGGAAATTGCTTGATTCCAAAATTGTAATGACACAAAGAATGGCTTGATAGAGCATCCAGATGACACTTTCATGTTTCGATCGAGTGGGTCCCAAACTTAAATTTAACATGGGCTGTTTATTGTGTTTTAAGAGAGAGTGTTAAAAATATAGGATTTCATTTAATTGGACAAATACAAACATGAAAGGGGAGGAAGAGTGGGGTGAGACATTTTGATAACTGTCAGAGCCAGGAATCTTACAAGGTTACGGCTGGAACAAAGCCCAGCATGCACTCCAATCAAACCCCTTTGGTGCTGTAAAGATTCCCCTAAGATGTTTTATTGGAATGTTTCATGTACGGTCGTTCTTTCATGTTCATATTCAAGTCTGGTTCTCGTGAAAACACTATAGAAAATCCTGACTTAATTCACAGATAGCAATTATTTTCTTGAGTGTTTTTAATGGAAAGCCGATCCAATCCTATAGCAATAAATGTATAGTTTTGAGTTCAGACTTTAGAGGGGGAAAATATTTAGTTTCAAACGCTACTGGAGTTGAACACAGTAATGCTTTAAGTTGATTCACAAAGTGTATCTTGATTTTAACAGAAGCCATGTTTATTAAAGAATAATAGCGATAATAATAAAATTGACAAAATATGAAAAACCCTGTGATTTATTTTACCGCTCGTCATGTACTAAAAGAACCCACTCCATCTGCTCCATAGTGATTGTGCTTATTTTTTCATATCCTGCATCATGTTGACCTGACCCTTCTCTGCTTCTGGACTGACATCAACTCTATATTATTATATTTCTCCAACAGAGATAGACGCCTGCAAAAATGTGCAAGAAATGTTTTGCTTTTCTAACAATTTATTGGCTAGGCATAGTTTAAATTGCATCCATACCATTGTAAAACTGAATGCTTTAAGTGGCTGCCATATGATGAGGTGATTTAGGTTATTATACGGTGCAAAAAACAATTGTTGAACAGATGTAGCCTATAGAATAACATGCAACGTTGAAGAACATTCTGGGCACATCCTTTGAAACATCTCTGAGTTTTAGTGCTGCGTTTTGTAAGCTTCTGCCTCTCATCATGTTTACCTGTTATGGTACACTGTGTTATGACAGCGCTGTTGGAATGATGTGCATTGTTTTATGCCTAATTTAATTCACACCATAACAGTTCACACTTCTGAACCAGAGTGTGCTAAGAGCGAACATCATATTCAAGTAGAAATCATTTTAAAGCCTGAGCAGTTTACAAATTCAGTGCTTTGTTTGTCATTATATGTTGGATGTGGATTCTTATAAGGGAAATTATGTTATTGCGTAGATTGGGATTATTATAAGAGAAATACACATACAGCATTCAAAGTCTCAATGGGAAGACATTTCCTCCAACCCTATTATTGGTCTCTGTCAGGCTCTGAGTGAGTGACAGGTGGATTAATGGTGCTTTCATGTGGTGACATCTAAATAGAAGTTTCATCGCATAAACAAAACCAGATGACCTGAGTTGTGACATAGTGGGCATTTGACTGGTGGAAGGCAAAGTAGATTTAACTGCAAATAAGATTGATGCAATATATTTCTGATTAAGTGAAGAATAATCTTTGAAGAATTACAGTAAGCAACTTAATATTTAGACACCAAAAGCACGTGAACTCACACAGGTTGGGTGAACGAGCTCCGCCCTCGGTGATAATCTCCCTTTCGAACTGACAGATACATGAAAGGCCAATCGCAGAAAATGTGAACTCTCAGATGAAGCAGAGTTACCACTTTAATGCTACTAATGATATGTTTTCCACAGGTTGACGCAAAAGCATTATATATATATCTTTTTATCATAATCATATATTATATATATATTTTTATCATAATAAGACAATAAGATAAAAAAACATTTAACATGACCAAATATGTATATATGTATATAAAAAAAGAGCCAGGGTTTCTCAGAAGAGTTGTCTTGGGGTCGACGTCGTCAAATGTTGCAAGTCTGGTTTTCTGCCCAGAGACAGCAGGGGGCGACAAAGGAAAATTCAAGCACCCTTAAAATACATATTTAACCATCTCAGGGACATACAAAGATGTTTGGGTCTGGATGACCCACATGCATCGGTTTGTTTGTTTTATTTGTGTTTTTGTTTTAATACATAAATAGTAAAAAATAAAATGTGTTTTTAACCCCGCACACTATCTCTGACCCAGAGTGGACTCTGCGAGGTCTGGCTTCCAAAGCGGTCCGGCTCATGTTTGACTCTCAATACAGACTCAAGTTGGACTGCAATAAACAATCATTTTGCTAATCGATTAGCAATTATCTATCAATTATTATTTTGATTAACTGATTAATTGTTTGGAATGCAACAGTCACATGATGAACGTATTAAAAAAAAAAAATTACCCAGAAAGCTGAAGGGAACACACTATAGGAACTTGGCGGAGGACACTTATGGTCAAAATATTGTTACGGAAGAATGTTTTTATCTACAATGTGGACATGATGTAATGCATTTTCAGTCGAAGTGAACTTTCTAGTCTTCACATTTTGCTGCTCTCTTTTGGAGCCTGATTCCGTTCTTGGCGCCTCCCTCGGTGCTTCGTTTCTGTGGTGCTCTCTGGGGTGCTCTGTACACTGGAGGATCATCTGCTGTTCCCTGCTCTGCCTCTAATCTGACTTTAATCTGCTCCTCTCCCTCCCTCGCTGGTACCAGTCAGTTGTTGCTATGCCACCACATTGCTCTGATGGCCATCGCGATAAGATTCTGCTGATGGAAAGAGCTTCAGGCTTTTGAGAATAAATACAGATAATATTTTGTACCATTTCTTAAAGATAGAATAGGTCTGAAAATATATTTTTGGGATCCTGATTTCTCCAACACAAAACTGATTTTGCTGAAAGGACACATATTATGCAAATTGGGTTTTCTGAGCTTTTAACCATTTTCTAACATTATTCCCAAAAAGTTGCATTTAGCTTTATTAACGCTGGTTTGATCCACCCTTCGTGTGTCAAAAATACTCCTTTCTGAATCCAGAAAGGTGCTGCTCTGTTTACGTGAGTGGGGGGAATATAATACACATAATACACCACATAAAATGTTACTGTATTCATTATTCTATAACTTATAATTTGTGTTATTTATGCCTATGAATGCGGTTTTGTTATAATTATCTTGTCCATGTAGGGATAGTAACATGACTCCAGTGCACTAGTTTTGAAGTTTATTAGTTACGATTCTGGCACCAGACCACGCCCTCAGTTTGTTTTACAACACCTCATATTTTGGCATAATCACGCCTCTTGTCTAGAATTCCACCCCCTGCACTGTCATCAATTGCGCCCACGTTAACGCTCTCTCCAGGACCAAAATATGGTCCCAAGTCTTCTGCCTGCAGGCTGGTGGGCGGACGCTTTAGCCACTGAGCTACTGCAGGCCTATGTGTGCTTCGATGGATCTGTTTATCATGGCAAACATCACATGCTTGGTCTAGTAGAGTCCTTCAACAATATTGTTAACAATATTTTCAGTGTACAAATGTGATGTGGCAGCTTAGAGCTCTAAAGCCCAAATATGGACCAATGGCGTTGCTACATTTGGCTGCTGCATGTTGCTTTGGCTTTTGTCATGTCAGAATTAGGACAACCCGACAATTAGACTTGTGGTGCAGCTACAGTGGACAGAGGGCGGGAAATCTGGTGACTCACACATTGATCCATGATTGGAGCTTAATTAACATTATCCAGAAGGCCTGCTAATTACTGTTTATATTGTTTGGCTGTGGCGCGTTGCTCATCTCGTATTTGGCACAAGTGGCATTTAACAACATTTTTCAATTACCCAAAATGAGTAGCTTTTGATTCTTGCTATTTTTGAGCCAAGGAGTCTACATTTACGGTCTGTTCCCCTCTCATTTCTTACTCATCTGATTTCAGATGAATTGCCCGTGGCCTTGGTAAAATTTGATGTCACTTTAGACAGAATTTCATCAGGCAGATGATCACGATGCCCTTCTCTAAGTCCCGTCTGGCGGTGTTGTCTTCTGCTGGACTGGACAGGGCCTGGCACGATGCAGGAGGGGGACAGATGGCCCTCTGTGTGATCTATGGGGAGGTCCAGAGCCAGGGGCCAGCATGGACACTGGCAGCTGACGAGGCCTGGCCCCATGTCCTCTGTCCCTGAGTGGGACTCTCCGGGAGATGGGAAGAGGAGGCGCCACCCAACAGTCAACCAGACCGTGTCTGCTCCGACCAACACGGCCAGATGTTCCATTACCTCCACTGTTGCTGTTATTTAAGCCACAGCTGGGACAGGGGGAATTTTGGAACGGTAAAGCTAAACTAAATATACAAATACTATACAATAACCTAAACTGTAAATTTGTGTAAATATTTGTGTACATACTGAGACCAAGTTTATTTTTTAATTCTTAATTTATGCATGTCATTTACGTTTCTATAGACATTGCTATTATTATTATTTTATTATTAATTGTTTTATCCATCCATCCATTTTCTACCGCTTGTTCCCTTTCGGGGTCGCGGGTGACTGGAGCCTATCCCAGTGACTTCGGGCCTTAGGCGGGGTACATCCTAGACAGTGGCCAACTTGTCACAGGGCCGACACAGAGACATAGACATTACAGACAGTTCACGCTCACATTCAATCACTAGGGCCAATTTAGAGTCACCTATTTTGCCTAACACATGCATGTCTTTGGACAGTGGGAGGAGCCGGAGAACCCGGAGAGAACCCACGGTAACACAGGGAGGACATGCAGACTCCACCCAGAGAGAGTCTGCATGTCCTCCCCAACAATTATGTTGCACATTAAGGTGCAAAATAATTGTTTTATGTTGCACCTTAATGTCAATGTTCCTGCAAACTGTGTTCAATGACCTTTTTCTGATTCTGATTCTAAACCCATGGATACATTTTATTTTATTTGATGTGGACAAACCAGATGCATTGTTTCAAGTGTTATGGCAAAAAGACACATTTTCAGCACCTGTCCATAGGAGGCTTTTAGAACAATGCATTGTACAAAACTTTATAAATAAGCAAAGGTAAGTAGACAATTATAACAACATGAATTTCACTCAAAATGATCACGTGAGCACACATTTTCAGCCACAGTTTCAGAGGTTTGCTAAAGATGTTCAGGTCAGTCTGCAGTTTAATTAAAGGGGGAAGACAGAGGAGGAAAAACTGGAACTACACTACAGTCTCCTTTGACAGAGGCTTTGGTTTTAGGTCTGAAAGAGCCCTGACGTCTGACAGTCAGACCAGTTATTAGTGGTGAAATCTTCAAAGGTGAAAAGATGATGTTTTTGGATGATATCACAGTGATTTCACCTCATGGGTTTTCTGTCAAATGCCTTAATTACTACTTGTACAATGATAGGACTGGTTTAAGTCTTGAGGTCTGTGACCATGAGGTGAGACAATAAGAGAGATGTGAGATATATCATAGCATTCAGATATAACAGAGAAGCTTGATGAGACAGATTGAATATCCAACCAATTCATAGGGTCAACTGATACAAACTTTAAACTGCTATTGCATTAGGGTAGCAAAAGAACATTTCAAATCTGTCAACTGGACAATAGTTTGCATTTAATTTAAGATAACTCAATTTTATTTTGCTATGGAACCTTACCAGAATGTCTGAATGATTACACGATTTAACAATATCAAAAGTGAATATAAAATATTTTGAATGCTCAATAGTCCAACAATTGGCGTTCATAACAAGAAAACATGACAATTAGATTTCCCCGAGTTCACTGTAAATGCCAAATTCCAATGTCAGAACCTGTTTTGCCATAACAGAAACAACTACATGAATATTTCTCTGCACATCTTCCTGTGAGCTGTAGACAGGGCTGTTAAGTGTAGGTGTCTGTGCTGTGGAAGAGTTTTTAAACGCTTACATATTTGTGTGTGCCAGGATTTTTTGACAAGACTGTTTTGATGGATGGAGACAGCGTTGTAGCCAAACTGCGCTGTGCGGCTGCGGCTTGTGTTATTCATTCGATGCTGCTGTTGATGAAGTTAAAAATGCTGTGCTCCCCATTTGACCAAAACACTGTTCCATGGCTCGCAGTGCAGAGAAATTCATCAAGTCATCATAGATCAAGTCACCGTGTGGTGCGTGGCATTGAAAAAGTTACAAGGGCGAGCTATCGAGTGGCCGTATCCCGTGGCAGCCGCTGAAAAATGCATTTATTCGAGCCAGCTTCCTCCAACGCTCCGCTCTGGCTTACGCTCTCCATGGTTAGTCAGCACTCCCAACACTTTGCCAACTCAGCTTTTTATGCCGTGCCCCTGGAAATCGAGTTCTGCTGGTCCTGTAATGTACTCAAAACTACATCTGCAACTGACTGATAAATCTATGCTTTGTTGGGTCTGACGGATGGTTGCGAAAATGAAAATTCCCCGCACTACACTGCTATGTAAGGGCTTAGGTCACTTTGGATTTCCCCCCCCCCAAGCAAACCAAACTATTTCTGACTGGGGCCATAGCTAGTGCCATGTGTTGTCTTCTGGAGTTGAGGAGGCTTTACTATTTTCTCCGGCTTGCTCGGCTGAGTGAGATGACAGCTTCCTGGCTTGTTTTGTTCCACGGATGTCTCCCAGTGCCATCTCACTGCAGCGCAAGGGCAGATTAAAAAGCACTGCTGCTCTTCCCATGTGTTGACAATATCTATTATTTGCTAAGGGAGACTGACTGTCCAGGCGGTAATTCGAAGTGGGAGCATGTGTGTGGTTACATACTTTGAGCTTGATAAATACCACAGGACGACGGATCCTTAGAGTGGAGTGGCAATTGCAGTCTGACACTCCAAAGACCAATTTCAGACTGATACCTAGGCCTGGACCAAGAATACCTCGCAGTAAAATGTCACCAGGCCTCCTTTTCCAAATCCCAGCTGTCTTCGTGTTTCTGCCTCATCTCTTTGGACATTCGATGAATTGTAGTTCCTCTCTTTCAATTTGCCCACCATGTTCCACAATGCGGCGCCCCGAGGGATTGTGGGACAGCAGGAGCAGAGCCTGGGCCAGGTCCAGGGAGAGCTGATAACCTTTCAGCGTTGCTTTAGCGCGCTGTGTAAAGAACAATCAGCGCTTATCAGTGTGGACTATGAGCGGATGCTAATTCAGAGTCAGGCAGGCTGACGACAGGAGGACAGTCTATGTCTGTCACACCAGAACATCTTATTTTAGGTCCATTCAGTTTCTATGAAGCATTTGGAATGCACTTGAATACACTCTTCTCCCACAGGCTGCATTTCAAAGTGTTCCCTGCAAAGCCTGGTGCCCACTGCATGTTTTTTTGTATTATAAGATTTATCTATGTCACAAGACATACAAGACATGAAAACAATTATATTGCAATACAGCAACATTCACACTGTGATGGTTCAACTGATTAGTACGACAACATTTTGTCTGAGCAGGCACAGCAAGTCACTTAGTTGTGCCGGTTGGCTGTGGCTTGCACTAGACACAGTACATGCTAGCAGTGTTTTTGCTCTTGGGAATGTAAATGAAAGCAAAATGTAGAGATATGGTCCCGTTCACGTCTGTGGTGAGCTTGTGATAATGTTGGTCACAGATTTTACAAAGATTGATAGTAGACTGCGTCTAAGATTGCAAAACATCAGATACTGTTTCATATCAATTGCAACATGTATTTGGTCGTACAACGGTTTATTCTTTGCCGCTTTATCACTGTGAA
Source organism: Eucyclogobius newberryi (assembly GCF_026437365.1). NCBI lineage: Eukaryota > Metazoa > Chordata > Actinopteri > Gobiiformes > Gobiidae > Eucyclogobius > Eucyclogobius newberryi. The sequence goes on from NW_027315801.1 coordinate 25,594,093, forward strand.
ACCTACAACTTACATTTTGGAGCCACAACACAAGAGCTTTCAAATGCAAATAAAAAAAATAGTGCAGTGGACACTCGCCTTAAGTATTTTTTTGGGCCCGCAGGCTGTATTGATAAGAGAGGGGAGTGTGAAATGGGGATGAGAGAGAAGGGAGGACATGCAGCAAATGTTGGTTTGAACCTACGACACTGCCGACTGTACTAGGAGCTCGGCATAAGTGCGCTCTGCATTAACCACTCGACCACCGGGCAGCACTTAACCCCAATTTCAAATGGAATTTAATTTAACAAAATGTCAAAAACATTAAAAAAAAACCTTAGTGTTGTGCCTTAATAAAATAGTAATTTATGAAGCAGTGTGTAAAGGTTACCACCACCATCACCACCACCACCATCACCACAGGCAATTAGATTTGGTGGAGCCTCAGTGAAACCTTAATGAATAGCACAGGCAGAATCATCTACAGGAGGATGCTTATGGAGAGTATTTGTTTACTGGCCCTACAAGTGTCACAAGGCAATTTTAATTTTTGTTTGTTTTTTGTTGTTTTGGTTTGAGAAAGAAGTGTCATCTTAGACTTGCAACGTATCCTTGAACTGCACATCAAGGATACGTCGCATTGCGCAGGAGAGATCGTGATCAAACTGGTGTTGGCAAAATCCACCATATTTTGCCGGTAAAATTTAAGAGTTAGCAAAAATACATTTGATTGAAGATTCCACTGGTTTACCACTATACTAACATGTTGTAAATCGATTGCCATAAAAATGTAAAAATCTTCTCAGAGACAGTGGGGAATATAAGAATATACAGTACATGCTAGTATTATTTGCAGTGATCAAAGCCATTCTTCCAGAAGAAACTTTAGGCAAATTTTGGATTTAACATACTATGATTTCAATGGGAAATTAGTATTAGCTGCAGAATATCATAAAATGTCAAATGAAAGCCCCTCAGTGATATCAGAGCCTCGTGTAAAGACATTTACTGTTCTATTTTACATGCTGTGTTTATTTGATAGAAGATTATTTTACTAAGTACAGAATTATCCTATTACATATTTTACCACAAATTATACTTTTTGTGAAACTCACATTCGATTTTGAGGCTAGAGAACGGCATTTTTTAGTATTTTGTAATAGAAAAGAAAACTAGCAATTTTTTGGGGGAAAAATGCTAACAATTCTTATAATTTAGGTCTGATGTCAGTTAATAATTGAGACTGTCTTATGGCTCTTTATGCTTCACTCTGATGACTAGTGTTTTAAGATGTTTTAAGAATTCTATGGTACAAAACCTTTGAAATACATACTCTAATTCTTTCTGTGCATGTTTTGTGTGTCTTTGTTAGCCCGTATTGTCAGGAGCAGACAGTGGTGTGAGATGACCCCTTGCCTGGAGGGGGAGCTCTGCAGCCTCTTGTTCAACCGCTCGGGATGGACCTGCACCAAAGGCAGCGGCCGCATCAAGACCGTCACGGTAATCTACAAGACAACTCATTAATGCTCTCCATATGTATCCGACGTTTCCACTGTGAAGCCTTGTGCAATGTGAAGTTTTAACCGGGGGCTAGAACCAAGACCTCTCACTAAAACAGCAGGTGAGTCTTCAGGATTAGAGTAGAGAAAATACTGGCTCGCACAGCATCCAACTCTGAGGTCTGGAGCTCCCACACTCATTATTTTAATGGCAAACTCATAGCCTTTAATATTAATGCGTTTGGTCGACTGCCAGTATAAAGGATATAGAAAAGACTGGAGTTTGAACATGACTGAGCTGTTAGATTAGCCTCGGCATTAGTATCAAGGATTAACAGAATACATTTGAAAGTATTTCTGGATATTTTCTAAGATTAAAGTTTGGAGTAAGTCTGCAGCAGGTGAACTTAAATTACAGCTAAATTAAATGAGAGACAGCCACCTAGTCGGTTAAATGACTATGAGGAGTGTAAACTACCATGTACAATTCTATTGATACAATAATTTAATCACAGTAACCTTGTGTAAGGGACCGTGTCCATGTTGTGGTGTTGTAGACTGTGATTTGTGTTAAAACAGCTTAATAAACTGATTCTTGAATGTCCTCATGTGTCACTCAAACTAAATTCAACATGTCTTGCCTATTGAAAACATCTATGACAAATGCAGATGATTAATAAACTGAATTTTATCTCATGCAGAGGGCCTACACAGTTAGGACTGGACACACACCGGCAGAGGATGATACACTGTCTGTCCATAAAAAAGTTGCCACTTGGATTCAACTAAGCAAATACAAGAAAACTGCTGCATGGGTGATGATCTTTCAGCTGTAACACAATATTTAAACCCAACTGATGCAGTGAGGGGCTTCTCATGTCTGAAACAACCATGTGGAGAGACACATCCCATGGTCATGGAAAAGATGTCAATGTGTTTGAGAAGGGTCAAATCATTGGCATCAAGCAGAGAAAATATCTAAGGAGAAGCAGAAACTAATGTACTATAGATCTGAACCCCAGTGAGAGTGTTTGGAGCTGGAGAAGGCTTTGTGCACTGGTCACTCTCTCACATCAACACAAGATAAACTGGTGAAAAATAATGCAACATTGGATGGAAATAAATCTTTTAATTTTGCAGAAGCTAATTGAAATGATGCCACAGTGAATGTGTGCCTTAATCAAAGCTAAAGGCGGTCCAACAAAATATCAGGGCGTGTGACCCTTTTTTCTGTGGCGACTTTTCTTTTTGGACAGGCAGTGTAGTACTCGCACATTTACTGTATTTTAATTTTAGTATATTTTAGAAGAAATTGTACTTTTCACAGTAGTTTTCTGACACCATACTTTTATTTCTACTGAAGTAATGTTTGTTGGAAGTAACAATACTCTTACTTGAGTAAATGTGGTTTGGTCTGGAGTCTAGAGTGACACAATCTATATGTTGCTTTTTACATCTTACCTTATGATACCATCAACTCATTTATCATAAATCAGATTTTAAACACATTTTACGTTCAAACTGTTAATCAAGTAGTTATTTGGGTCATTACTTTGTACATGGACTTGAGAAACATTATTTTAAGCTTAATCTTTAGCTGTGCATATTTGCCAACCAGCTCTAATTCTTATTTATTCTTTTTTTAAGAATTGCTCAGTATCAGAGTTATAATATGAAAAATACATACAAAATACATTGAACTTGCTGATGAACCAGTGTTCCAGTGGTGAATCAGATGTTAGAATATGAATGTGTGACTTCTCCCTGACTCTATGAGAAATGTAAATGAATGCATATTACATACATACAGCTCCAATATGGTGTCTTCTGCTGCTTTGTGGGATCTCAACCTTGCATCATAATTTTATACCCTTAGCTACCAAAGCTGCTTTTGCTGATCATGGTGGCATTTAATATTTATAAGCACTAGTTTTCTGGCACATTGAAAGTATAGTCAATGTTTTCTGTTGCATACGGAAATCCCTGTTTGGACCAAGTTCTGTCGCTGTGTTGTTAGGCCTGGTATGAAAGTGGTGTGTGCGTGAATGACTGCTGGTGGATGGGGGGGCCGATGGCGCAGATTGGCCTCAATTCCATCAGTCTGCCCCGGGCATCTGTGGCTACAAAAATGGCTTACTGAGTGTAGCGTGAAGAAATAATGACCACAGTGTAGTGCTTTGAGAGGCTTTGTCCAGCCTGTGAAACGTATTACAAATGTAAGGCATTGTTATTCCCGGTATTAGACTAGGGCTTGGCTTTTGTGTTTTATAATGCATTTGGTCTAATTGTTTATTTTTCAGAAATATATTTTATTGATAATGTACTAAACATCTTAAAACACAGTTTCAATGCACCATAATACAATCTGAACACATATGCCTTTCTATTATTTTTCATTCAGGCACTAGTTTCTCGTACGATTGCTGCAAATGTGTCTCCTAACCGACAATTCTGTATTAGAAAATAATTATGGTGATCTTATGATAACTAAAAAATGCATTAAACATAAGTAAAAAAAATAAGAAGTGACATATGCAACATTATTGAAGTCTTAGTATTGACCTATGGACTTTTCCATCGTATTTACAGCACTGAAATTTATTTTAAAGTGAGTTATTTTAAGGCCTGACCATATCCATAAAGAGGTCTAGGCCTGTTGTGAAGCACAGGAGAGAGGCTGTGTTGTTTTCAGTGCGACGGTTGCATATAGAACAGCCAACGATCGTCCCTCCCCTGGCTCTGTGGTCTGCTGGTCCACCAGTGAGTAGCCATAGATACAGTGTCCTTGCCGTTCACAACACAAATCCCTTTCAGTTTCACACTGTGCTACTCTGTGTCAGGTGCTAAAGATTGAGTTCTGAGCACTAAAGGCATGTAGGCCGTGTTCTTACAGCGGGAGCATGGGAATAGTCCAATAGCCAATAGCTGCTAATTACCCACACTGTTGTGGTATTGAAAGAAGTCAATGTGTAAGAATGATTTATTGAATGGGTCCATATAGATACCCAGGAATGTTTTATTCATGTCGCCCACATCAATGTGAGACGTGTTTTCCTTTTTTAATTTGTTTGCAGAAAAATCCATGTATGAAAAAAACAAAACACAAACGGGTACTTTAAACGGGTAAATGTAGGCTCCTCATGACACATAGAATTCAGGCTTTCGGTGTATAATTTGAAACAAATATAAATGCATATATTCATTAATAAGCTAGTTTTCATCTAGTTTTAACATGAGAAATGCAGGTTGGTAGATCGAAATACGTTTTGTCATAATGGTTTGTTAAAATAATCCCTAAACATCTCACCTCAACACTGGCCACGGTTACATTTAAAAAATCTGTTTCTTTCAGCTACATATGGAACCTTTGATGGCACATTCATTACGATGAATCCTAATGAAGCTTGACCAATTTATGTCATGAATTTATTCAGCTGTGGCATATTAGTCATAAGACAATGCATTAACTGTAAGACATAACGAGAAACACAAAGCTGTACCAAAGCACCTGAGATATGCTGATATAGCTTCAGATTGATTCAAAAATGCATCCTCTTGGTGGAATATGAATGTGACACCTTCAAAAGTGACAGCCAGTGCATATACCCATCTTATCCACAAACGTGTTCCTCTCTAGACTTTGAGCTTTTCATCATCAACAACAAGCTGGTACTACTGTCTATCTGTTCAGTCTTCCTGTCATTGTTGTCAGTGATTGAATAGCACCAGGCTGTCTCTGCTGGTGTGGACGCAATTAGTAGTATGGTACTTTAATTAAGCATTTGTTTGAATTTGCCTGCCTCAACATAGCAGTTAGCTCTACATACTGCACGGTGGATTCTTTTTCTTCCCCTCCTGTTTATTGTCGACAGAGAATGTTGTGTTTAAGAAGCAGATACAGAAGCAGAGAAAGAGAACAGCAGAGGCAGATGGAGAGGAGCACAGTGCAGTCGGTTGATGTCAGCTGTACATGACAGGCTGGACAGCACAGAGGACCTGTAGCTACACAAGGTCAAAGTTTACGCTGAGCTTGACTCTGTTAGACTGTGCTTTCTTTACCTCGGTGTGCGCCCTTCACAGCTCCTCTCATTCCCTGCCCACCACGCACTAATGCAGCCCGACAGCATCGTTTGCACATACATCTCCAAATGCAGATTTTACATTCCACTGCATATCCCTTCGCATCCTCAATTGCTGAGTGGACTTTTGTCGGCGACGCTAATCACTGGCTTTTGGTTTTTGTGTGGGCAGAGGTAGCGTTTGGCAGCAAAACAGACAAGGTATTTGTTCTAAGACCCAAAATGGGAGGAAAGCGCATTCGGGAAGATAAACACTAATGAGAAATCTATAAAGACCATTGATCAAGCTGGAGTGCAAGAGACGGATGAGGAGAAAAAAGATGTTTTCCTAAATAAGAAATCCAGTGTTTATTATAAATGTTCTTGAATCCAAACCTAAAAACATTCTACTTTTTGTGTTTGATAGGGAAGGACTCGATTTTTCTTAAATGATCCGTGTTGGCATTTGGCTGAGCAGGCTCAGATCAATGCAGTTTGAGAAAAAGCTCAATTCATTTGAATCCTGCCAATCACCAGGGTATTTATTGCAATTATGCTAATTACATCTACCCTGACACTCTATTTTATCAGCAATATTTAAGTATTGAAAAGGCAAGCATTGGATTTAATCAAAACCTTGTTTGGTACGTTTGAACAACACTTTTAATGCCCTGTGAGTCACTCCTAACAAAATGCTTTTGTTAATGTTTTCTAAAATACATGAACTTGTTTATGTGTTTGTTTCTCACCAGGTGGAACATTAACATATTTACAGTGCTTACTGAGTGTACTTGTTGGTTACTGTCTTGACCATAACTGCCTCATATCACACATTAATAAATGTATAAAATTCCTAGTTAGTTCCATGATAATTGTTCACTGTGATATCCATTTGGGCAATTTACCTGTTCACCTATACATCTCTGTCTTTGGACTGTAGGAAGAAGCTGGCGTACCCAGAGAGAATCCATGGCAGCCCAGAGATTGAACCTGCAACCTTCTTACTGTGAGGCTGAAGTACATTTTACATATTTGCATACAATGCACAATCAAACCTAACATTCCATTATTGACTTTGTAATTTGTTTGAAATATGGCAAGCACATCTCTTTTCTTGGATTTTAAATGTTCAAGTACCAAATAAAAACATGTAAAAAACCACAATTCAGTTAACGTCTGCTCAAATATTGTTTCCCAAAATTCCTTGTGATCAAAGTATCCAGCACATAAAACTGAACTCTTTTACCTCATATTACTGTGTTCTTAGTAAAAACTGTATATAATGACAATTCTCTGATCTAGTTAAACTTAGGCTGTCATAGTATTAGCATAAACATGAAGCACCGATACCGCCCTGCCTTATTTGCTCCGTGATGAAGCGGTCGCTGTGGACACGAGAGGACGTGCACCTGCAGCGTGTGCCGTCCCGATGTGTTTAGCTCACAATGGCACTGTGGGTCACACACACTGCCTAACCTGTTAATGGAGTTTGCATATGGCCGCTCTCCTCTGCCAGCCAGCCATTAATATGAATCACCCTCTGGAGGCTGGCCCCCTAAACAAGCCAGCAATTTGTCTTCACTAGGCGGCTGCTGAAAGGTATGATATGCTCGGAGGTGGAGAGCGAAAGAGGGGTGTTGGGGTGTTAGGAGCTTTGTGCACTTAACAGCAGGGTGTGGATGGGAATTGCACGATTATAACAAGTGGATCTATAAAGGCCGGTTTGGAGGCTAGTGAAGGACGTCAATAGGAAAAAATTTGGTGCAATGAAATCCACTCTGGGTGTTGAGTGGTAAAATAGTGATACATGCATTTATGAATATTGGCGTTGGTGGATAGAGCTTTTGACTTGAACTAACTTATGCAAATTATCAACCTCAAAAAAAGTAATGACAAACTTACAGGCCTACTATAGCACCAAGGATCTCCTCATGCACATAAACTTGTCCCTTTAAAGAAGGCATAACATGCTTTTTTCCAGGTAATTATCAACAACAATAGAACTATGTTCAGTGACTTCCTGTTCTAAACTGCAAAACTGCATGTTTTTGTAAACTGGATGTATTTGCTACGTGATTTTGTTTAACTTTTCCTTATTTATTTAAGGTGCAGATTAGATCGTGGTGTATACTGATGTGCCAAAAACTCAGCTTATTTCTCCGTTAGCTTTGAGTTGCAGCTTCACTCCTCCTCCCACTCCCCCCTCCTCTAATGTAAAAATGCAAAATAAGCTATTTATGCACTGCACTGAGCAGGAGAAGAAGCGGGGACAGCACCCAGAGATCTTTGCACTGTTGGTCAGGGGCTTGCGTAGGTTTATATCATATCATGACATGGTTAAAAGCTCCTGAAAGTCAATTTGACATCACATTAAAGACTTTTTAAAAAAAAGTATGTTCTCTACATTCTCTGTCATGCTTCGGGAACTTGTCGGGAGTAGTGTTTCGCCAAAGGGTCACATCTCCACATCCTGACCCAGGATCTCAGACAGGAGTGTGACCTACTGTGCAGAGTGAAGAGAGGAACTGACAGAAACAGAGATAACTCCATGCAGTCTGAGAATGTTATCCACTCCACAGCACATGCACTTAAAAGATTCTAATATGTATAATTTAAACCAGTGTTGGTCACATAGACCAAGACTGTTCCAGTTTTCCCCCTCCCATTTGTATTATTCCATTTTACTCCAAACTGAAAAGATGTGTGGAATGAGGACTATTTGATTTTTTTCAGCATAGGATTACTCAAACATGCATGAATGATGATGGAGTTCAACAACATGGTTCATAAAAATAACTTAATTCAAAGTAGTATATCCAAGTTTAAATGTGAACTGTCTCACAAGAAGTGTGTCACTTGATTTATATTTCTGCAAACTTGAATTCAAAATTTCTCATCTAAATTCCTCATGCCACAGTGAGCTCTAGACACATTATCAAGTCTGAGCCAAAATGTAACTTCACAGGCAGGAGGCAATGAGTTCAGAATTATAAGTAAGAGATGATCTGATCGTATCCACACTGTGGTTTCTAATGCAGTCCGACCCTCAGACAATATTATTGAGAGCCTTTCCACTCACACCTCATCCAAGCACAATGGATAAGGAAGTGTGGATAAGGAAGGATGAATGTTTGACAAGACATTCTGTATGCTGTTGAAAATTCCGTGTATATATTGAATGAAAAATTGTGGATTTCAACATGAAACGGTGTTGCAGTTTATGATTTTTTGCACATTGGACTGGAAATATAATATTTGTTTTATATCTTGAATTGTAATCATATAGTCAGGAATTGCCCATTTGTTGAAACAAGACTATCTCTTCCACACACAACAGCCAGGTGTTCTCTGTGAACAATGTGCCTCATTTATGAAGCCTTCTTATGCACAAATTTGGCTTCTTACAAACATTTTTGTCATTCACAAAATGTGTTCTTGACTGAAAATGATAATTTGTAGTTTTAATTGTTTGTTATATATATTTACAAATTATTATATATATTTACAAATTATTATGTATAAAAATAGGAGTAATAAAGAGCATAGTCAAAAATAGATTTTTCAGCAGTCCCAGCCTCTGTCCCAGCCCCAGTGGCACTGTTATAAACCCCTCAAGACCACCCCGCTGTCAGCCCCTTGTCAACCCTCATGACCAGAGTCTCTCATCTCACCCTGTCACCCCTCATGACTAGAGCCACATGTATACCTCCCTCTCATTAGTTGCAGGCGGGGGGCGTTAAACAGTGATTGCCTGTGATAGAAGTGCGACTTCCCCATTCCCTCTTTTTTTTTTCCCCTCTTCGCTCATTCGCAGTGTCACATGTCCTGCTGAGAGCCCATAATTGGAGGTTTAGAGGGCATTTTTAGAGGATTTTTGGGCTCATAGGCTGTATTAGGCAGGACAGCTCAGACTTAAATGGGATGAGAGATAAGGGAGGACATGCGGTAAACTGTCGGAGCTGGGATTTGAACTCTGCCGGCTGCACATAGAGCCTGTTTGAGTAATCCTGTATTGTCCTGCAACTCATTAAATAGATTTTTGGGAGTAAAGAGACCTTACAGTACAATGGTTAACCTGTTTTCTGGATTATCAAACAGCTAAAATGTCAAGAAATTACACATGAATCAATGCTATTACTTAACAGTCAGAGAACATAATTCAACTTAGAATATGAAATGACACAGAAATGTCAGACATTTGTATGGCATGCATGGGAGAAAACGCGGGGACTGATCACGCAAGCTGTGGTAAGCAGCCTGCGTGATCCTCCTGCGTCTCACCCTGTTTTTTCCCATGCTGGTTGGTTTTATTAGATATTCTGGAATAGGCGGGTCACAGTTCTCATTGGTCAGCCTCACATCAAGGCACTTTGTATTTTTCCGTAGAGATAAAGCCTGCAAGGGGGGGTGCAACTCCCCCCCTGGGGCAACATTCTTTGGCCCATCTTTATGATACCTTCACAAACAAATGCAGTTTGTCACACACCTGTTCTTCTCTTAGACTAATGATGCTGATAAAATATCACTATTATGCAGATAAAATACATCACAGAAATATAATCATATATTCACATTTTATCACATAAATGCATTAGGCCTACCTGAGTATGCAGTAATGCAAATTCACATTAAACTGTGATTTTTGCTGCATTGATGTGGTCCTCAGGTGGTCGGGGTGAGAAGTCAGGGTTCTGACTTGTGTCCAATCTTTAATCTTTAATAGAACAAACCAAGGAGATTTATTGTTAAAAGCCTTCACAGAAGTTAACGTTAAATGTAGTTTGTTACGGAAAACATCCTACTTTTTTATAACAAGTGTCGCAAATCTGTTGTCATTATGAAAGACAACTGACAGTAAACCCATAAAGCATCAGCTATGAGCCTTTTTGATTTACATTCTGCTTATTGTGGCTCAAGGCTGTATTCTTAAATGTTTTAAAATGACGAGTCAAAGTTGTCAAATTAAAATTCACAAGTGTTCTGCAGCGTTTAGCCAACAGCAGATTGATAGAAGTTACCATTCCAAATTCTGTATATCTCTACAATTTTAATACTTTATGACACTGTTCAGTGGTTAATGTTCTCATTGATATGTTCACATAATATTGCAGACGCCATCCCAAAATGTTATTCGAACATCAACAACAGAACACCTTTTTGTTTTAATTCAGAAACTGCTTAGCATTCAGTTTTAGATTGAGCACAGCACAACATCTTGAATAGGTGCAATAACAAGACAAGGTGCACTGGATCAAAGCGTGTCCTGAAAATACAACAAATGTAAATTAGAAAGTGTTTTGCTCTATATGTAATTGTCCAATTAGTGTGATAGAGTTGTCGGCGGCGGAGTGAGCGCTGGACACGCTGTATGCATGAAGTGTGTTGTTTTATGTAAGAGTGCCGTATAAAGGTGTCACTGTGCACGGTGCAGTCCTGGGTCGCCATGGTCACTGCTGCGCTGCATCCATCTGACCACAGACTTCTAATGAGCTCCTCCTCAAAGGCAGAACAGCTCTCTGCAGCAGCCAGCTTTGAACTCGAGCCACCCCTGTGCGAGGTGCTGAGGAGTGTGGCAGGGAAAAAAAGAAGCTATTATTGAAAGGACTTTTGTGAGAGTTCAGAATCTAGTATGTGTTGTACTTCAAATGAGCAAACCATGACTTATTTAGTAGTAGTGGAAGATAGTATTTGTTTTGCCATAGGTTGTTTAAAACTCAGCGGGAGGTGGGAATTCTATAGTGGAATTTGCTGTTTATCTGTGAAATTGCAGATTTGTGGACTTACCATACTTTTTTCAGGTACTTAGTATTGAACTATAACATAAGTAGATCATCATTTGATTTTATTGTTTAATTGTAAAGTGCAATATTGATATAAAATGGCTTAATAATAGGAACAGATCCTTTGACTTCCTGGTCTATACTGACAAGCCTTTTCATGGGATTTCATCGTAACCAGCAATGGATCGTTTTTTACACGTTTTTGTGTTCGAAAAGAAGAACCTTACATGTATCAGTCTTACATTTTCAAATAATTGCACAAGGATGTGGGCAAGGATAGGGGGTAAGTGAAAACAGACATTTTCTGAGCAGTTGACCCTCAGTTGCGGGACGAGGAAACCCCATCGTAAGAAGATTAAAAGCTCATTAAAATACATTTTGCATAATGCGTCCCCGTTACAATCTCTGTACCAGGAAATAAAGATTAGCACAACGTTCAATGTCTACTCTGTTTGCACAAATAGGCAAAAGAGAAAGATTTATTTCACCAAAGCTTCTAAAAGTGGTGCCATTATTCAACCAGATGATGACTTTAAGTCCTAAGATATATATTTGTGGAGCCAATTCCTTACAAATAATGACACATTGGTATTTGTGGATCTTAAGTTTGGATATTTCTTTTAAAAACTGTGAATTTAGTGTTGTACAGACCTCTCCCTTCTATTGGATTGAATTTTAACATCATCATCATCATCATCACATTATAGAACGTGAACACAACCTGTTAGACTATGATTTTGTGCGTTGGTCCTTTACACACATACCAGGTTTCAGCCTTTTCAGATGTGAAATACGTGGTTATATGCGGGAACACACCCCACTATTCCCAAGAGTTGACACTTCCAGGGTCCTAGTGTTGAGTGCGGGTCAGTCAGCTGTATGTCCAGAGGAGGAACTGGTCCGGGAGCAAATGTCTCCTCATGTGTTGTGCATATGTTTAATGTGTGTGTAAGATCATAAGGTGAAAATATCAGTGTTTATATTCCCGCAACTGCAAATGGCATGGCTCATTTCTCCATTAGCTTTGAGTTGTTGCCCACCGCTCTGATAAGCTTCTGTCAGTCTCCGCCCCGCAGCACAAGGACTGGCTTCTCCTGTGCGCATTTGTGAAATACTGATGTAGCACAGACTTTATTGGCATCTATATGTACTGAGGAAATTTGAGGACAGCAGCAGCTAGAGATGAGCAGTGGGCGTGCACTGTTTGCAAAGAGATTGTATGTTCTATGATCGTTAGCTGTAATTCCAAAGTATACTGTGTACACCAGGGATCTGGCCACGGGGATTAAGTATGAAAAAACACCTTTAATGTGCTTTTAACCATGTCATAACTGTGTTCCCTGATCATTTTCTCACTTAAAAGTTGTTGGTTCATTGGTAAGTTATTTTTGAGTAATTGTATTCTTCTACATTAGAGGCTCAGACAATTCCTGGTTTAGTCCATCCCCTATCCCTGTCCATAGTTACAATTTATTCCAAAAATTAAGATTCCATGTTGTGTTCTAAAATGTCTCTGCCATTTTTCATGTAAATAACTCTTCTAGGAATATCTAAATGAAGGCTTTTAGTTCAATAATACAGTTTACATTACCTATCATTACCTATTATCTACTGATATTATAGTTCAATAGTAAAAAAAAAACATAACATTCTTTAAAGTTAGTGCCCTTCTACTTTCTTAAGTGAAAAAACAACTGTTATTTAAATTAGACAATCAGTATTTACTATTGTAAAGTTAGTATTTTAAAAATACTATTTCCCACTGTGACCTAAATAGAGTATGATTTATATAGCACAAGTGGTCTGTGGGAAGGATGAAATCAGCACATTTTGTTTAGAATAAAATTTGTGGGGCCCCTTCAATGCTCTTTTGGCTTTCAGCCTAATTTACCACTTGTATATTACTTAGTACTTATCTTCACTCTGCTCAGTGTTCTGCTTTATGGAAATGCATGCTTTTTGTTCTGCCGCGTCTGAGCCTTGTGAACCTCTTTCAAAGACATTTGTATTCCTAGTGGGCTGTCGAAATTAGATAAAGCTTCTCTATGATACTCCAATCACTTTCATTAATTGCTGCAGTGGCATGACCAGCAGCATTCATTTAGCCCAAATATCAAGCATAATGAAGAAGCTAAAGTAGGTTGTTAAAGATACATGCATTAAAGGGAGGAATGAAGCTGCTTTAATTAGTGCTATGCTGTAAATGGACATTTTTTCATAAAGACCGTGTAGAGTAGAGTGGAACTCTGTTGAAAATACATGAAAATCCAGGCCAGTGTGATAGTCTATTGTGCATTGCTCCACTAGTTAGATTTAATAGAAAATAATATTAAATTCTATTTACACCGAAAGAACATTCAATTAGTTTGTAAGAGTTCAAGTTTTTGTAATATTCTTTTTTATGTTTGCTTTCCCACTCTCTTTGTGGTGAGTATAATAATTCAAAATAAGGGTCAAGGAACTGGAATAAGTTTTAAAATGTTATGTACTTAATCAATTCAACATTACTGGAGTCATAGTGAAAGTTTGTTGGTAAGCCAGGACTTATTTAATTGGTTCTCTAAGGTCACATTTTTTTCTGACTTGCCCTGCCCGACCCGAGTTAAAATCTATCCAACCTGACCCACCCAAAAAATTGGCTTACATTTTGGGACATGACCTGACCCTGACCCGAGCACATTGCTGCTGCAGCCAGCCGCCATATCTACGGGGTAAACACACAGGGCCATATTTAACGTTGACCTGAGCCTTTTCCAGGCGACGGGGCCAGGGCACTGTTTTGCTACCTTGCCGTCCTTAGCGCTGGCTTGAAGAGGCTGGACTTGGTCAGTGGAGTGGGATGTTGCCAGTCCATATATGGTGATAGTGTTTGATCCTGTAAGAGGCTCTGATTGGCTAAACCAATCCAAATTACAATTACACATAAAACACGTTTTTATTCTCAAAACGTAATGCTGAAAGTCTTTTTTGAGTGATGAGACAAGAGCTATGCCCACATTCGCTGTTCGCTCCGGGGGATCCTGAGGCGTTCCCAGGCCAACCGAGAGACATAGTCCCTCCAACGTGTCCTGGATTTATCATATTTTGGCATGGTCACGCCTCTTGTTTAGAATTCCACCCCCTGCACTGTCAGCAATTGCGCCGATTTGGGAATATTAGCTCTGCTGCGCCCACATTAACGCTATCTCCGGGGGCAGAATATGGCCCACAATGTGTAACGTGGCAAAAGAGCCTTTGTTTTACTGTTACACTCAAATACATGGTTTAGGGCCCATTTCACACTCACAGGAAACAGCACAGAAGCTTTGGGAGTTTGGGACTAAAGCAACCTGGATGATGTGAAGGAACTTTTGCAAAAAACACATATAGGTCACATTAACAATACAAATTGAAGCGGACTCAGTTCGATTGAGGATCAATGTTGCAACATTGTCTCTTTCGCTGAGCTGGTGCACGACCTGCCCCGCATGTGCACGACCTGTCCCGCATGTGCACGACCTGTCCCGCATGTGCACGACCTGTCCCGCATGTGCACGACCTGCCCCGCATGTGCGCGACCTGTCCCACATGTGCGCGACCTGCCCCGAATGTGCGCGACCTGCCCCGCATGTGCACGACCTGTCCCGCATGTGCACGACCTGCCCCGCATGTGCCCGACCTGCCTTGCATGTGCACGACCTGCCCCGCATGTGCACGACCTGTCCCGCATGTGCACGACCTGTCCCGCATGTGCACGACCTGCCCCGCATGTGCACGACCTGCCCCGCATGTGCACGACCTGCCCCGAATGTGCCCGCTCACTTTGAATGCCCAGGGTGAAGCAAATATGATAGAAATCTTGGCTTGTTGTACGGGTAAATGTCAGGTTCCAGTTGGCTTTAAAACATTGTTATCTTTGCATGATCAACAGTAATTATAATTAACCCAGACTTTGACCTGCTCCTGTTACTTTCACGTATTTCTTTGTGTCATTTGTCCTGTTATCAATCTCACACAGGATTTGTTTTGATCCTGAGCCTCACGTGTAACTCAGCGTGGCTCACTTCATGGTCACTTCCTGGTTTTGTTCCACTCTCTGCTTCACAATTCAGAAAAATTGCTCCTGAGTTCGATATAATCGGACCGAGACTGACATTTCCAACCGGACCAGACTTCACTTCTTTGTTTCGAACCAGACTTCACTTCTTTGGTCCAGATCTTTGGCGCATTCACAACTACACAAACGAAGGGAACCAGCCAGGCAAATGAATCGTATCTAATTTCTATGTTGTTAAGAACTAATAATGTGTATTGGCCCAACATGGATCAGGACCTTCACACTCTGGACCAAAAGGGCCACATCCAGCTTCCTCACCACCTCAATCCGCCTGCTAAACTCCTTTGTGCTGAGGCAGTGCTTGTTTTTTATGTGGATGTTTTACTGTTCTATTTATTATATATTATGAATGTGCTTTTTATGTATGGATGTGTTTTTGATTTGGATCCTTGTGGTACTCCACTGTTATGCCTCGTGCAGACTCGTAGCTGTTGCGGTAACAGTCTTTGAAATCATGCAATAATCAACCATGTATATGGAAAAAAAAGTCTGTGGAGGACTGCGGCGTCCCAACAGAAATAATCCAGACCATGCTTTGGAATTCTTGCGTCCACTGTGTTCAGTCTGAGCCAGGAGTAACTTGATTCTATAATGTCTGCAACAAACATCTCCTGTGACCTAACTATTTACTTGATACAAAAGGAGTGTGATCCTCAGCCTCCTCCTCATCCTTTGCGATTCTTGAGTATCCATCTTGTGAGGCTACAGCTGATTCGTTTGCAGTCCGCACCAGTGGTACACGGGCCAATCACATGGCATTTAGGCCCCGCAGGCGGGACTGGAACCAGTAAGAGCAGCATTGTGGTTTGGGCGGAAGTCAAAACAACCGAACCAACTGACTTTTTTTTTCATAAACGTGCACACAATGGCACTTTGTACTTTTTTGGATGAGAAAGAGGACTGTGCTTTTCTGAACACTAAATTTAACACAATTTAGATTTTTCTGCCTTTTCTGCTGTTCACCAATCAGCGTGAAGTATTTTTTTAAACTCCCGATGGCTTTTCTTCCGATGGAGATTTCCAAATTGGCGTGAACCCGGTTAATCATAAGACACCTCTGTGATAAGTGTACAAGTTTTCACTGTTTGCTTTTTCTATTCATCATTCCCAGAAGAATAATGGTCTTCTTTGGCTCGTCTTCATCTGTTTGGCGGCTGCTGTGGCACCATCATCTGTCTTGGAGCTGGCAGCGTGTGGATTGGTGCAGAAAATGTATTGAAATAGGTCAGATTGATAGAACTGTTGAGAAATGGGAGAAACAGCTCACCTTTGTAAAGGCTTTCAGATACTGTATGATGGATCACATGGTGCTGAACGCTGCTCTGATCGTATGCACTCCTCTGTGCATTCTCAAGCCTTTGCGCTTTGTTTGTTTTTTTCTGCCCTTTTGGTTTAATCGTTTTCTTTTTTTCTCCAGCCCAATGGCATCCCGCCCGTGTGCTGGCCCCTCTGTTCTCTTGTCTGAGAGCAGGGATGACTGTGGTCCCCTCTGTCACTTTTCAGCCACTTCACCATGCTGTGCTGTTTGAAGCTCTGTCATTGGCTGGCTTTGAACTGCCATTTTTGTTTTACTCTGCACTCCGTCTCCAGAGCTTTGTCTGGTATAGAAACTGACTCAAAGCCCGTAGCTATTCCAATTCTAGCTTTTCCATCTTAAAAACTTTAAGACATAATGAGAATGTTTGACAAATATAGATCAATACAATTTGTGTATATTCAGGTTCTTGGAAAGCTGTCATTGAGAGTATTATACTTTTACATTTATATGACTTACTTATAATCCCTATCATTTATTTTCACATTTCATTTTCACATTGGTTGTATAATATGTTGGTTCTGAGTCTCTTACAATAGAGGGTCCAGGCTCTGTCCAGTTCTGCATCACACATTCGCCCTTGAATGGTCCAGCTTATGTTTTACTGCATTTTAGTGCAGTTACCGTTGAGACAGGTAGACACAAGTTATCATTCTATTTTAAAGTATCACAATCAAAATTAGCAGCACCAGACTCTTCCAGGCATAAGAGGTCTCAGATGTGTTTTAACTAAATTTCCAAACAGAACAGTTTATTTAACGAAGTAGTTTATTTTAAAATGTATACATGTCTAGCTGTTAAGAAAATATAAGTCCTTGGATTTTTAGTTTATGTATTTTATCTATCTATAGTTGTAAAATAGATGAGAAATCTCAGAGCCAGATTTATATTTTTTGTCTCATTCAGAGTGAGACAAAAATGACCAAAAATGACTACCAAAACTTTCAAAATCTATGTTCTTGAGAGATTTCTAGTTGGTTTTAATTAGTATCAATTATCTAAAATGTGGATACAAATAATATATATTTAGAATGATGGCGTATGACACCTCGCTTTTCAGGAGCTTGTCTCCTTTCTGCTTGCATGGAGATATGGTCTCATTACTTTTGATTTAATCACTGGGACACAATAGAGTTTACAGGCAATGTCCCAGCCTTTCAAAGACAGACTAATATGATTTACTAATATTTATTGATTTTCATAAAAGAGGAATACAAAGAGAATTGATGTAGAACTAAATGTAAATCATAATGCCAGTTATTCATGCTGACTGGCATTATTGACACTGCAATATAAGTTTGCTTTCTATGTAATTCTATGGAAAGTCTTTTGGTAAACATGATTTATTTAATGCCAAACTGTGAGACTGAAACAGCTTTTCTTGTTTCTTGTCTAGTATTTTTTTTGGTCACTTTTCCAGCTAACATTGTTTTCAAAAGCTGTATTTCTGTGTTTATTGGCTTTATGATTCAATTTTGGAATGCTGTTCCACTAGCTGGTATGTGTGATACTGTTGTTTTTGGTTGTGTTTAAAGGCCATATGGGGCATTTGGGGCACAAAGCACCCTCTCCGGACCTGAAGTGGGCTTGCAGCGGGGCTTGTTAGTCTGCCTGCAATGGCCACTAATAGCACGGAGTGTGGCTGATGGAGCTCACTAAAAAGTTTGGAAGTCAACTTGTTAGGAGAGAGACTGGAGGGAAAAGTTTAGTGATGGCTCCAGGATAGTGGGGTTTAGAATGGTCATTGGGGATAATTCTGTGGTCTTAAGTGGTTCTGTGGTCACAAAAATATGCTTTTTTCCCTTTAAGCGCTGAACAAACTAACTGTGCCCCATTAAGCCCTACATTTGGGCTTCCACTATGTTCTGTTTTAACAACTATGGTCTCTGTGCACTTTCATTCCCTTTAAACTTTTGTATCTCATTGGAAGTTGTGCACTGCAGTGAGTTTGTCCCTCTTTTTTCATCTTTATGACTTTACAGTACTTGTTGTATCAGTTTTGTGAAATGGGGAAATACATACAGACATTGTCCATATCCTCGTGATATAAAATGGTGGTGGATTACCCTCCAGACAATGATAGAAAATGGCAGTAAGCTCCCGGTTTCACTCTGGAAAAGCTAAGTATTTAAAATAGCCGATCATTCAAACTCCCTTCAGCAGCCTTAGAATTGAAACGTTGACAAGTGTCACTCACTTGCCAAGTTAAATGTATTTTGTTTACACATTGTGCAGTATTTCAACATTAATTTATGTAAGATTAAAATTCCCCATTGTGTGTTCAAACATAATCCATTTATTTTAAAGCTTATCCTGCTGTTTTGATACATAGTATATATTTCACCACATACTCTGTAAATACTGGATAAGAAAACATTTATTAGAGTTTTTAGTATTTCTCCCAATCTTCTCACTCATCCAAGCACCCAAGCTGTGAACAAACTTAATCATTGACACGCAGCACTCAATGTTTACAAGACCCTTGGAAAAACAGTGGCACTTCCAGCTCTTAGCCGAGATCCAAATGTTTCAATTTTACAGCAAGATAAGCAATTTGAAAAGCACTTATTACCACTCAGTGCCTTGTCTGTGCGCCCTATCTGTGGATATGCCAGCGGGAGATGAATGTAACTTGGATGTCCTTGGATGGGCCGTCTCGTACTCACCACAGGCTCTGAGCACTGTTTACTGGGCCAGAGCAGCCGGCTGAGTCCCCGTGGGGCGCTCTCACCTTGTTACCCTTTTAATTAGTGGCAGCAGTTAATAGTGTGGGCCTCCTGCCTCCTCAGCACTGCGCTCCACTGCGAGAAACCCTCCGATCGATGGCTTTTGTCTGAGCGCCGCAGCAGACACGTGCTGTATGATGGCGTCTTCCTTCGATAAACAGAAGATAGAAGAATGCTTATAGAAATGGGAATAGTCATATGAGCAAGTATGAAGATTATGCCTAGTATATAGAGGTGGTATTTGCTTTGACTACTGTTTTCTATGCCAAACATTTGATGATAAATGGCTTCCTACATGTTCACAACACCTACCAATCTACCTGCTAGGTAATACTAAACTTACTAAACTTTCCACTGTCCCACCTTTTACATGATAAATGTGAATGACTTATGCTTGGCCTTGTAAATGAACATGGAAGGTCCATACATTTAGCAAAGTCAGGATTTGTAGAGTCAATACTTTTATACTCTGGGAATTTTTTTTTTTTTTCAGGGTTCCACAAACACCACATCAAAATAGGGGAAAAACTAGAGCTAAATCCAGAACGTCAAGTCTACATCTGGACTTAACTGTGCTCAAACAAGGACAATTTTGGACGCACCCTATAAGTCATGTGACATAAAAAGGCATAGTCCGAGATAAAAGTTCCACAAGTTCTCTGGCTATGATTCGGTGTGTTTGTATCTTTGTATCATGTCTGTCCATTCCAATAGATGAAGGTTCAATCACAATAATTATTTCTTATCTGCACAGTTCAGAAGAGACCCATATTGCTTTTAAGCTTCTAATTAGTAACTTTCTGACACATTTTGCTGTTCGAATCCAGATTTAGATCACTGTGCTCATGATAAACAGAAGCATTTGAAATATAACCAGCAAAACAAATGCAAAAAATCCATGCATTTGAGAACATGTTTGTAGACGTCTAAAAACGACAGGGTTAGCCAGTTTTTGTGTATGTTTTTTTTCTATTAATCCAAATAATTACACACTTTGCTATTATATAACTGCTTCATTACGATGTGTTGCCTTGTCAGCATGAAGTTCCACTCTTTCACTTGCTTTTGCATGTGACCCAGGCTGAGGTAAACAAAGACAACCTTTACTGGGGAAAACTCCTCAAATCACAGGTTTTCTTGTTTGCACTTTTCTCCTCTTCTACAATATCTCCTTTGGAAAATGAATGTAATCAAAAGACTGGGTAATTCTATTGTGCATTATAAGCTTTCATGACTTCCACACACTCACCCGTGCTCGTTTTCGTTGGTTTTGATTTAAAGATGCAGTGAAAGTACTTAGCATTTAGATGACATGCTGGAGGAGAGGAGTGATGGATCAGCGCCTCGGACAGACACAGCCGCAGACGGGGGGGACGCGAGCCGGGAGGGTGGGCCGCGGAATACCAAGTCACCGCAGAGGCCTGGCACTGCTCTGAGAGGGGCTGCTGGGAATGCCAATGCTCTGCCTAGACAGCCGTGTCTCTAGTCAGCGCCTCTGATTGGCTAAACACACCATTAACTTCCTGATTATGATTAGCGTACTCATTATCTGCTCAAAAGTGACTCATTCACAATATGGGTGTTTTGCTCTGGTCAATTGGAAATAAATGTTGTTTTAAAGATAGACCAACACACTCTCATCCTGTGGCACACCGGTCCTGCTGTCGGCTCCATCTATACAACCAAAGACACCAGTATTGTTGTAACTATATCAGATCATACAAAAATACAGCATGCCCCTACAGTCTGTGAAGTTTAATTGACATGATGCGTGCAGTATATTAGACCTAAATGTTATATAATGCTTTTATATAATGTGTTTGCTTCCTACCTGCAGTTTTCTCAGCTTCCAAAGACACTTGCCTACGGGTTTACACTCTTGGCTCCCATCACTCTCTGAGCACAGCAGCCTTTCTCTCCTCTTTTAAGCTTTGTGCAGCTTCTTCAAGCTTGGCTTAAATTCAACTTGAGTTTGGTTCCGATTCGGGCTTCAGCAGAGAATACAAACTTCAAATCAAATTAACCATGATTATGTCTATATATTTTGGTAGAGTGACAAACAAAAATAAGTCTTCATTTATTCTTGCTATTATTGTGATGAGAGCTTAGGACTGCTGTCAAAAGCAATACACTGCCTGTAAAAAAAATAAAAAAGTTGCTACAGAAAAACAAGTCACACGCTCTATGTTGGACGGCCTTTAGCTTTGATTACAATATGAATTTGCTGTGGCATAATTTCAATAAGCTTCTGCAATAAAAATATTTATGTTTTGCACAGATCTCCCAATTTCCATCCCCGGCCGCCTATTTGATGAATGGATCACAAAAATCACAGTTAAAAATTTACAAATTGGACAGAAACTGGACCAAATGGGACTCCTATTTTGGAACCGGTGTGCCCTAAACTTATGCCCTGTTTCCCTAAATTCTTATTTTCACCCTTGTGGTCTTGTTTGTTTCTGTTTGTTTTCTGTTTCTATTACTTTGAAGAACAAGACAAAAAACACAAATCGGTTAATCTCTAATTCTATCTTTAAAATGATCTAAAGTCTTCAAAATCAGGCCTATGAACTAGAATTTAAAATCCAAGCTGAGGTATAAAAACTGAAATTCACCAAGAGTAGAAGTCTATACGCTTTCAGAAAACACAGTGTAACCCAATGTAACCGTCCACGCTAACAACGTCAGTTATAAAATATCTATCTGCTCGATGCTTCAGAGAAAATAAAGCTCCGGTCTACCAGTCGTTATTGTGAATGATGAAAAGGCCATTACCGGCTCGTATATTCTGTCATTGTGGCGAAGCGAGCGATGTCCTCAGAGGTCATAAAAACCTGTGTAGAACAAAATAACCTTCAGGTTTTGCGCGCTGGTCATAGATATAATTGGAGGAACAAGCCATCTGTGTCTCTTAACAGACATATGCTGCTGCGCGTCCAAGGCCAGTGTGTTCGGGGAGTCTGGGGGAACATGAGTGAGTGAAGCCAGACCCGTGGAGCCAGCACGTTGACCTTCTTCTTTCTTGTTCTTTCTCTTTCACAGCCTTTGCCCAAGGAGCCTTCCTAAAGAGCAGAGGAACACAGAATGGATGTAAGTTAATGATACATACTCTGATCTGTATAAATACATGCTTTCTTCTGAAGTGTCCTTGGAGAGGGACAAACAGGAAGTCGGTTCCCGCCGTAGTCATGGGTAACGTGAGGTCCCTTCAAAATAAAATGACGGAAATAGCGAGCCTCATGCGGTCCCAGAGGATTTATAGGGACAGCAGCGTCTTGATTTTCACAGAGACCTGGTTAACAGCAGAAATGCCAGACTCTATTGTAGGTTTGGACAATTTTCATCTGCTGCGGGCGGACAGAACGAAAGAATGCTTGAAGAAAAGAGGTGGAGGTCTGGCGGTGTATGTGAACACGAGCTGGTCCAAACCCGAACACTGCACAGTGAGGGAGCAGCTATGTAACAAGGATATTGAACTATTGGCTATTGGCATGAGGCCATACTATCTGCCCCGGGAGTTCTCACATGTGATTTTGATCGCAGTCTATGTGGCCCCGTCTGCCAATGCTGAAAATGCTTGTGAAGCACTGCTCTCCTGCACTTGTAGGCTGCAAACACAGCATCCACAGGCTCTCTTCCTCATCTCTGGTGACTTTAACCACGCTTCTCCCTCTTCTGTTCTACCAACATACACCCAGTATGTTACCTGCCCCACCAGAGAGAATAGAACATTGGACTTGTTTTTTGCCAACACCAAGGAGGCTTATTCTTCTTCCCCCCTCCCTCCCCTGGGCAGCTCGGACCACAACCTTGTACATCTGAGGCCTGTGTATGAACCCATCGTGCGCAGGCAGCCTGTGGTGTCCCGTGAGGTGAGGATGTGGTCTGCTGAGAGCGAGGAGGCTCTGAGGGACTGCTTCAGCACCACTGTCTGGACTGAGCTTTATGACCCACATGGGGAGGACATCAACACCATCACAGAGTGCATCACGGACTACATCAACTTCTGTTTTGAGAACATTGTTCCCTCCCGGACGGTGCGGTGTTTTCCAAACAACAAGCCATGGATTAACCGTGAACTGAAGGCTCTGCTGAAGGAGAAGAAGAGAGCCTTCAGGTCAGGGAACAAGGAGGAGCTGAGGACTGTGCAGAAGGAGCTGAGGAGGAAGATCAGGCAGGCTGAGGCCGGCTACAAGAGGAGGATGGAGGAGCAGCTGCAGCAAAAGAACATTCAGGGAGTGTGGAGGAGCCTGAAAACCATCTCGGGCTTCAAAATCCCCCCTGCCCAGACAGAGGGGGATCTACAGTGGGTGAATGATTTAAATGCTCACTTCTTGAGGTTTGATCGGTCACCCGCCCCTCCCCCTGCACAGCTGCATGCTCCCTCTTCCACAGCTGGACAATGCCCTGCATCTGTTCCTCTTCGCTTATCTGCCCCGGACCATCGGCTCCCCACTTCGCCTGGACTCACCCATCCCCCCAGCACACCAGTCCCCCTGCCAACCACTGACTGTCACAGCAGCACAGGTGAGGAGTGAGCTGAAGAGGATTAAAGTGAGGAAGGCAGCAGGACCTGATGGCATCAGCCCCAGGCTCCTTAAGTCCTGCGCAGATGAACTGTGTGGAGTTGTGGAGCATGTCTTCAACATGAGCCTGAAGCTGAGGGTGGTACCACAGGTCTGGAAGACCTCCTGTCTGGTACCTGTGCCTAAGACACCGCGCCCCAAAGACCTCAACAGCTTCAGGCCAGTGGCTCTCACGTCCCACCTGATGAAGACACTGGAGCGGCTAGTCCTGGACCACCTCCGCTCCACCGTGAGCTCAGCCATGGACCCGCTGCAGTTTGCATATCGGTCTGGCATCGGAGTGGAGGACGCCGTCATCTCCCTGCTGCACCGCTCTCTCTCTCACCTGGAAAAGCCTGGCAGCTCTGTGAGGATTCTGTTCTTCGATCTTTCCAGCGCCTTCAACACCATCCAGCCGCTGCTCCTGAGGGACAAGCTGGAGACGGCTGGTGTGGAGTATGACCTGGCAGAGTGGATCCTGGACTACCTCACAGACCGACCCCAGTTTGTGAGAGCCCGGAACTGTGTGTCTGACACTCGGACCTGCAGTGTGGGGGCGCCCCAGGGCACTGTCCTCGCGCCCTTTCTCTTCACCCTTTACACTGCAGACTTCAGACATGACACGGACAGCTGTGTCCTGCAGAAGTTCTCTGACGACTCCGCTATCATCGGACTCATCACGGACGACGATGACGCGGAGTACAGAGGACTGGCGCAGGACTTTGTGGACTGGTGTCAGCGGAACCACCTCCTCATCAACGCGGGGAAGACCAAGGAGATGGTGGTGGATTTCCGCAGACGCCACCCCACTGCCCCCTCACCAGTGAACATCCAGGGACGGGACATTGAGAGAGTGGACTCATACAAGTACCTGGGTGTTCATCTGAACCACAAACTGGACTGGACTCATAACACGGACGCACTGTACAGGAAGAGCCAGAGTCGGCTCTACCTCCTGAGGAGACTCAGGTCTTTTGGAGTGACAGGGCCACTCCTGAAGACCTTCTACGACTCTGTGGTGGCATCAGCCCTCCTGTACGGTGTGGCCTGCTGGAGCAGCAGCATCACAGAGAGGGAGAGGAAGAAGCTGGACAGAGTCATCAAGAAGTCCAGCTCCGTCCTGGGCTGTGCTCTGGACTCGGTGCAGGAGCTGGGGGACAGGAGGGTCCTGGCTAGATTCACATCTATGCTGGACCATGAGTGTCACCCCCTGCAGGACACTCTCTCCGCTCTGGAGAGCAGCTTCAGTGAGAGACTGATCCACCCTCGATGTGTGAAGGAAAGGTTCCGTAGGTCTTTCCTTCCTGCTGCTGTCAGACTTTATAACAAAAACTGTTAGTACTGAACACTCGCAATACTGACCTAACCATGTGCAATTCTGTCATATGTGCAATTGCTGTTGGAATTCATGTGCAATTCATGTGCAACCTATGTGCTGTCGTGACACATATTCATGTGCAATTACTGTCGTGATCACATGCAATGGTATTTATGTATTTATTTATTATCTATGGGAGTTTTTATTTATTTATAGGAGATCTTCTACTGAAAGTGTTTTTCAGACTTCCTATAAGTGATCTGTTCTTCTGTATCTACCTCTGTATCTACCTGCGTTGCACCAATGAAATTTCCCCATGTGGGACAATAAAGGAATATCTTATCTTATCTTATCTTATAAAAGCATAGTATAGATTCTATAGCTACGTCTATTGGAAGAAATTGCGGAATTACTACTATACTACTAATACTGAATTAAATATTCAGTTATGTGGTTTGTATATCAACTGACTAATGCTGGCAAAAGAGAAAATAATTACATTTTGATACTCATTTTCATTAGTTTATCATATATCATAGTTTTTCATACATGTTTTGTTGTTGTTGTTGGGATTTTGTGTACATTTGTTGTGTACATTTGAAATGTGTGACAGTAATTATATTAATTAGAATCAGAAAAGGTTTATTGCCATTGTCATTTAACACAGTTTGCAAACATAGGAACTTGTTTCGGCGTTAAGGTGATAAAACAATGCATATTAAAATAATAATAATAGCAGTGTCTATATAGTCAAATATGACATGCATAAATTAAGAATTTACTTATAAAATGAGGTAAAAAATAAACTTAATCTCAGTATGTACACAGATATTTATTCAGAAATGTACGGAAATAGTGCAGAAAGTGAACAGTGCGTTAATAGTATTGGTCGAGTATTGTTAAAGTGGCAGGTGTTAAGTGTTCATGAGTCCAACGGCAGAGGGAAATAAACTGTTCTTGTGGTGGGAGGTTCTGCTCCGGATGGACCGTAGCCTCCTGCCTGAGGGGAGTGGCTTAAATAGTCCGTGTCCAGGGTGAGAAGGGTGTGGGCTCTGGGACAAACAGATCCTGCAGAGATGGAAGTCTGCAGCCGATTACCTTCTCAGCAGAGAGCACAATGGGCTGTAGTCTCTGTTTGTCCCTGGCTGTGGCTCCAGCGTACCACACTGTGATGGAGGAGATGAGGATGGACTCAATGATGGCCGTATAGAACTGGCATCTTGGCTTTCCTCAGCTGCTGCAGGAAGTACATCTTCTGGTGGGCCTTCTTGATGAGGGAGCTGATGGTGGGTTCCCACTTCAGGTCCTGGGTGATGGTGGTGCCGAGGGAGAGGAAGAAGTCGACGGTGGTGATGGGGGAGTCTGTCATAGTGAGGGGGGGCTGGGGGCTGTTGCTTTCCTGAAGTCCACAATCATCTCCACTGTCTTCTGGGCATTGAGCTCCAGGTTGTTACCACTGCACCAGGACACCAGCCGGTCCACCTCCCTCCTGTAGACAGACTCATCCCCATCTGAGATGAGCGCGATGAGGGTGGTGTCGTCCGCAAACTTGATCAGTTTCACAGAGTTGTGGCTGTAGGTGCAGCAGTATGTGTAAAGAGAGAAGATCAGAGGAGAAAGTACACAGCCCTGTGGAGGTCCTGTAAGGATAGTCTGAGTGTCTGAGACATTCTTCCCCAGCCGCACGCACTTTCTCCGTCAGGAAGTCAGTGATCCACCTGCAGGTGGAGTCAGGTACGTTGAGCTGGGAGAGCTTGTCCTGGAGCAGAGTTGGAGGATGGTGTTGAATGCAGAGCTGAAGTCCACAAACAGGATCCTGGCATAGGTTCCCGGGGAGTCCAGATGCTGCAAGATGAAGTGGAGTGCCAGGTTGATGGCGTCGTCTACAGACTTGTTTGCTCTGTAGGCGAACTGCAGGGGGTCCAACAAGGGGGGGTGAAGGACTTGAGGTGGGGCAAGACCTGGCACTCAAATGTCTTCATGACTATAGACGTCAGCGCCACAGGCCTGTAGTCATTACGTCCAGTGATTCTTGGGGACAGGCATTATGATGGACGATTGCTACGTACAGTATATAACACTGCAGTTATGGCCTATGTATTGCTGTACTTTTAAACTGCAATTTCCTGACTACTGCAAAAAGGCTAAAGCTGGTCAAATACATTTTTGTTGAATCGATTGTGTTCTGATATTAAGGGCATTGTGATGCATTCTGTCATGCTACATGATTAAAATACAAATTATAAACTTTTAAGACCCTTTTTTAGGAATATATCTTTTTAGGAATATATCACGCTATCTTTTGAAGACCGTGAATTGAAGATTCTAAGCAGGGGGAGAGATGCTTTGAAAGAGGAGAGAAAATCCCTCTTTAAACAGAAATGGAGGTTTAAGGTTCAGTTTATCCGGAATATACAGCAGTATTTTGAAGCCACGGGCGGGCGGCATGAGCCTGGTCATTCAGATGTGAATCAGGTACTCATTAGTGATGAAATGACTGCAGCCATCTTACAATAGTATTTTATGACACATTGTTAGCTGTTAGGCTAACATAGAAGGCTAGTCTCAGGTGAAACTTAAAAAACAATACAAACAAACATAAACAGGACATGCAGGGCAAACTCAGTGTAGCATAAATATTCAAGTTTTCAGACTAGATCCGCAGAATGAGAATGAATCAAAACGTCTCTTTTTTCTAAAACAGAGTCCAGATGACCACAACTACAATGGAACACTCCTGGACGAATGAGGGATCACACTGACTTGTCAAAAGAAGTGAATTAATGTCTCTCTGAAATCGTCTAACTCACTATTCAAGTGTAGTGAAAATGAGACTTTATTGCATTTGACTGGAGCTGGAGACTGATTTGAGCTCCAACTGCTTTAGCTGCGCCACCATTTGCATTATTTGATTGCCTGCCTCACGGCCCACTCCGGCACATCAGTATTCACCCGGCCCATTAAAAGCTATAGACCCGGGCCCGCTCTCCGTCTTCTGGAATGCTTACTCTACTTCCTGAAACATTTGTGTTCTTCTCCAACAGAACAGCAGAAAATCTAGTGAAAGATCGAAGTGAATCCGTGCTCCCCAACATGACAGAGTGTCTGTGGAGCTCCTATACCCCGCACAGCCAGCCGTGTCCCCGAATCTGCATGCCTTATGTCTCCCAGCCAATATTTTCTAAGATTGATTCTCACTCTTCCACTGAGAAAACAAAATGAATCATGCACAATTACCAAGGACAGAGAGAAAAGGGGGAATTGGGGCTGCCATAAATATTTATTTGCCAGCCTGGGGAATTTGCAGAATCCTATGTGGATTTGCCAACTCATATTTATGTGTCTAAATGATTTATATGTTGCAGACTTGGGTGTCAAATGTGTCCACTGTCACCCTCAAACGCTTATAGATGAGCATTTATGGATTTATTCATATAACACATTCATGACAGGCAGGTATTATCTAATTGGGTCTCGCTGAAATGATTGGCAGAATCAAGTCATTAACTATATTCCACTGTGGGCTACGATAACTGAGATGGCTTTTATATGGTTTTACAAAGCTTTTCCTGCTAAGGTTTTAAAAGCTGAAAGCTGTCAGAGCCCAGCTTCAAAAGCAGTTGTGTTTTAACAAATTGGGTTCTTTATGGTGTTTTTGTTTTTCAAAGGGAATCACCAAAGTGCTTACTGCAAAGAGGAAAAAGAGAAATAGGAAGAGCTCATTATCTTATACTGAAGTAAGCACTTTTCTTATTAGGTGCCAGTTTACCAAAAGCTCTGAACTGTACTTTTCAGCTATGTGAAGGAACTATAATATTTATAAAAGCTGAAACACCTTTTCTAACTAACTTTTGTAATTAGAAGTTTACCCAGGTTAATTAGGCAAAAGCAAATCAATGAAAAATATATTGAAATGTGAGTCTTTTGCGGGCCATTATAGCGAGATGCTAGAAAACAATGAGCCATCTTAGCACTTGTGTCTTTGCAGGAATAATAACTTTGGTCATATTAAGGCCACTTTTTGGATGGCAGAGCAATTAGATCCCACGTTCAAGTCCTGGAGCCGGAGCATTTCGGGCTGTTGGCATTTTCTCTTCATGTTTTCTCAACACGTGCATGATCCTAGCTGAGGTGCTCCTGACAAAACCTCGCTTAGGGCCCTTGGGTGCTGCACTGAGGACAAATTTCCCTACAGAATGGGATTATGACAGATTGGAGTTTGGTTATAGAATATGATAAACTGTTGGTGAAGTGGAGATGGAGAGGCTGTGGTGGCTAATGCTTCTGCTTCTTCACTTTATTTTATTATTAACTCTCTAGATTTATTACAATTAAGAGAACCTTGTTTTGTCCTACAATGGGGAAATGTAATTGTTGCAACGAAAAGTACAAAAACAGCTGTAGAATAGAAAGTTATGCAATTAAAAAGCGAGACATAAATATGGGCTTAAATCTTATTATTTAACTAGAATATTAAAATATGCTTGAGTATAGAGAATACCGTGAAGATACAACAAAAGTGCAAGTAAAGTTAAACTATAAAGCTGCAAAACCAACTTGAACAAGTGGTTCCAACTTTCAAGCACTGACTTTATTTCATTTAAGCATCTGTATTTAATTTTCAACATATATCACTGTATATACAGACACATAATCGAAGAGCTTAACTCAGTATTTGCCTAAGATAATAATTACAGCAAAAGCTATTCACTTGTACTGTAATAAAACAATATTATCCTTCTTGGCTTTAGGCTATGCAATATTTAGTAGTGTCTTAAATTGTGAAAATTAAAAGCATTAATAGAAAGTGTAACGTAAACAGAGAACACTTGGAGAGTTAAAGTGGTTCTGAATTCATATACAATCTGCTTTACTCGTGAGTCGGCTATTGAGCATTTGAGTATTATGGATACGGAACAAATTCTCCCCTGGTTTACATTTAAATTAAAATTGAATTATTGATGAAGTTAAACATTTCATATCCAATGTCTCCTCTACATTGGTTTGAAAGCTTAAGCCTTATTAACGCTGCAGTCGTGTTTTCACTTTGTACCACATACGAACTGCATCTGTCATTAACTAAATGATTCAATTAGCACATGATTTGCATAATGAGTAGAATTATGAATCATTGCAAACCATCTGTCTTACCGAAATCTATTACATGCTGCTGGGTCTATTAAGCGTTTGGTTTTCTGCTTATATGCTGTCATAAGGATTTTAGTCACAACAAAGTCAGGTTTTCAAACTAAGACGATGGTTTTGTCACCAGTTCATCTCAGTAGTGAATCCCTCAGTGTTTACACACCGCCTCTTCCACTTTGTGCACATGAAAGTCACTGTTTTATGATATAAAAGTGGAAAAGTACATTGCATTGTATAAGGGGTTATACAGTGCCTCTTTAAAACTGTAAGAACGCTCACCAATTATAACTAACTCTAGAAAGGTGTTCACTTAGATCTATCCCACCCCCTAACGGATGCCATAGCAACCATATAATGTTTCAATTTTCTTGTCAGCGGTCTCCAAAGAAGTTATTAAT
Organism: Eucyclogobius newberryi; assembly: GCF_026437365.1. Taxonomy (NCBI): domain Eukaryota; kingdom Metazoa; phylum Chordata; class Actinopteri; order Gobiiformes; family Gobiidae; genus Eucyclogobius; species Eucyclogobius newberryi. The sequence continues at coordinate 25,624,972 of NW_027315801.1, forward strand.
ATAACCCTGGGCGGTTGAGCAATTATGCATATTGCATGGAAGTAGTGTGGAAACTGGATGGCAAAGGCCGAATAATCCCTACACAGTGGACACTTTAACTAAACTACAAATGCAACACCTTTAATGAATCATTGAGATTAGATTTATTTAGTTTGGTTACACGTCAATTCAGACATTCTTCCAAAACGTATTAAAGCTTCCTTTTATCACCATTTATCATCATTCTCTTAGTAAATACTACCAGTGACGTGCATTCAGGGGAGGCAGAGGAGGCAGAGGAGGCAGAGGAGGCAGGGGAGGCAGGGGAGGCAGGGGAGGCAGGGGAGGCAGGGGAGGCAGGGCCTCACCGGTCAATCTTAGGGGGAATACATTTTTTAAAAATCAAATCATAAAAATTTAAATAATAATTGTCATCTGATATGTATTATAAACCCCCTTTCCGTTTGAATCCAATATCAAACAATATTTTTTCAAATAAACATGTCAGAATGCCGTTCAGATACACAGGGAGGAGGCAGCACCTGCTCTGCCTCTGGGAGCACACACACACTCCTCACAAACTGAGCTGGTGCAAAGCAAATGATTTGTCGCTCTCTCCCTCTGTTTATAACAAATAAAACACCCTGACAATGTGCTCTGAGCTTCCATATTCTAGATAATGTATGAAATGTATTTCTGAAACGTCTTTTAGGCTCACAGATTCATGATAAAACTGCAGTAAAAGTTCACTCAGCGAGGCATCATTACATGTGCCTCATGAAGAGGGCACTTCTGAACCCGGCCATGTGTAGACATGTGCGCTATCTTCTTACTTATTATTGTGTATGTAGAATCTGGACAATATGGACGATTACATTTCCAAGTTAAAATGTTTCGCAAATCTGGATTTTCAATCAAAGCAAGAGATTATGACTAAAGGAAACACACCGGAGTTGAACGTGTTGCTTCAGATGGACTGATACATCTAAAAACGCAGAATGCATTTACACCTCACTTAGCCTAGTGGTTAGCGATGCAGCCTGGAGTTCAAGAGATTGTGTTGTTTGCCCTGAAAATGTTTTCGTGTGCAAACTTTTTAAACTTATAGATTGCTCAGTCTAGTTTGTTTTGGGATGAGTTATGTCAGTCAGAGATGAACGGAGGCAATGGTTCTTTAACGTTTTTGAGAACATCAGATTTTGAGCTAGCTTTCCCTGGTTTAGTGCAGACCTGGGCAAACTACGGCCCGCGGGCCACATACGGCCTGTTTGTCTTCATAATCCTGGCCGCCAAACATGCCAAGTAATATTTGAAAAATAAGAATAATTTGTTTGCACTTAGGCCAGACCTGGGCATTTGTGGCCCCAGGGGCAAGATGTGGCCCTCGGCATGTTTTAATCTGGCCCGTTTATTTTTTTTTAACTGTCTGTAACATCTGTTTGCACTTGTATCCTTAAAGGTGGTATGGACGATTTTTTTCAGCAAATTTTGTATCATATTTCCTCGTGGCGTGGATAAATCATTTGTCCTGCCACGTATCAATCATAAAACGCACCTATCGTTCACCTGCAGCCGCGTCAGGCTCGTCCCCACGTTTCCGCGTGCCTAAGCGCATGGATCTATCATAATATAGTTCCCTCAGTGTACGGGGCAAAATGAAGACGGAGAAAGACAGTTCGAGCTGACGCAGAAGTGGACAGAAATCTACGGGAGACGAGCGATGCGCTCCGTTGCGCTAATAAACAAACGTACGTGTGTGTTGTATCGGTCCGCATGGGGGAGTGCGCATGCGCACTTCCGCCTGCGTTCTCAAATCGCCAAAAAATCGTCCATACCGCCTTTAATAAAGACGACATGAAATGAATTAAATAATAGATTCAATAGCCTATATTTGACAGAAAAGTGATATTTTATTTGATATTTTATATATATGTATAATTATTTTTATCCACACCCATAATCGCGGGCTGGTCCCCATCTTTGTGAGACTAAGGGCGGAGCTAGTGGGACTGTATCGCACACAGACGGTGAGGAATGAATGCAAGTCTCCTGCAGCTTCTCCTCTTTTTGGTCCAGAACGACCTGTTTAAGAAGCTCTTTTGGGTTCATTCGCGTTTGTAAATCTGACTCTGAAAGAGTCGTGCCTCACTAGCCCTGAACCTGACTGCACGTCACTGAATACTACCAGTGTTTCTCAAATAGTAGTAATATTGGCCATTTTAAGTGTTGTTTTATCTTTATTAAATGTTATCTACACTACAGTGTTTTAAAATGGGGGCTCCTATTTGACTCCAGTGCCAGTCCTGTTTTGCCTGGGTTTATGCTGCGTTCCAGTTGTCCTCGGAGGTCAGAATTTCCAAGTTACGACATGTAAATTCACACTGGAACATCAACAACTTGGAAATCAGGCAACATTTCACAACCACAAGTTTATTCGTTGATATTTAGAAAGCCTAACATGGTCTCACCCCACGGTCAGAGAAAGTGTTACAGTTTTAGTGCCGTTATAAAACCTCAATCATCCAAATGTTTCTAACGTCTACACGGAGCTATAACATTAACAAAAGCAGAAAATAACAGCTTTTATTGCTTGATTAACTGTAAATGTAATAACTACAAACCGTATTTTCTGGATTGTAAGTCGCACTGGAGTATAAATCGCACCAGCAAATCATAATATGGGAGAAAAAACATACATAAGTCGCACAGGAGTATAAGTCAAATTTTTGGGGACATCTATTAGATAAAATCCAAGACCAAGAACAGACATTTAATCTTGAAATGCATTTTAAAATAATAACAGATTAAAGAACATGGTGAATAGGTGCACGTTGCAGTTTTTGTGCTATGCTAACGAAACACCTTCAGCTACATGACGCACAGACAACAAACTGTGGTAAGTGTCTGGGATGTTAATGTAACATATTCCTTATTAACAATATGAGTGTTTTTCCATTAGGAGTGTTTTTTTAAAGCTTCCTATAAGTTTATCTGTTCTTTTACTTCTGTATCTACTTGCGTACAACACCAAAATTTCCCCATTAGCATAAAGAACATGCTAACAAGTTTACCAAAGCATCAGTATTACCCCAAATCACTAAATCCATTGAATTCTTTTTCCTCTGTGTCACTTCTAAACAACTCCGCAAACCCAGGAGGTAGAGGAAGTGCTGATTCTTCTTCTGTGTCACTTAGAGCCTAGAGCGCCCTCTTGTGGTTGTCAGTGTGAAAATAAGCAACATGTGACATCACATATAAGTCGCTCTCGAGTAAAAGTGGCACCCCGGCCAAAACTATGAAAAAAGGTGTGACTTATACGGTACAGAAAATACGGTGCGCGTTGATAAATGAGTTGAATTGAATCCACATTTACACTGATTTGAGCACTTTCCTAGGTTTTAATTTGTTGTCAACAGTACAAAAACTGCAACGTGCAGCTCATTGTTTTTCCGACATGACAACTAGAGCATATAAGTCCTGGTGGTACTTGGAAAGCCATATATTTGATGAGGTGGTACTTGAACCAAGACGTTTGAGAATTTATGAAAATCCCTCACAGTATAATTGATGAGCCCAGCAGAAAATACACCAAAAACAAATTACGTAAAGCAGAGTTACAAGGAGCTGATTTCTTTCTTTCTTTCTTTCTTCACAGATCCATCAAGATCCATAGATTCAAACTGGCACCAAATGAGCACCAACCTTCATTTGTTTAAGGAACTCCACACCAGGCCTGACCCCGGTGTAACATTTAACCTTGACAGCGCTCCTTAAACAGCTTCTTCATCCGCAGCTCTTTATCAGCTACTGACATTTGACTGAAGTGTGAAAAAGTCCCAAAGGAGCAGCATCAACACCCGGCCCTCACCCTTTTGCCAGTTCCATCACACAACGGGCCCCGGGAGCGGCTTCATAAACGCACTCGGAATATACAGTATTTGTCTTCATTGTTTTTTTGTCGCCGGCCATTACAAACTCGAGGCAGCAGTTTCTTGAAGAGATTTCCACTTTGAAAGGTCGTTCAGAAGTCACCGTATCTATCTTCTTTACTACCATCCCCGGTCGCTGCCCAGGGTTGTGTGTTGCAGCCAACTTTCTTTGATAACGGCTAAACTTTAGGGAGGTCGGGCCGGGTGAACTCTGTGCTTTGGTTACATGGGGAAACTTGGTCGACAGGTAAAAATGCATGGGAGTTTATTAGAATGGACTGAACTGAAGAGGGCTGTAAAGAAATTATGTGGACGATTGGAATAATTCACTTCTAAATTATGTTTTTGTTTCGATGTGGTGCAATTTTAGATTTAGTCGAGTCTGCTTTCTTCTCCTGTTGTCCACTGGGGAACACTGGTTTGTTCTAAATGTCAAAGGTTATGGTCAGAATATACGCCAAGGCGACATGTCACGTTATTCTTTCATGTTTCGATCTGTTCTGTTAAAGTACAACATTGGCTTTAACGAGCTTTTAACCGTGTTTTAATGCTGTTCTCTCATTGTTTGTGTTTAGCTTGGGCAGGAGAAAAGGCAGAAGTCAATGGTCCAGTTTATATCAGAAAGTAATTTTAGATTAACATTGCGGTTTACAATAAAGTATATCTAAATAAATGATCTACATGTGAGATTGTCTGTAACCAAATTCCAAAAAAACACTATGTCCTCTTGAAAATATTTGTATTTTTTTCTTAATGACCTTAATTTTGCAGAAAGCATAATATCATTGTCCAGATAAATGTATATTATCTCTTAAATGTGAACTATGTCATTTATTTATTCAATTAAAGGTGCTTTATTGCTCAAAACGACCATATAGTGGAAAGGGATTTGGCCTTAAGTGCCACCCGCTTGTTTGAGACAGATAAGTTGAATGCCATATTGAACAGGCCCTCCACCAGAAAGATTACATTTAAGATCGCACAATATGGAATTTTATGGGATGAAAAAAATCATATTAATTGGTTGAACTGCACTTTATGGCTCAAACCTTTGCCCTTTACGTCTCTCATTATTATTCTGACCACAGCCTGTCCTGCTCTAACCTGGTGTGAATGGAGAGCGCATGTTGTCCGCGAGTGAGAGTGAACTTCAGACATACACTGTGAAATATCCATACTCCCATCTTCTTGTATATTTTCCGGATCGTGCCCAAATCGGACCTGAACATCGGGCACATGGAGGTCTAACTCCAGTCGTTTGGATCTTCGCTGATGAACCTGGGTTTGCCTTTCTTTCAGTTCTCATGTTTGTATATATATTTATATTGGGAGAATTATTATGGACGCTTGGGGTAACCTACAATATATCAATCAGTTCACTTGTGTAATTAATATCAACTCATGTGTCATTAAATGTATTTGAGAATCCTTGTGTACAAAGACCATTTCTGTTTTGTCCAAGAAATGATGTATGGTGGTATTGATGGCTGCTTGTAAATAAGAAATATTATGTGGTTTGTATTTGCTTGTCTCAAAACAAATATTGGGTTATATTTAGTAATATTTAGTTTTGCTTTCAGTGGGCTTGAACACAACCACTGTAAAAGATAAATGAGAGACATTAAAGCAAATAGTTGGTAGAAAGCCTGTCACAATGACACATTTTGAGGTCAGAAATCAATATATCCCACAATGAACCACAATATATTGAAACTACTTGAAAGTACTTAAAACCTTGAAGCAGAATAATCCCAGTAAATACTTTTGTAAAGGCCCTATACAATTTGTGAAGGAACATGAACTGCAATATCAGAATGAATGTACTACTATCTGTACTAATAACATTTTGAGACTTGAATCTAAACAAAAATATCCCCACAAATGCTATGAAAATCTACACACAATATATTTCGAGCTTCAAAAAATACTGTTCCCGCCACAAGTTATTGAACAATAAGATGTAGTCATTATTGTGGCAGGTTTATATACAGGTCTTGATCTCTTGTGTAGATGTAGCTGTCTGTGCCCTTTTTTAGAAACATTTTGGTAAATCTTTGTCCTGTTTTCGGGGTTAAAATCAATGTTGATGTTTCATTTCTGGGCCATAATACAAATATGATTCTCATGCTTTTGTGCTGTGTTGCATGGAATATTACAAGTTGACATGCCAAAAAGCTAAACGTTAGAAACACAGACTAATACAAACCTTCCCAATTGTTTGCAGGTGTTCCGTCCTCATAAATCCATTTCTCCACTAAATATACAGCTCATCGCAATGGTAATGTATGCATGTGAAGATATAAAGAGAACGCAGGCTCCCGGGAGCTTGTTCGTGTTTCTGTTGTGTTTTCCAGGTCAGCAGACGCGCAGCGAGAAAACACCCATTTCCACCTGAACCCGCCGCTGCGATTCAACACATAATTCAAGGCGCACTTGGTCTCTTCTACTCCGTTCCTTTGATTCAAGCCTGGACTGGCAGCCTCTCCCAAATGAGAACAGGAACATCAAACAGGAGGCCATCTCGTGATCCGTAAAACTGTCATGAAGCATTAGTGAGTACACCGCGCACCTAGAGGTCTTTTTATATTATATGAAGGACAACACAGACTAACAGCGGTTTTAGTTGTGTAGTAAATATAATAGGCTCCACGCTGAGGCTATGACTTAAAATTGGATACAAAGTAAAAGCCCTTTGTGCTTTTAACAAGTTGAAATTAATATTTGATGAGTTTTTATTCCTTTGACACTAGCCTTGTTTTAGAAGTTCACAAACCACTGCCCAATTATTTTAATATACTGCAAATTATATTTTGTGAGAGAATGGCTGTTTTTTTCCCCTCTAGGACACTTAATGGGAAGAAGTAGTTGTCTGTAAACAGTACGCGCTCAACAACAACCAAATGCTGCAGTGTAAATGTCCTTTTTTTGAATAAATGAAGTCTTTGTATATCTCTGACTCTTTTGAAAGCTTCTACTCACTCTAACTGGCCTGAATCCCTGATGGTTCTGCTGCCTCTCTTCACTTCACTCTGCGTGCCTCTTCAGGTGCTTATTAGAGCTAAAACTATTTCCACCATGTGGTATTTTAAATAAACATGAAATTATTCTCTGAAAAGCTGCAGTAGAGCCACCATCATTGAAACCATTAGCAGTGTAGAAAATCTATCTAAAATAACATATTATGGAAACACATTTTTGGTTGCCTCTTCAATAACCCATTGTATTGACGCTGTATTTGCACTAAAACTCCACTTTAAATAATGCTAATCATAACAAGGCAAGTTTATTTGTAGAGCACATGTCATACACAAGGCAATTCAAAGTGCTTCACACAGCAGGAAAAATACATTAAATCACAACAAAAATTACAGAAACACAATAAAATTAACTAAATAAAAAACACCTAGCCAAATCCAAATTCATCTGACCACATTGGCAGGCATTCCAGACACTTCCCATATTTATTTGACATTGCAGCATGACAGGTGTCTCCGGGATGGACACATCACTTTTAGATTGATTTGTTCCCATATCTGCGCGCTTTCTGCAAACTGCACATAACACATACCACATACGTAACCTCACAACACACTATGTACACATACAGAACGTGACTCATTATCATTCTTAAACTTTATTTACTTCAGCTGATATGTTTGGTCTCACATCTGCTTGATGGATTTCTGGCTCTAAATCCACTTGGCTCCTAGAGTACACTGGGACGCACATGAAAGCAAGTGCTCTCAGACACTGCTGGAGAATCCTGCTGCTCTTTTGCATAGGTCACAGACAAGAGCTCTTGTGAGTCCATCTCTGACACTCTTCATTTCACTCGGCTGCGATAACCCACACAGAGGAGACATGGTTTTGTGTGTACAAGTCTGGAGCCCGCAGCTGCTGCTCTGCCTATCTGGGCCAGCTCGTAATTGTTAGCGCCGCTGCTGCCACCATCTCGTCATTAGCTTGAGGGATGGTTGAGCAGATTTGGTGCGACAGCGGCACCTCCGAGCCCCTCTGGCCTCAACCGCTTTGACGTGCAGGTGTCTGAGCAGCAGCTGACAACGAGAGAGCACACAGGAGGTAAAAGCAGGGCCGGCCCAAGCCTTCAGGGGGCCCTAAGCGAAAACATTTTTGGGGGCCCCTCACCACGTCATCAGAATAAATTTTATTGCCATTGTCAGTAAACAATTCACATATGGGAACTTTCTTCAACGCAAACAAAGTGCACCAAAACTCCAGGGCATCCATTTGCCAGTTAGTTTATTCTCAACACCTCACAAGCTCAAATATTGATAACTTAAATCCCACAATGCAACTTGGTATTCCGCTGACATCACCTCTACTCCCTGTACAAATAACACACGTCCCAGATATGTTTTTGGACGTATTTGTGGGCGTTAAGGGTCTACAGCCACATTAGCACATTAGTTTAAATTAATGAACAGGGGGGTCTGGGGGCCCTCCCCCAGAGATTTTCAGACCTTTTTTGGGTCTTCTGGTGCATTTTAATGTGGTCCAACCGGCTAAAGTAAGAGTAAAATGTTGAGGTTGTAATGCTATAAAATGATGTGATGAAACTGTGCCAGGAGAAAATGACTAAAGCCAGTTATTAATACAATAGTGTACTTAATTACTCAATACAATAATGGCTATGAAAAATAATTATAGTCAAATTGATTCATTTTAACTGAAAATGTAAAAGTAATAGTTATCCTTACTAATTTATCTTTTACAGCTCCAAACTGTTCCTTCTTGCCAAAGTGACAAAACAAGTTATATTAAATTAAACAAATGGCATAAGCATTGCTTGATAACACTCATAAAGCTACACAGTGCAAAAATGTTATTCCCAGAGAATGAACAGAACGAGAAGTGAAGGTCCAAACCTAGCTATAGTGAAGAGACTGCGTTTCTGCAACTTTGCCACTTTTGTATAAAAATATATAGTATTATTCTATAACAAATAGTCTAATGATGCTTTTTAAATAAATTTAAATGTTTTATTGCTCTATTAATAGTGAATTAACATCCTTCCCTCACTCGTGAAAGCGGCTGCAGTGATGCAGTCGCTGCATCGGACCGTTGTGGTAAAGAGGGAGCTGAGCCGAAAGGCAAAGCTCTCTATTTACCGGTCGGTCTACGTTCCTACCCTCACCTATGGTCATGAGCTTTGGGTAGTGACCGAAAGAACAAGATCGCGGATACAAGCGGTCGAAATGAGTTTCCTCCGCCGTGTGGCTGGGCGCTCCCTTAGAGATAAGGTGAGGAGCTCGGCCACACGGGGGGAGCTCGGAGTAGAGCCGCTGCTCCTCCACGTCGAGAGGAGCCAGCTGAGGTGGCTCGGGCATCTGTTCCGGATGCCTCCTGGGCGCCTCCCTCGGGAGGTGTTTCAGGCATGTCCCACCGGGAAGAGGCCCCGGGGAAGACCCAGGACACGCTGGAGAGACTATGTCTCTCGGCTGGCCTGGGAACGCCTCGGGATCCCCCCGGAGGAGTTAGAGGAAGTGTCTGGGGAGAAGGAAGTCTGGGAGTCCCTGCTCAGACTGCTGCCCCCGCGACCCGGCCCCGGATAAAGCGGCAGAAGATGGATGGATGGATGGATAATAGTGAATTATAATATAAATGTTTGTTCTGATCTGAACATCACACACTGGACTCCTGCATGAAACAATGCTGCGATGTGATTGGCTGATGGACCTTACGTGCATAAACCTTTACGTTCCTCTTATTGCACGTTAAGAAGTCAAAGTAAAACAGACGTCACGAGTCACGATTGATCTCACACATGGTGATGTGAGAGAGAGGGACGCAAACTCAAACCAGCTCATCTCTAACTGAGGCTGCACAGGGGCCCGGGACAGGGGCCCGGGACAGGGGACAGAGGACCGGGACAGGGGACCGGGACAGGGGCCGCACACTGTACACTCCAAAGTCTCACATCAGAGGTTCTGGACGAGACGGCGCTCGTCCGGACCGGATCTCCGCCTCTTAGTGACCCGGGCCATAGACGCCCCTCACCGGCCTCACCTGCAGCTAACACTGCCGGGCTGGTGTAAATGTGAAGCTTATTATCTTTCATTCAGACATATTATTATGCGCGGGGCAGAGCTCTCGTCGCCTCCAGCCTGAGCGAACTAACGTGACAGAATCGTGTTGTTTCAAACAGCAGCATTAACCGTCTCTTTGTAAGAGAAGTTCAATACCTGGAGAGTGTTGTTGAGATTGCAGTTTCTTTACATCGTCAAGAAGTTTCTTCTTTCGTTTTTCGGCATCGGGGGGATATATTCCTCTGGACATGACGACCACGCAGGGACCACGTTCTGTTGTGTTTATGTTTTGCTCTCGTTCTGCTCGCGCACAATGAAGTTGACCAATCAGCGCAGGTTTGGTGTCTCGGTTGCCAGATTGTCATTACAAATAAATGCGGTTTGTGCGTTATATGTTACCGCTGTGTGCGCTGCCGCGCCAGCAGCGCTACTACACTAGTGGCGCACGCTGCGCTTGCACTTCGCATAAGACGGGTTGCCAGATTGGGGGCCCTATTAAAGCCTCGGGGCCCTACGCGGCTGCTTAGTTCGCTTATAGGCTGGGCCGGCCCTGGGTAAAAGACACGCAATAACAATATATTATTTATGTGGTTAAATGATGCAAAGTCTTCAAGGAGTCTTTTGTAAACAGCGCGCTGGTTGAGCTGTAGGCAGACTGGCTTAAGTGCTTAATTCCTCTTTCTATTCTCATCATGACAGTTTAACAGAGAGGGTTCCAATGGTCCCAGTCCAGGCGATTTGAAGGCTTAGTTGTACTTTGGATTACAGTGGAATAAATTGGACTTTTGAAAAAGGAAAGAGTAAAAGTAAAATGATAGTCTCTTAACATCGATTTGCAGTGAGTGTGGCCTTGCCCACCAGCTAAAACTGTTCTTACATCGCTTATGGGGTTCCAGGGAAGAGAACTCTTGCCTACTAAACATTCCCACATGGTAGGTATGGTCATTTTTCACAGCATGTCATTTTTGCCTATATATTGTATCTTGAATATGAGAGAGGCAGTTCAAAATCCCCAATGATCCATGATTATTTTTCTTTTGTCTTTCTTCTGGTTGGCTAGTAAAAAGAACATCAAATCAAATCAAATCAAATCAATTTATTTTTGTAAGGCCCAAAATCACAACAACAGTTGCCTCTGAGGGCCACAGGGAGAAATGAATCAACAATGTCTGTGGTGGCGATGGAGTCAGACAATGTCTGTGGAGGTTATCTCTTCAAGTGCTCTTATTGCAACTTGCTAGCTAAACATGGTCCCAAGCGTGTCATCACGGGAGACTCATTAGCACAGTGCTAAGCTAATGGGTCAGTAAATGGATTTTTATGTGGGCATAAATGCTAATTTGCTACACTGCGGTGCCGGTCATTGGACTTATGCTGAGATCTGAGCCTCATGGGTGCATTTGTGTCTTATTAGCTTCAGCACTGTTGGCTCCATCAGACTGTTGGGGATATTAAATCTAAAAACAAAATCAAGGTTGAAAATGCACAAAAAAGGACACAGAAAGACATCTATAGCCATTATTTTCCCCCTTTTTACATGCTTGCTGCAGTTCTTGTTATACTACTCTTAGAACAGGTGGTCACTCAGGTAGAGTTGAATACATGTTGAAGTTTACTAGATTAGTTCATTAAATTACTGTTCAATTTCATGTTGAGTTGATGTTTCTCACAACAAGGTCCTGTTCGTTGTGAATCAGTCATCAAAATACTTGGATGAGTTTTCTTGGGTTCTCAGTTCCAAGTTCACTCCTTCACCTTAAACACGTCGGTATCTGCTGACATATTTCTATGCACGGACAATAATGTTTACTCTGTTCACGCCTCGAACCAGCGGAAACGCACTCCGCCTCTCTTCTGAAGTCTACATTCTACTTGACTTGTACTCAAACCTCTCCGTCTTTGAGCTACAGAGGAAGTGTAAAATGAGTAAAATCGTATCTGTCGACAGTTGCCATTCACCCAGCGCTACACCGTCTCCCTCGAGTAGCTTAGTCATTTTGACAGATTTCTTGCCGGCTCCACTCCCTCCTGTACGCGAGCGCACTCACAGTCCTGGAGCCGGCTGATTGACATGTCATTACCAGCTCTAAGTCATTGTCTCAGAGCATCAGGAGATACGGGCCCCATGCATCTCGCCGCACTGCAAGGGTTAGTGCCGCCCGGAGGGGAGATAAAAACATAAAATGGCCTTTTTGCTAGAGTAACACAAGCTAATTTATCATTCTCCGGGGTCATGCGATGCTCCCTTGGCTGTGAATTTTAATACTTCTTTTTTATGGCTCTTAATAAACTGAATTTTGCTGTGAGCGTTTATGCAGAGGAGCACAACATCTTTCACTCGGCTCATTTATTGAGTCAAGGAGAGTGGGCCCCAGCCAAATTCTACCAATGGACCCATCATTTTAGCACAGTGGCTAATAAATGTGAGCCGGTGAGATATCCGAGATTGGAGTCATGTAAGGGTAAAAGTGCTGTATGTCTGAAAACGTCGCCAAGAAGAGCAATTTTATGAAAAGTTCCCTCAAGTGCTGCCCAGTGGTCGAGTGGTTAAGGTACAATACACATATGCCAGGCCGCTGCAGGGTTGTGAGTTCAAATCCCGACGCTTACAATTTACCGCATGTCCTCCCCTCTCTCTCATCCACCAGTTCACACTGTCCTGTGTAAAAAACCTAAACATGACAAGGCCGACAGGCGTATTTTGATATATTTACGGACTTTTTTGTTTCTTAAAAACATGCACATAGAGGTGCTTTGTGTATTTGAGGACGGTGAAGAAGTCTGTGCTTTTCTCTAACTGGATTTAACAACAGTTTTTACAATACAGAGACCAAAAATAAATGGTACAGCTCCTTTAAGCTTCAATAAAGTCAGATTTTGTATGGATCAATAAAGTGCTTGTACTTCAAAAACAATCAAATGGAGTCTATAAGTGTGATCCTGAGGGAGGTCAAAGGGCAGGCCTGTCACTGACCCTTTTCGGCAGCAGGAAATTGATTGCGATGAGTCTGTAGATTTAAATGCAGAGTCCAAAGGGCGCTTCATTGGATTTTTAAAAGTTGAGTGACACCATTTAACTCAGAGGTCAGATAATTCAGTCCACCACTTTGACAGTCTCCAACAGCCCTGATATAATACAAGTAGGATCGACTCAGAAGGTGTATGGGTGATGTAACTGTGAAGAATGAAAATATGCAGGCTGGAAAACTTTAAAGCAAGGGTATTTTATAATGGACGAATAAGAAAACACTACATAAAGAGCATTATTGTTGTGTTGTTAGCGCCAGTCCAATGCCACGCAGGTTACTTAAGGTAAAGAGGGTCAAATGTAGATCAAGACCCTTTTACTGAACCCATGTGTTAATGGTGTGTGAGTTTGTTCAGTTATAAGACAGTGTATAATGACAAATGTTTTATAGTGTAACCGTGTTGTTTTTATGGACCTTTTAAAATGCTCTGTCATCAGAATGTTCCATATGTTCCATGATAAACTGACATCAGAGCTACATACTAGACTTTCTCACTAAAAGTTAGGGACAGTTTTGAATTATCAGTGTAGAAAAAGGGTAAGTTTGACATTTAAATACAAATTTATGAAAGAAAAACACTATTTTCTAGCTTCAAAATTGTATTAGAGCTCCACAAAAAGTATAATTTCTGGTAAAGTATGGAATATGTCTGTAAATAAAATGGAGTAAATATTTCTGTAAGTATTGGTCCAGCAAACCTAAAAAGCGTCTATGATAAACTCTTCACGTAAATAAACAAACTTCAAAAATACAATGGTCTTCAAAGCATTCTCTGATATCACACAAATGTATTTACAGTAAGGCAAGGCAAGTTTATTTGTAGAGCACATTTCATACACAAGGCAATTCAAAGTGCTTCACAGCAGGAAAAATGCATTCAAATCACAAAGAAATTACATAAACAGAAATACAATCAAATTAACTAAATTAAAAATTATCAATCCAACTGATTTTCTAAACTAATAAAATCACAAACAAAAGAGAAGAGTGCAAAGAAAAAATCCTTTCAGTTATATGCGCAGCTAAACAAAACTGTTTTTAGCTTAGATTTGAACATTGTCAGAGTAGAAGCCTGTCTCACATCTTCAGGAAGACTGTTCCAGATTTTAGCTGCATAAAACTGAAACGCAGATTCCCCATGTTTAGTCCTGACTCTGGGCACCAGCAGGAGGCCGGTCCCTGAGGTCCTCAGAGTCCGAGATGGTTCATATGGCACTAACATATCCAAGATGTACTTTGGTGCTAGGCCATGGAGAGACTTGTACACAAGCAGAGCTGCTTTAAAGTCTATTCTCTGAGCCACAGGGTGATTTTCATTTGCCAAAAACATCTTGATTTTTCATATTTTGTGATAATCTGAGCTTAATCCCAGTTTGAAATCCCAGTTCCACTTCACATTTGTCTCCATTCCGGGATTTAGAATGTATTTGTTTCCCAACTTTTAAACGGTCCATTACCTTACCCCTGTTATATTTCTCACTGTGTCCTGTGTCCCCCCAGTGTGTACTTTGTGTAATCTTAGTCAGTGTCGCCCATGTAACCTCCAGCTGTCTATTGCTTCAGACAGATTCCACCATATTGTGACGGCTGATTAGGCACTGTCCGTATCAGCCCACTGGGACCCCCTCACAGGCTCCGTCCATACAGATGAAACCCCTCAGCTGCCTGTGATGTGTGGCGTCATTGCGGTTGCTCTGATGGTGCCAGTGTCCGGGGGCCGTCCAGACCGGCTCCAGGGGCCCCTCACTTTGACAGATTGAGGGTGTCAGAGAGGAGTCCAGAAGCTGTTAAAATGTGTGGAAAGTTGTTCTTTATACGGAATATACTGTTTGAAGTTTTTAATGGTAAAGCGTACGGAGGGACTTTAGTTTCATTGTTTTTGATGCAGTTTTATGGTTTTTCAAATTCTATCATGCTTAATGTCATCTACCATGTACCACATTATAAAATATTGCATACTTTGTAAAAAATGACCTCTGAACAGAATCAGAAATACATTTGATTATATTTGATGGTCAATCTTTATCAATGTTCACAGGGACTATATTTACTATATTTGGTCATTCAGTGTTTAGTAATTAAGACTCAAGGCCTGTCCTGATGAAAGGGACTACAACATAGGACTCTATTTAGACTCGATTTAGAGAATCAGGACTTGTCTTGGGCTTGAAGCTCTGTGATTTAAGGCAACTTGATTCGTATCCTCAAAAAATAAATAGGTATATAGCTAGCTGTATTTGACTTTTTATGTTTAAAGGTGCCATAACATGCTTTTTTACATTTCGCAGTCTATCCTAAGTGTATAATTGATAATAATAAGGGGTGTGCAACACCCTTAACATAATAGTTAAGAAATATCACCCAGACCTTGGACCCCCTCACCAACCCGGAAATGCAGACGGCAGGGGGGATGATGACGCGTGCCTGTGGTTATGACGCGGTCTTGTAGACACCGCCCGTCAGTTTGGAGATTCGCAGAAAGGAGATAGTCTGTAATATAGCTAAACACTGCGGAAATCAATAAAAAAAAACACTCTGGGTACATATATGAAGCACAAATAGCAATGTAAGAAGGTTAAAAGCTCTGAAAAGTCGATTTTGCATGTTATGGGACCTTTAAAAACGTGAAACTCACAGCAGAAGACTATTTTTTTTTACTTCGTCTTGCCTGTCTGACTTGGGACTTGAGGCCAAATACTCACTAACAGCAAGTTTCTCAATCTGGTCAAGTTAAATAAAGATATATCCCCTTTGGTCATGTTGTGCCAGTAGAAACATATGAATTACTTGTTTTTTTTATTGGATAAATGTGATTACTTATTGAACGTCGATGGCTGTTGATGCTGAACTGGACTTTACTTAGAGGTCAATCAAATTTCTCACAAAGTGTCATCCTGCATTTTCAACTTCGACAGTCCATCACCCGATCCCAGAGTCACTCAAACCAGATTTGGCGTCCGTGATTGTATCCAAGAGCATTCATCATTCAAATGACAATATACTGGAGCCGGCAAATTGAGGCGAAGATTGGACGAAAGTGATTTGGCTTTTCTAATACAACACATGGACAGATTTATTACCATCATCACCGTCAAATCAGCCCATTTCATCACTGCTCCTGCCCCTGATCAAAAATGGTTACATTAGGAACATTTACTGTGGCCTTCCTCCGCGGAACAGGGCTGTGAAGGTCACCGGCCGAATGGGGGGGGCAAGACGTTTTAGTGCAGCTTTGTCGACTCCTGATTGAAATTCATCAATAAAATGTGCCGCTCTGAGCCTTCGGAGGAATAAAATTGTCATGCTAATTCATTTTGATTGCCACATTGGAATGGTCCAAACAAAATGAGGGGCAGCGGCGGGGGCCAGATGTGTGCGGCCAAGCGCAACTGGGCTGTTTCATAGTGAATCAGGCTGTGCCGCTGCGCTCTGATCGAATGATGAAGAATGGAAATCATCAGTAGTGTGTGGAGAAACATTTGCATGCTAAATAAGTGTGTCAAGCCAAAAGAAAAGTAGAAATGGTGACCGGAACATTCTGCAAGCGACGTTTTTTATTTAAAAATAAATGAGAAGTTTATACCATGTAATCAGTAGATGAAATGAGGATGAGGAAAATGTGTGTTGACAGTTACAATCAAACAGCAATCAAAGATTGTAAAATAGGGGAGAAAACATTAAAAGTGCACTATTTTTCTGGTTCATGCTGGTCTTCGTTGATGGCATTAAGTGTATCCTGTGTTTAAAACCATTTGGTGTTTTAATCAAAATCCTTGCCTCACAAATCTGACCAGCAAAGCAATACTATCTCCAGGCAAGAAAGTTACATAGTGCACCTTTAAATGTGTAATATTCTACTAACTAAAATGTAACTGTAATATCCTCCAGCTCAGTGGCCTCACACATCTGCTAAAGGCTGTGCTCTCTCGGTCTTTCTGAAGTATGTTTACTGTCGCCCACACAGGTAAACACATCTATGTATGTGTGACTATAGGGGTTTCACATTATAGGAACCTTTTTTCAGTTCCTGCTATTTCTATTTAGTACCAATCTCCATTTGAGTTGGAACTATAAAGACTGGGCCACACTATGGGGACTTTTTTAGCTCCTGCTCTGGGGCAAGCCCTCCGGTACAAGGACAACTCTGCTTGTTAGCAACTTTTTTAATTCATTCTCAGAATAGACTAACTTTATTAATCCACAAGAGATTAGTTGAACACAGTGGCTCCAAAAACAAGTTTTTAATTAGTAAATTAATATGTGAAGAGTGTGTTTGTGTGTTTATTTCATTCTGTTTGTTCAAGCATTTTGTGCATTACAGTTAAATGTGTGTACAGTACACAGGAAGATGGAAGAAAAAACATTTCTTTACCTACTCTCAGTCAATTAAATATGTTAACGTTAATGCCAATGTTGCAGCGTGAACACGGGCAATGGGGACTGGGTGGTTCCTTGGACTGAATAGGGACTTTGGGATTGTAGGGACTGAAAACTCCTTAAATGCACATTTTAAATCAAATTTTATCACACACATTGTCTTCAGTTAGGACAGTTATCATGATTTATTTCAGGCAGGCAATTTCATTAGTGAGACGCACCTTTACCTTGTCATGTTTCAGCTGCTGCGACACATCTTCAGAACTGTCACCGGTCTTGGTGACGTGGCACATAACAACTGTCGTGATACACCTGAAATGTCACCTCTCCACAGATCTGACCAGTAACTTGGCCCATCACTTGTCTCCGTGGAGCTGTATAATGTCATACTGTGGAACATTCTCTGTAAAGCAATAACATTCAAAAGACCAGCAAGGGGCAAAAAGTAGCAAAATCAGTTCATCCTTCAGTCAAATTTGCTCCAGAAAGTTTAAAGCATTGAAATGTTAAAATTGTGTTGCCTAAAATTGAGCAGAATGTGTCTCAGCTCCAAATGGCCAGGATCCGTGCTCCTCTATAAACCGTCTTGTTCCAACCTTCATCACTCCAGATCAAATGCTTTACACACCCAGCTAACATTATAACAGTGACCACCTGTGCCTTCAATAACAGAACCAGGGGCGTGTTGCAGCAGGTTGTTAGCCTTGGTCACTGATAAACATGAGGGGGAATCAACGCCCTGGGACGCTTTTGCAATGACGCCATCTTCGCTATCTTCAAAGGCAAGTGGAGATCAGAAGGTGAAGGACACAAGCTTCAAGCAGCGCTACAAGTCTCTGAAAACACCATGAGAAAGAGAGCGGGAGGGAGGAAATCCAGGCAGAGGCAGGAGGAATTGACACAGAGGGGAGTCCATCTTAGGTGTCCGGGGAGATTCCCACTGGGTCCAGTCTTTGGGTCTTCAAAGACATAAGCTCCATGTCGCCAAATCAGATAAATCAATGCAGAGAATAAAGTCTGTGACCGTTCTGGTTCAGTTCCAGTATTTCTCACTGGAATGAGCTCTGTTTTTTTGGTGATCTATCAATGCCTGACTTCAGTAATGGCACCTTAATATTTGATTGGTATGTTTTATTTACTTAACATCAAGATTATTTGGGTCACAATAAACATGTGTAACTTTACTTTATCATTAAGAAAGTCCGATTTCAAAAAGTTGGTCACATATTTGAGGAATGTGGGAAAACATGGCAATAAAAGAATGTTAAAGATTTCAAAGTTGTGGTCATGGCGTTAATAATTGTAAAATCGTGATGATTCTCTTTACACATGACTCAAATGTGATAAGTTACATAAAAAAGGCAATTTTAACAAATAGAAAATCAACATTTGGGGTTTTGCACAAAGGTACTAGTACTCCAATGATCAGTTCGAAGTTTGTTTAAGAAGTTATTGTCAGAATGAAATGTCTGGAATGGATTCAAGGTCTGAAAATATATATACATAATACATTTCTATCTTGGCTGTTATCCTACCAGAGGTTGACTTTATCAGAGGACTCAAGCTCTACTTGAATACCTTAATTGCATTAGCTCATAAATATAAAAGCCGCATTAAAGTAAGTGTCCTTAGGTCCAGTAATAGAGCCAGACAAGACTTTAACAAGGCGTTATTTTAAGTCAAGCATTGATATTATTATGATACTATCTTTATTTCTACAGCATTAGAAAAGTAAAAACAATAGAACTATTATCATGTTTCTTCTCACAGAACATTCTATATGCTGCATGTATAACTGTGATGCCATTAATCTAGGCTTTTACTGAACTCAAGTTATAATTAAAGCCGCTGGTGCATTCTCATTAGCTTCGTAAGTGCATCAAAGAATACATGGATCGTAAGAAACACAAGCACGTCCACTGCTTCTGATATGCATCCCTTCAAATTCTTGGCTTCGATCCTGACTAAGGAGATTAGACAGGAAAGAGAAAAGTGATTTGTTCAATGAAATGAGTGAGAGTCTTTACATGTGCAACATTATCAACCCAAATCCTGCGTTATGCAAATTGGGCTCTGTCCCATAAGTGATTGTTCTTATTTTAAATCACAGATGTCTCTTTGGATTCATCCTCTGCTTAAGTTGCCTTTTCTGCAAAGGTCTGAAGATGTCTCTCATTATTATGCTTTGTCTCACTTGGGAAAACAACTCCTCCTAAAAAGAGATATTTTCCCACATGTATTGCTTTTATTACGTCACTATAAGATATACTACGTTACCAGCTCCATATCTGACTTGGCGAATGGTCTGCAGAGAAGAGCTTGAGATAGTGTCATGACTGGTGACACCCTGACCTAATAATTGGAGATTTGAAGTTAGCCTCCACAAAACGTACTCTGACAACATGTGTAATAACTGTATTTACTCAGAAATAAATGTAGTTGTTCCACAG
The DNA here is from genome assembly GCF_026437365.1 of Eucyclogobius newberryi. Taxonomy (NCBI): domain Eukaryota; kingdom Metazoa; phylum Chordata; class Actinopteri; order Gobiiformes; family Gobiidae; genus Eucyclogobius; species Eucyclogobius newberryi. Next base: position 25,644,783 of record NW_027315801.1, read on the forward strand.
TTTGTTGGTTTACTCTTGGTGCTCTTTTGGCTAAAAAATGTCTTCCCCAACTGACATCAAACATGGCGGATTTCCACCAAATGATTTATGGTCTGTATAGTAGCTAACTCTTGAAAAATCACCCCCAGTTGATAATAATGTGTGTTACAAATGTGTTAGCGAATCATTCCTGTGGAAGCTCTTTCCACTCTACGTTTAAATAAAAACTCCATATAATCTTTTCATGATACATACCTGCATTGAAGCTCTTTCTCCAGTCTAGTTCAGGTGCGCTCACACACGGTGGTGTCCTGCTGCTCTGTGCTGCAGATCCTGGCAGCTAACCGCATTAGCCGCCTGTGACCTCCACGTCTTGTTAAACCGAAGAGGAATGACTCACTTTGCAAGCTGTGTTTACAAGCTCAACTCTGCAAATGGCCCCTCAGCATGCATTTTACACTCCTCCCAAACCAAGAAGGGCACTTCAAAAGACTGGAAACAAACAACAGATATTATATATAAATATAAGACCTTTAAAATTGTCATCTGCATGTTTTTCTTTAGATTATAAAGTTTTAATGACCTTTTATTCACCTTATTCAATAACACCAAGAGGCACTGGAGATCATACCTTGGAGATGCGTGTTACTTCTGATCTTGGGTTCAGGTAATTTAAGTTTCTATTTCAATTCAGTTAGAGGGCTTTTTGCTGATACTGTAGGTTATAGTTGGGCATTTTAAACCTGGCCTGGATAATTGAATTGGATATTTGATGTCATAATAAAAGGACATGCCATCATCTGCAAGAATTATTAAAATGAAGCAGCTTGTCGATACTCGTCGACAACGCAATTGTCAAATTAAACATTATGGTTAATTGCATATTGATATAGTCTGCTTTGGTGGTCATTGCAGTGTTCACTAAGGCCACACGGTGATCGATTCGGACCATGAAAGCTCTTGACAGTCTTTGCAGCCGTTTGTGCGCCACAGCAGTTAGTGATAAAGCATAAGCCTGACAAGCCGTATACATCTATGCCGGAATTCTTAGCATAATGAGGGAAGCTAAGAGGCAATGGATGAAATTCTTATCTCGACTGACACAGGCAGAGGGAGACATAAATAGCATAATTTATCAGAATGCACAGTGGGAGGGCCGGCAGATGACTAGCGATAGAAGGAGAGGAAAAATGATTATTCATAAGTTAGCCCTTTTTAACCTCTTCTTTAGATGAGCCAATTACAGCCGCACGCTTTGAAAAGAAGCTAAATGTCTGTCAAGAAATTACACATGAATCAATGCTATTACTTAACAGTCAGAGAACATAATTCAACTTAGAATATTAAACGACACAGAAACGTCAGTCTTTTGTGTGGCTTGCAAGGGAGAGGAAGGCTTAGCCGCGTCAAGATGTTGTAGGCAACCTGAACGACTTTCCAAAATCACTCTCAGCGTTCCTCCCTCTTACAAGTCATTTTATTAAAATCACACATAAAAAGGCGGGTCACATTTCTCATTGGTCAGCTTCACATCAAGGCACTTGTCTTTTACGACTCTTTGGTATTATCTTTAGAGATAAAAACCTTGGTGAATGTTCTACCCATCTGGTCCCCAGGATGGGAGGAACATTCCTCACGGCTGCTTCTACAACATCTTCACACATGTTATTAGAAATACATGCCTTCCCTCCCCCCAGGCTAATGATGCAGATAACTTTTAACACACAAATATAATCATATATTTACATTTTATCACAATGTCCTCTTCTAATTAAATGGAATGTGTTTGAAAAGCTGAGGTTGGGGTTAAAGGTCTCACGAGGCAAGCAGGTGACGATGGTAGGTGCGGCTGGCCAGGCTATAAGTTACGACGTTAAGTGTTTTCCTGCAAGTAACGTATATTCAATCAATGTTACTTATGTAAGGTTATTTATGTTATTTATTCATGAGGGGCAGAACACATTGAACAGTTAAAGACAAGAATAAAAATAACTCAAGGGTCTCAGTGCAGCAGCAGGACTCGTTAGGTAAGGCCAGTGAATCTCTCCATTTCAGAAGAGTGGAAGCCATTGGCAAAAAGTGTCCTTCCTCTGTGTCCTGCAGCCCGGGCATCACAATCAGTGTCCAGGGGGAGTCAGGTGGACTCTGGAGACGCGACAGGAAAGCCTTCGCCTCATTCCTTTTGCTGACTCCCTGTTTCAACTCTTTTTTTTTTTGCCAGACATAATTAAACATGTACATTATTGCCAGTTAGGCCACAGTTATTGTATTACTTGGTTTACGGATCCGCCGCACTTAGATTATTGATTTCTACAATATAAATAAAATTAATTATTATAAAAAAAAATTATAAAGTACCGCCGACAAGGCAAAATAGCATTAAATGAAATAAAAAAGCGGTATTAAGTCAAAAGATAAGAGCATGTGAAGCAATTTTTCGTCAAAATCCTGCATGAGTCTGTGACGGAACAGCTCCGTCCATTTATATTTCGCCCATCTGTTCAAAATTGCATTTAAAAATCCGTAAACCAAGTAATAAAATAACTGCAGCCTTATGAAAGTGTACATTCTAATGCTGAGATGCTCACAATTATTTTAAATCAATAATCTTAAACATGCTTTATCATAACCCTTGTTATACACCACCATGAACACTATTATTATTCTGTGGAGTATAAATATCCAGTGGCTGTGCGTAGACGTCCCATAGGCCTGTGGCGCACCATAATAAATTAACAATCCAACACATGCTGTCATATCTCACACTGGTAGTAGTTTTGTCTGAAATATTCTCTGCAGCAAATCCACCTTTTTCCTTAGCAGTACATTATCTTGCACATTGGGTGAGACATGTAACTTCTAGAGAAAAACATTTCACGCCTGGCTCCAGTGAGAGATTGCATATGTTCAGCATAATTAATTCTTGATAAATATGTAATCGCTGACTCATATCTGACTGCCGTGAAGTCCTCGATCACATTTGGGGGCTGAGGTTTCATCCGTGACTTATATTTATATTTCATCAAATCCGCATTCGTGTTGAATCAAATGAAAAGGTATCTTTGAAGGCTTTAATGAAAAATGATGAAAGCCAGTGGAGCCGGTGAGTCTGTGCGTGTTGTAATATGGAGCCAGGCTAACTGTATTGTCCCCTGTCATGGCGGGAGAGAATGATAACGGAATGAAACAGAAATGTCTTCGTTTTTTTTAATGACGCAATGGTCAGACTCTTTCCATTGCTCAGGCTTCTCTCCCTCAACTTGGCATGTTTTTTTTAACCGTAAGTCATGTCAGATGTTCCCAGGTTTAGTTAAAAGCCTGTTATTGATGCTATTTGTGATCTTCAGTGTTCCTAATACTTCACGTATCAGGTTTGTGGAGAGGCATTGTACATTTTGTTGGAACATACAGTTGGAGTTGAAGCAAAATGTTGACATTGTTCTTGGAGTTTTCTAAATTTGTATCAGAAACCTTCTCTTTGTGGTCAAGTAGACCTACAGCATCTTTATATTTCCTGAAGTACAGCTCAGGATTGTAAAGAAATGCTAAAGGACTGATGTTTGCAGGTTTCCAATGTAGCAATTGATAAAATTAATGGACTTAAAAACACATTCTGTTTTCTTTTTTTAGCTTTGGAGCAGGAGCTAACGGAAACTCACAAGAATGAAACAGAACACACCACCAGCAATGTTTTAAATGGTAACTGCAAATAATAATAGTAATTTAGCTCTTTTTCCTCAATCTTTTTCATTGTCATTTGCTCATTTTCATCCCTGAGTCTCGTTTTGACTTCAAACTTCAGTTATCACCTCTAGAGAAGCACTTTCTCTTCCAATTGTAATTAATGCACACAATTTAAAGCACATATATGACTATTTATAAAGGTATTTCATTATTTATCATGACACAAGTTGCACCTTCAATAAAGGACTGGACAGATATTATAATGGAAATGCGGACGGTGGAAAAAAAGAGATTTTTGACTGGGCTGGGCAACTATTTTGTGTTTGATGTGTCGAGATGTCTGTTTATGGATCTTACCTGTGCTCATTTTGTCATGTTTGTTTTTCATTAATCAAAACCACCACTTCCATATTTAGATTTAAGGTAGAAGACTTAAAAGTAACTGCCGTACAATCAATTCCTGTAACATAACTATTCACATGCATGAGTTCAAAGAGTTCAGTTAGGAGGAGAAATTAAGGTGACTATTTCTCTCTCTCACTTTTCACTTATCTCAAGTTTGAACCTGGGCGTGTAGCAGCCGATAATGTAATAATAGACAATATCAGCTCATCGTAATATTGGCCCTTGACTTTATTGACCTCATCTTAAATGCGGCAGAGGCAACTCAATATTGCCTTACAGGGATTTTGCATATTTGCCTTTACCCCTTTCTACTTGCATCTTAATCTTTATATCTCTACCCCGCTTTCCTTCCCAAGAGTGTGAAATGTGTAGCTCATTAGTTTTCCTGCTGCACCGTCTTGCATCAGTCTGTCCTTCACATCTCACTGCACTGCTAAGAAGTCATTTACGCACACACCGTTCCCCAGCTCCCTATTTACCCCTTTTCTTCCCCACAAACTTCACCACCCCCGGCCTCCGTGTGAGTTTAGCTACATTTTAGCCGCAGTAGACGTCTTTAGCAATAAGCCGTACAAATATATCCGTACTTACAATGTTCAAGGGCAGGAGCAGAAGCAGAAGACGAGCAGGAGGGAATGAGAAGCCGTATGAAACACCTGTCTCACACAACAAGCCACAACTTTTTGGTACACTCTCTGGATTATTTTCAAAATCTCAATTTGAATAGTGACAATCTGCAATTGGCAATGACAGCGATGACTAATTATCTTTCTTCCTATGTGTAGAAAACCTGCTAATCTCTAGTTAGACCTCTACAATGTTCTGAAATGCATGGATTGTATTAAATTAAAGTAATCTCTCCGATGTTAATGCTCCTGGATGTGTTCAATGTGCAATTTAATTTAGGGTTGTATTTGTATAAAACATCAAAAATCTAAAATTAAATGAATAGATAGATAGATACTCATTCAATACTGAAAAAACGCAAACTGACCTTTCATGAACAGTTTTAGAAAGCTCTTGAGATTTGTAAAAACTAGAATAAGACCACATGGTAACACGAAGAAAGTACTACCGGTATTACTTTGTTTTGAAAATCGTAAACAAATAGTTTTTTATGATCTTTGTGCTGTCAAAATTGGTATCAAATATTGAACCTACTCCTTAGTATCGAAATTGACTTTGACATTTTAATATTGTTACAGAACTTTCAACAGAATCCTACAGTTAAAACATGGATTGCAATCACAATTAGATCTTTTAAACGTTAACCATTTACATAACTCACAGAACGTATTACTTCTCTGTATGTGGCTTTGTTTATTGACCCACAATGTTTCACTAATGTCTCATCATGGGATTTGCATAATGCAGCAAAAAGAAATGCAGAAGTAATATTATTTATGTCTTTTAAATATTTGAAACTAAAAAGGTAAAACTGCCAATACTTCGGTGAAAAAGTGCATCACAGATTGTGCATTCTGTATTCCACATGATGAGAGGCGGCAGATGGCCACAGTGGCACCAGTCACAGAAATACACCCATTCATTATAGAATATGCTGCAACATATGGAGTTATGGCTGTCTTATTTATAACGTTGACTAGTGGACACCCTGCAGCATTGCTTTATTCTGTCTCCATCATATGCAGTGCATCAGGAAAGTATTCACAGTGCTTCAATTTTTCCACATTTTCTTATATTACGGCTTTATCCCAAAATTGATTAAATGAATTACTTGCCTGAAAATTCTACAAGCATTACCCCATAATGACAATGTGAAAGAGGGTTGTTTGAATGCTTCTACAAATCGGTTGGAGTCCACCTGTTGTTCTGGAAAAGCACACTCATGTCTATATAAGGGCGCACAGTTTACTGCATGTCACCAACCCAGGAAGTCCAAGGAATCTCGCAGGTCGACCGATGATTAGAGGATTGTTTCTAAGGATTGTATCACAGATCTGGAGAAGGGTACAGGAACATTTCTGCAGCATTGAAGGTTCCTATGAGCACAGTGGCCTCCATCATCTGTAAACGGTCTGAGACTCTTCCTAGAGCTGGGCCCGACCAAACTGAGCAATTGAGGGAAAAGGGCTTTAGTCAAGGAAGTGATCAAGAACCTGATGGTCATTCTGACAGATCTCCAGCATGTCTCTGAGGAGAGAGGAGAACCTTCCAGAAGAGCAACAATCACTCCATCAATCAGGCCTGTTTGGTAGAGTGGTCAGACAGAAGCCCCTAAAAAGGCACATTGGAGTTTGCACAAATGCCCCTGAAGGACTCTCAGACCTTAAGAAGCAATATTCTCTGGTCTGACGATGCAACGATTAAACTCTTTGGCTTAAATATCAAGCATCATCATGTCAGGAGGAAACCAAGCACCGTTCATCACCTGGACAGTACCAGCCCTACAGTGAGGCATGGTGGTGGCAGCCTGTGGGGATCTTTTTCTGCCGCAGGAACTGGGAGACTACTCAGGATCAACAGAAAGATGAATGCAGCAGTGTACAGAGACATCCGTGATGAAAACCTGCTCCAGGAACTGCCGGTGCTTCGAGTGGTTAAGACACAGGATATTTCTTCTCCCAATATCACAAAAATTCAATATCACAACATCCTTACTATCAACAAGAGTGTAAAAAAGCAAATAACTCCAAGTTAAAACAGCCCTTGTTCTTAGTATGCTGGCAATTTATGTAATAGCATAGTAATATATTGCATATCATTTCAGGGTGTTTTGAATGACGAGTTGCAGCCATTAATGTCCCTACCCCATGCTTTGCAAAATGTCAAGGGCAAGTTTGCCTTAATGTGAGAATAAAGGCCAGCTGACATTTCCAGGGCACAAGGTTGTCACCAACACAACCTTTTATCCAAACTACCATCGTTTTGTATATTCTCTCCTTTACATTCTGCTTATCTCAAAACGATTTGTCATACATATTGTCAGGACGTGGAATAGCTTGTTTTCTGCCATGTTCTGCAGCAAAAATGAACACGTGAACTGTATCCATCGCTGTCTCTGAACAGTGCGTGGCTCTCCGCCTGTTGACAAGTATAATTTAACGACATTGCTGTTTGCACAATAAAACAATAAGCCATATAGATATAGTATGATGCATTGTGTTGAAAAGCATGTTACCTTGACTGTGATGGATGACGGCTGCCACTCTGATGGCCCCACGCTCTACAAAGAGAAATGCTCATGGCTTTTCGTACATGTGCGCAATCATGCATGTGCCGAGGTATTTACATGTGCTTTTTTTTCAAAGAGTAAACACCAGGCGAAGAGTACATTAGAGTAAACAAATAGAAGAAGCGAAAGGGAAGGGAATTACTTGATTTTTTCTTGAGTAATTTGTCAAGATTCAAAGATTCAAAATGAGTATTTGAGTTGAAAGACAAGGCTGTGAATGAGATTGCAGGAAAAGGTTCAGTGATTGAAACAGGTTGGCCCACTTTTGAGACTTGTAGTTTGTAGAAGCAATTTCTTCTTTTACTGAAATCAGACAGTTTTCTGTTTCTTGAAGCCATAACACACAATTTGCGAGGCTTCTGGTTTTAGCCATATACACGAAACACTCTGCATTGCATCAAGATTGCATTATTTTGCTTCCCCAACAATCTTTCTCTGAGATACACCAGCGCTGGATGTTGACAAGAATAGACTGTGATGGCGAATGTTTGCTGTGCTGCCTGTGCACGCAGATTGTATTTTATGTAAATCTTAACCTTTGCAGTGATGTTGGCTATCGGGCTTGTAGACAGTCCTGATGAAAAGACAAGTGTTCGGACCTGAGACGAAGAGACGGGCGGACAGAGGGACAGACGGCATGGTGGGGCTGTCAGGGCATGGCTGGGCTGTCAGCGCTGACTAATTACCCCGGCAGCACGCACTGGAGTGGTGTGTTTACAGTGGGACAGCAGCGAGAGAGAGGCGGGGATGAGCGCCATTAATCAGATGCTTACACACACATGACGCACACTATGAAGAATACAAATAGCCATCAGTCATCTTTGTGATCTGACATGAAGGACAGGCGCTGTAATTGCCACTGCTTCTGATGAATCCTGAAAAAGACAGGCGCAAATGTGTTTAGGACAGGGCCGGCTAATATGTAGAGCCACTCAAAGTCAATGAGGACATGGGCTGGTTCTCCCAGATCCATTAGCGACGAAATGTGTCCCATACAAGGTCCCACAGAGAGGTCTTTTTGCAAGTTGATCAAGTTCAGTCTGCACTTTTAGATTATCCAGTTTGATTTGAACTATACCACCATACTGTATAAATTAGATTTCTCCTTGGGATATATTATCCTGATAGACTTTTTACCCATTGACTATACCTTTTTACGAGATCAATCTGTAAAGGTGTCGATAAAGCAACTTATATCTATAGCTAATGTGGACAGACTATGATTAAAGCACAATTAAGCCATCCGCAGCTCATCTAATCCAAAACCAAAGATAGCAATAGTCTGCAGAGAAACATTAAAGGAGACATGTGCTTTTTTCAGGTAATTATTATTGAATTATAACGTAAGTGGATAATAATTTTACGTTTTGATCATTCTAAACTCCAATATTGATCTAAAACTGCTTAATAATTGCAACCGGTTCATTGACTTCCTGTTCAAAACTGCTAAATTGATCATTCCCCCCTTAGTAGTGACATTTCACTGTAGCAATTAGCAGATTTTCATGTAAATGTTTATTAGGAAAGTGGCTATGTGACATTTTCGAAACCTGTAACTCAGAGGCTAACTAAGTACAGGAATGTGGGCAGGGATAGGGGGTAGGTGAAGACAGGAGTTTACTGCGCACTCGAGCCTCTTTTACAGGTCAATACAGGGTAACTCAAACATGCAGGAATCAATTGAAATACAACTTACTTAACTTCAAAGGACTTTCGTTAAAATCTCATTTCAGGATTTTTATCAAGGTCAAATTAGTGTCGTTCATAGTAATAATTTACATCACTTTCTTTTAATCTTGTGGACATAATTTAAACTCAACCAAACCCTATGACATGGTACATGAATAATGGTTAAGGCTTATCGGATTACAGCAGGTCAGGACACAGGCGAGAGGACAATGAGAGCCCTTTGGTAAAAGGTGGAGTGTTGTGTCTTATCGCTTTAGTCCGGACCAACGCTCCTCTGCACGTTCAGGTCAGGTGGCACTAACACTACGTCTTAAGGGAGCAGACAGGCGCTTATAAAGGGGCAGCGAGCAGAGGAGGGACAGGAGGGGAAAGGGGTGAAGAAGAAGTATCTATGGAGAATTTTTGGGGCAAATGTCAGTTCCGGGCAGGTTACAAGTATGGGGAGTGAATCTTGAATGTTCAAAGAAAGAAGCACTATGTGTAGTATAATGTTGAATAAAACACTGGTTATTAATTTTAACTTATACAAATAGAGTACCCTCACAACATATTCACATCTAAATGTACAATTTTATAAGTGAGCTGAATATCACACAATGACAAGAGGTTAAAAGAGGCTTTGACAGCATAGAGCACAGTGTCTCTCTGTGAAACAGTCTCTTGCTGAACGAGCTCTTGTAGCTGACCAGCACACTGTGGAGCAGGTGGGAGAGAATGTCCAGAATAGCCCAGCGCCTTCCCCACAACATGTCCTTCTAGATGATCTTATTGAGTGTCCTTTCATGCGCAGACTGCTGACCCAGCCCTTTCTGCTGTTTATTGTCCAAATAGTTATATATACTTCTCCACCACGTCCACACTGACCTCCTGGATGGAGGAGGGGGGTCTTAGCAGTTTTGATCCACCACCAGTTCCTTCGTCTTTGTCACGTTGAGCTGAGCTGAGTTTCCTCAGGTGATACAGTGGTCTTTTACAGTCCTGTACTACCTCTCATCACCACAGCTGACGCATTCCATCACTGCCATCACTGGTCTGTCTGCTGTGGTCTGCTGTGGTCTGCTGCGGTCTGCTGCGATCTGTCTGCTGTGGTCTGCTGCGGTCTGCTGTGGTCTGCTGTAGTCTACTGTAGTCTACTGTGGTCTGACTGCTGTGGTCTGCTGCGGTCTGCTGCGGTCTGTCTGCTGCGGTCTGCTGTGGTCTGCTGTAGTCTACTGTAGTCTACTGTGGTCTGACTGCTGTGGTCTGCTGTGGTCTGCTGCTGCGGTCTGCTGCAGTCTGCTGTGGTCTGTCTGCTCCGGTCTGCTGCGGTCTGCTGTGGTCTGCTGTGGTCTGCTGCGGTCTGCTGTGGTCTGCTGTGGTCTGCTGCGGTCTGCTGTGGTCTGCTGCAGTCTGCTGTGGTCTGTCTGCAGTCTGCTGTGGTCTGTCTGCAGTCTGCTGCGGTCTGCTGTGGTCTGCTGCAGTCTGCTGTGGTCTGTCTGCTCCGGTCTGCTGCGGTCTGCTGCGGTCTGCTGTGGTCTGCTGCGGTCTGCTGTGGTCTGCTGTGGTCTGCTGTGGTCTGCTGCGGTCTGCTGTGGTCTGCTGCAGTCTGCTGTGGTCTGCTGCGGTCTGCTGTGGTCTGCTGTGATCTGCTGTGGTCTGCTGCGGTCTGCTGTGGTCTGCTGCAGTCTGCTGTGGTCTGCTGTGGTCTGCTGCGGTCTGCTGTGATCTGCTGTGGTCTGCTGTGGTCTGCTGCGGTCTGCTGCGGTCTGTCTGCTGCAGTCTGCTGCAGTCTGCTGTGGTCTGCTGTGGTCTGCTGCGGTCTGCTGTGATCTGCTGTGGTCTGCTGTGGTCTGCTGCGGTCTGCTGCGGTCTGTCTGCTGCGGTCTGCTGTGGTCTGCTGCGGTCTGCTGTGATCTGCTGTGGTCTGCTGTGGTCTGCTGCGGTCTGCTGCGGTCTGTCTGCTGCGGTCTGCTGTGGTCTGCTGTAGTCTACTGTAGTCTACTGTGGTCTGACTGCTGTGGTCTGCTGTGGTCTGCTGCTGCGGTCTGCTGCAGTCTGCTGTGGTCTGTCTGCTCCGGTCTGCTGCGGTCTGCTGTGGTCTGCTGTGGTCTGCTGCGGTCTGCTGTGGTCTGCTGTGGTCTGCTGCGGTCTGCTGTGGTCTGCTGCAGTCTGCTGTGGTCTGTCTGCAGTCTGCTGTGGTCTGTCTGCAGTCTGCTGCGGTCTGCTGTGGTCTGCTGCAGTCTGCTGTGGTCTGTCTGCTCCGGTCTGCTGCGGTCTGCTGCGGTCTGCTGTGGTCTGCTGCGGTCTGCTGTGGTCTGCTGTGGTCTGCTGTGGTCTGCTGCGGTCTGCTGTGGTCTGCTGTGGTCTGCTGTGGTCTGCTGTGGTCTGCTGCGGTCTGCTGTGGTCTGCTGCAGTCTGCTGTGGTCTGCTGCGGTCTGCTGTGGTCTGCTGTGATCTGCTGTGGTCTGCTGCGGTCTGCTGTGGTCTGCTGCAGTCTGCTGTGGTCTGCTGTGGTCTGCTGCGGTCTGCTGTGATCTGCTGTGGTCTGCTGTGGTCTGCTGCGGTCTGCTGCGGTCTGTCTGCTGCAGTCTGCTGCAGTCTGCTGTGGTCTGCTGCGGTCTGCTGTGGTCTGCTGTGGTCTGCTGCGGTCTGTCTGCTCCGGTCTGCTGTGGTCTGCTGTGGTCTGCTGCGGTCTGCTGCGATCTGTCTGCTGCAGTCTGCTGTGGTCTGCTGCGGTCTGCTGTGGTCTGCTGTAGTCTACTGTAGTCTACTATGGTCTGTCTGCTGTGGTCTGCTGTGGTCTGCTGCTGCGGTCTGCTGTGGTCTGCTGTGGTCTGCTGCAGTCTGCTGTGGTCTGTCTGCTCCGGTCTGCTCCGGTCTGCTGCGGTCTGCTGCGGTCTGCTGCGGTCTGCTGTGGTCTGCTGTGGTCTGCTGTGGTCTGCTGTGGTCCTGTATCACTGTCATCTCTCCAGTGGACTGACAGGAGGCAGGCCGGGCGCCATGACAAGGGGAAGTAACATGTTTTCGCCTCAGCGCTAACGCTCTGTGACATATGCTCTCCGACATGACCCGCCCACTCTCCACTTCTAGCTCTTCGCTAATTATAGCCGGCACACCATGGATTGGGCTAAATGTCAGTGATTTTGAAGATTGCTTCGAAATTTGTTTGACTGGTTAATGTTTTAGCCTGGATCTGTTATTTGGTAATGATTCATGTAATATTTTTGTAACGCTTGGGATGACAGATTTCAGAGAAAAGGCCTTACGAGCCATTGGTTTTAATTAATCGAGTTTTAATTTTGGAAGCGAGGAGAGCTGTCATGTATTATTCTGGGTAAACTCCATCAGAGAGTGAATTGGTGATTAATGATGTATATTGTGGTGGAAATGCACAAAAGGACATTAACAGTTTGGTTATGAAGAGAGATAAGATTGGCAGCATATATAATTTGAAGTGATCAAGAACTAGCACTAGGGTTGTGCATATGAACGGAGTGTAACATGCAACGTTCCTTCAAATTGAGTGAAACTTCACAAATTAAAACAAAAGCAAGAAGCAACCATACAGGCTGTAAATGTTTCCCTTTGTTGTCTTTTACAAGACCTTGGGGGACAGGGACTTCTCCGCTTCTGCTGTCCTGCACCTTTTGGAAAATCCATCTCTTCCATAATTTTATTTTCCATTTTTCTGTGTCTGTCTCTCTATGTAAAGCGTCTTTAGGTATAAGAAAAGCATTATTTGAAAAAAATGAAAGCCCTGACAAGACAGCAGCAGCGGTCATAGCTTGCACATTTAGACCAAATAATGATGTTCCCTAAAAACAGTTACAAACTATCCCATTCCCCAAACTTTCATCATTAATTCAAACTGACCTATTGGAATCCGTTATTTTAGTTGAACCTATAAGTAAATCATTGTTGGTATTGATGTCATGAGACAGCATACTTCTGTCTAGAAATGATGCAATAACCAGCTCCGCGCACAGTGACATCTGGCAGAGGTTTGCTTTCACACCGCCAGTGGACAAATAAACTGATACATTTTTGTCCAGTGTCCACTAGTATTTGGTTCCAATAAAGCGTGGAACAAAGACTGGCATGTCTGTTGAAAGAGACTACAGAGGGACTTATTGCTGTGAGTGAAGAGCTGTCAGTGTCTGGGCAATCCACCAGGATTCACATGAGAGCCTAATGGCTGTTTACATTATAGACACTGATGTTTGGGACGATGGGAGACCAGTGTGTGGTCGGATTTAAACCAACTTTCAAAGATGTATTGATTGTAATCAAGCCAACTTAATTCAAAATGTGAAAGGATGGATAGAGATCGACTACTATAGGCTTGTTTCCACTCTTTTGCTTTGGAGTGTATCAAAAAGGTCTGATAGTGTTGCCACGAGCACCACCTCCACTTTCTTAAATGAAAAGCAAGGGCAGACATTTCTGTAGAAAGTATAAAGAGCTGTCTTGGTACACAAACACAAAAACTATTACTTATTGATTCAGTTGCAACCATAGCCAAAAGAATTTCCAACAGGTGATACAACTGTCACTAGACCTATAGTGTCAGATGAATCTCCACTAACACCAAGTCCTGTCTCCACTGCAGATGTGAATAAAGCCATTGAAGTCTTACAATCATCAAGAGCAAAGTATGTACTGTATATGAACTAGACACAATCAAACTAATCTGACAGTCTATTGCCATTAGCACATATAATGTCCTGGTTCTGGCTCCACAATCTATTTTGTTGGAGCTCTCCTTCACTGTGGAACTGCTCGAGGTTTCTACTTTTTCCCAAAGAAAATCATCACACTTAAATGTGACCATGACCTCCCTAGACACTGCAGACACTGGGGACGAGGCGGTTTCCGTGGCCCAAAGACACAACAGCAGTATTCACCTGAGACAGCTGCGATCTTACTGCCAACCTGTGGGTCAGTGGATCTGACCGCTCTATCAGGATGTTGATGTCAAGAGCGGGATTCGAACCGCTGCTGCCGCCCCAGTACTTCTACGAAAGAGGTTTAGTCGTTTTTCCTTGCCGTGAAGGACGGTCTAAGGACAGGGGATAATGACATTTTCTAAAGTTCCTATGAACATTGTTTAATCGGTTTTTCACTGTCGCCCTTCAAGGAAACTGCTGTTGTGATTTTGCACATTGCAAAAGTAAATTCAATTGAAAATATCAGTTGAGGGAAATTCATAGAATCATGGAAGCTTTCAAGTGTCATTCCTATTTTCAAAGGGGGCAATCCTCAGCTAACATCCAACTAAATTGCATTCTTCAACTCACTAATCACCTTAAATACAGTTTTTACCCATTGCACCTAATGGAATTTGGATTGAGAACCAATCACTCCGCTGAAACATATTATTTCTTGGAAAAGGTCAAATCATCAGTGGGCAAAGGGGGCACAGTGGGGGCAGTTTTCCTAGACCTGCGGAAATCACCGCCAATCATTCAATCTTGTCAGAAACTTCAAAACTTTTCAATTGAATGTATCAATCTTATCAAGTCTTACATCAACTCAAACTGTAAATATCCATAATCATCGTTCTCATCCTCTACAATTATTAACAGAGGTTCCACTGGGTTCTCTAATTAGCTTTGGACTGGACTTTTGTGTCCAGAATTTACATGAACAATCTACCACCTTAATGTACACTGACCACACTGTTATTTTCTGCCACTGGAAAACTACTGAAGCCAAAAAACAGATGCTATGTCACAGGTCTCAGCTTGGCTTAAAAATCCTGCCTTCAACTTTACATCAACAGTTTTTATCTACTTTACAAAAAAAACAGACATCTCAAAAGCAGGACAAAGACCACAGGTCTGTTATAGAATTCAAATACCTCGAAGTACACAAATCTGTTTCAAAACACATATTCAGAAAGTTAGCAATACAATAAAATTCATCAAACTTCAGATATACCAGAGACTGTTTATATCAACTGAAGCAGCAAAAACAGACCTGCGTATTTGCCATGATCCTCTCACATATTACATATTGCATCGTCAGCTGGTCCAACACCACATCCACAACAATAAAACCTTTGGAATCACTCTATGAAACATATAAAAACACTGGACAAATAAAAAATTATAGATCATCACTGTCATATTTTTTCAAACATACAAGTTGATGAATTGGGAAAATCTTATACAAAAAAAAACAAACAACATGTCTTATGTATCGGATCAAACATGGCTCTGCTCCTCTTTCACTGAACGACTCAGTGAACAATAGATCTATGGAGAGCAGAGTGACCAGAGGGACGATAAGGGACGACCGCATCGTTCCTGCAGACGAACTGTCTTTGGTCAGGCCGTCTTCTCTGCCAGAGCCTCCACATTGTAACACTGTACAGAAGCCATTCCAGTCTCTCTCTTTCATTTATTTTCAACAGAAAAAGTGGCTTGCAGAAACACAGACTTGTGGGCACTTGTTGTATAAATGGATTTGTCTTTGCAGTTTTATTTTCTACTTTTGTAATAGCGGATTCTTCAAGTGTTTTCAATTTTAGGATGTCTTTTTCACATCGGTCAAAGGGACTACCGATGCAAATGAGCTCATATCAGCTAACATAGGCACATTTACATGGTTTGATGTTGATGAATGAAAAAACAACAACAAACAAACAAACAAACAAACACATCAGCCTGTTCATCATCATCATCATCATCATCATCATCATCATCATCATCATCATTCCATTAGTAGCTGCTAATGGACTTTGAAGTGTAAAAAACAGGGTGTGTAAAACTGTGCACGCCCAGTTTTACACACCAGTTGTAATGAAAATGCAAACAGGGCTGAGCAAGGACACGAGCACAGAGCCGAGCCAAGTAGATACTAATGGAAAAGGGGCAGTGCTAGGCCAAACAAAGCTAATGCACATTAGCATCAGCTGTTTCCTGTCCAGTATTATATTTCCATTACATAAGGTCTGTAACATCAGCCAATCCCGATGCATTACATATACAGGCGTTAAAAACAAGGTAATGTGTAAAAATACATACAACTGTGCATTGTTTAACAAGTGGCAAGGCAAGGCAAGGCAAGTTTATTTGTAGAGCACATTTCATACACAAGGCAATTCAAAGTGCTTCACACAGCAGGAAAAATGCATTCAAATCACAAAGAAATTACAGAAACAGAAATACAATAAAATTAACTAAATCAAAAATTATCAATCCAACTGATTGTCTAAACTAATAAAATCACAAACAAAAGAGAAGAGTGCAAAGAAAAAATCCTTTCAGTCATATGCACAGCTAAACAAAACTGTTTTTAGCTTAGATTTGAACATTGTCAGAGTAGAAACCTGTCTCACATCTTCAGGAAGACTGTTCCAGATTTTAGCTGCATAAAACTGAAACGCAGATTCCCCATGTTTAGTCCTGACTCTGGGCACCAGCAGGAGGCCGGTCCCTGAGGTCCTCAGAGTCCGAGATGGTTCATATGGCACTAACATATCCAAGATGTACTTTGGTGCTAGGCCATGGAGAGACTTGTACACAAGCAGAGCTGCTTTAAAGTCTATTCTCTGAGCCACAGGAGCCAGTGCAGAGACCTGAGAATAGGACTAATGTGATCATACTTCCTGGTTCTAGTCAGGACCCGAGCAGCAGCGTTCTGGATGTACTGCAGCTGTTTTACAGCTCGTTTGGAGAGACCAGTGAGCAGGCCGTTACAGTAGTCTAATCTACTGGAGACAAACGCATGGATAAGTCTCTCTAAATCTGGTTTTGACACTATATTTTTTATTTTGGCAATGTTTTTTAGATGGTAAAAAGCTGCTGATGTTATTGATTTGACGTGGCTATTAAAGTTCAAGTCTGAGTCCATTATTACCCCCAGATTTCTAATTTGGGTTGAAGGTTTTAGCGCGAGACTCTGGAGTTGACCGCTAACACTTTCTCTTTGTTTCTGTGGGCCAAAAACGATTATTTCAGTCTTGTCTGAGTTCAGCTGGAGAAAGTTGTTTTGCATCCACACACTGATCTGTTGGATGCAGTGACAGAGTGAATCTACTGGTCCATAGTCATCTGCCGACAGTGAAACATAGATCTGAGTGTCGTCTGCATAATTGTGATAGGACACATTTTCACTGCGTATCAACTGACCTAACGGCAGCATGTAGAGGTTGAACAGAAGGGGACCCAGGACTGACCCTTGGGGCACTCCACAGGTCAGGGTCATGTGGTCTGAGACACAGCTACCAATTTCAACAAAGTACTTCCTGTCTTCCAGATAGGACCTTAACCAGTTTAGGGCAGTGCCAGTGATGCCCACCCAGTCCTCTAGTCTCTGTAAGAGGATCCCATGATCGACAGTGTCAAAAGCAGCACTCAGATCTAACAGAATTAAGACTGAGGCTTTTCCCGTGTCAGTGTTCAGGCGGATGTCATTTGTCACCTTGACAAGAGCAGTCTCAGTGCTGTGATGAGGTCTAAAACCTGACTGAAAAACATCAAATGAGTTGTTTATCAAGAGGAAATCTGTGAGCTGTTGGTAAACAACCTTTTCAAGGACTTTGCCCCAAAATGGCAGATTAGAGATGGGCCGGTAATTACTCAGTACTGCGGCATCAAGACTGCTCTTCTTTAGGAGAGGCTTTATGACCGCAGTTTTCAAAGACATTGGGAATGTTCCAGATTGAAGCGACATATTAACTATGTGAGTGAATGGTGCTAACAAACTGTTCAGCACAGACTTTAGAAATCTGGTGGGCAACACATCAAGGCAGCATGTAGATGAACTCAGACTGGTGATGATCTCATGGACAGTTTTGTCAGTTACTGGTGCAAAGTGAGTTAGCTCTAAGTGTCTTGGTGGTTTTAGGGTAATTTTTTGCATTGTGGGATTTATAGCATTTTTAATGCCCTGAACTTTGTCATTAAAGAATAATGCAAACTCATTACACTTAGATGTGGAAATGAGTTCTAACGGCAGCTGAGCTGGAGGGTTTGTTAATCTGTTTACTGTGGCAAACAGGACACGCGAGTTGTTACTGCAGCTTCCAATTATTTCAGAAAAAATATCTTTCCCTAGTTCTACAGTGGTCTCCTACTTACTACTGCATTTCAGTTCTTCCAGTCTACAAACTGCGCTACAACAAGCATTTACAGGTATTTTGATCTACAAATGTCAAAAAAGGATAAGTTATTATTTTTCAAAGTCATTACAGTGAATGGGATAATAACCTATTTTATAAAATGGGCTCAGACCACTTTGTGTTTATGCATTAAATTAGAGTTCCACATTACCAACTTCTTATAAATAATGTATTTGTTATAAGAGAAGGATTGTAAATGTCACAAAATATCAACTTGCTCTATCGGCTGAGGCCGGCTACAAGAGGAGGATGGAGGAGCAGCTGCAGCAAAAGAACATTCAGGGAGTGTGGAGGAGCCTGAAAACCATCTCGGGCTTCAAAATCCCCCCTGCCCAAACAGAGGGGGATCTACAGTGGGTGAATGATTTAAATGCTCCCTTCTTGAGGTTTGATCGGTCACCCGCCCCTCCCCCTGCACAGCTGCATGCTCCCTCTTCCACAGCTGGACAATGCCCTGCATCTGTTCCTCTTCGCTTATCTGCCCCGGACCATCGGCTCCCCACTTCGCCTGGACTCACCCATCCCCCCAGCACACAGTCCCCCTGCCAACCACTGACTGTCACAGCAGCACAGGTGAGGAGTGAGCTGAAGAGGATTAAAGTGAGGAAGGCAGCAGGACCTGATGGCATCAGCCCCAGGCTCCTTAAGTCCTGCGCAGATGAACTGTGTGGAGTTGTGGAGCATGTCTTCAACATGAGCCTGAAGCTGAGGGTGGTACCACAGGTCTGGAAGACCTCCTGTCTGGTACCTGTGCCTAAGACACCGCGCCCCAAAGACCTCAACAGCTTCAGGCCAGTGGCTCTCACGTCCCACCTGATGAAGACACTGGAGCGGCTAGTCCTGGACCACCTCCGCTCCACCGTGAGCTCAGCCATGGACCCGCTGCAGTTTGCATATCGGTCTGGCATCGGAGTGGAGGACGCCGTCATCTCCCTGCTGCACCGCTCTCTCTCTCACCTGGAAAAGCCTGGCAGCTCTGTGAGGATTCTGTTCTTCGATCTTTCCAGCGCCTTCAACACCATCCAGCCGCTGCTCCTGAGGGACAAGCTGGAGACGGCTGGTGTGGAGTATGACCTGGCAGAGTGGATCCTGGACTACCTCACAGACCGACCCCAGTTTGTGAGAGCCCGGAACTGTGTGTCTGACACTCGGACCTGCAGTGTGGGGGCGCCCCAGGGCACTGTCCTCGCGCCCTTTCTCTTCACCCTTTACACTGCAGACTTCAGACATGACACGGACAGCTGTGTCCTGCAGAAGTTCTCTGACGACTCCGCTATCATCGGACTCATCACGGACGACGATGACGCGGAGTACAGAGGACTGGCGCAGGACTTTGTGGACTGGTGTCAGCGGAACCACCTCCTCATCAACGCGGGGAAGACCAAGGAGATGGTGGTGGATTTCCGCAGACGCCACCCCACTGCCCCCTCACCAGTGAACATCCAGGGACGGGACATTGAGAGAGTGGACTCATACAAGTACCTGGGTGTTCATCTGAACCACAAACTGGACTGGACTCATAACACGGACGCACTGTACAGGAAGAGCCAGAGTCGGCTCTACCTCCTGAGGAGACTCAGGTCTTTTGGAGTGACAGGGCCACTCCTGAAGACCTTCTACGACTCTGTGGTGGCATCAGCCCTCCTGTACGGTGTGGCCTGCTGGAGCAGCAGCATCACAGAGAGGGAGAGGAAGAGGCTGGACAGAGTCATCAAGAAGTCCAGCTCCGTCCTGGGCTGTGCTCTGGACTCGGTGCAGGAGCTGGGGGACAGGAGGGTCCTGGCTAGATTCACATCTATGCTGGACCATGAGTGTCACCCCCTGCAGGACACTCTCTCCGCTCTGGAGAGCAGCTTCAGTGAGAGACTGATCCACCCTCGATGTGTGAAGGAAAGGTTCCGTAGGTCTTTCCTTCCTGCTGCTGTCAGACTTTATAACAAAAACTGTTAGTACTGAACACTCGCAATACTGACCTAACCTAATACTGATGTGCAATTCTGTCATATGTGCAATTGCTGTTGGAATTCATGTGCAATTACTGTGAAATTCATGTGCAATCTATGTGCTGTCGTGACA
The DNA here is from genome assembly GCF_026437365.1 of Eucyclogobius newberryi. Taxonomy (NCBI): domain Eukaryota; kingdom Metazoa; phylum Chordata; class Actinopteri; order Gobiiformes; family Gobiidae; genus Eucyclogobius; species Eucyclogobius newberryi. Next base: position 25,664,918 of record NW_027315801.1, read on the forward strand.
CATATTCATGTGCAATTACTGTCGGGATCACATGCAATGGTATTTATTTATTTATTTATTTATTTGTCTATGGGAGTTTTTATTTATTTATAGGAGATCTTCTACTGAAAGTGTTTTTCAGACTTCCTATAAGTGATCTGTTCTTCTGTATCTACCTTTGTATCTACCTGCGTTGCACCAATGAAATTTCCCCATGTGGGACAATAAAGGAATATCTTATCTTAAGCATCTTTTCATGCAAGTTCTTTGTTAATTGCTGCAGAAGTACTAGATGTTATATACTAAAGTACAAAAACTTCTCTACTTAATGTCTTAGTACTTAACTATGGGTTTGGTGATGCCTTCATGTGGAAAACTGAGAGCTGGAGTGGTGCTGAATTGATGTCGCCCTATGCTTGGTCTGGTGTGCCCTGGTGGGAATGGGACCAATATAAAAATGTTAATGCTGTGCTCCACCAGTTCAACCTGTGGGACCAGATATGCAAATGTTCTCTGGGACAATTTGGGCAGCCATTAATATCATTATGTGGCACCACTATAAGCATAGTGCAAACCCTGAATACCATCACCAAAGTAAGACACGTGGCTCACAGATGAAGTGAATGTTTTACCTGAGTTTAATGCAGAAATGTATGTCCTCAGAAGTTCAAATCAAATATAGCTTTTACTAATTGAACAACTTTCATCAAACCGTTGAGGTTGTAATTTGGTGTTTTGGTTTTCAAGACGATTATCCAATCAGAAATCAGTATGAGCCCGTCACCCACACTCTAATGAGCATTGCCAGTTCTTACAGCTAAATAATGTGCATTTAAACCTATGCGTCACCACCATCCCACTGCCAGCACCTGCAACAAACATGAATCAGTGTGCCTGAAATTCTAGAGGTTCTGAGCTGAACATGAAACATTGTTATTAATAATTGTTGTATGTTGCACCTTAATGCCAAGTTTGTGAATTCTGTTTGCAGACAATGGCAATAAACCCCTTTGCCACAGACAGAAATCACTCAAACATGCATCAATGAAACTAAATGCACGAGTACTGGGTTGAAAAGTTTATTGAGTATTTTATGGGAGCTTTAAAGTTCACCTATTTTCATATAAAACTTTTAACCTGGCTTCTTCTGACTTGAGCACATTGTTGTCCGACCTGGTGCATTTGGATGCTGAGTGAATGGGTGCTCCGAGCAGCCATGCCCCGCCGGAGGTCACTTTGAAATGGAATAGATTTTTCCAGATCTCAGCCGAAAGCCTTGGGGAAGGTTGCTTCATTAATCACAGCTAAATGCCACTGTCTGCCTGTCTCCTCCTTAACCAACCAGCAGCCACAGATAGCATCTTTGATTGATACTGATAATTAATTGTCCTTGGGTGTGGAGCGGCACGTGGTATATTATCCAGCGGGGAACCTTTAATTACTATGTAAAGACTCATTAGGTTAATTCTATGGAGCGGCCGTGTGGCACAGGGGCCAAATGGATGTCTTCCTCCTCCCGTGGCCTTTTCGGAGACACGTTCTCGCCTCTCTGTCTTGGCCCATTCCACATTGACGTGCGCTGATTCAGAGGGAAATGTCAAGTCACAGAACAGCTGAGGATTGAGGCAATTGGGGGGAAGCTGAAATGATGACATTATATTTTACAGGAGGCGCTGATATTAAAAATGTCAGAGGAAGAGTTTCTTTATAATGCTGTAGTCAGTGGCGGCTGGTGGTACAAATTATAGGGGGGGCTATTTGACATGACCGTGTTTTTTTTTTTTTTAAATGTCCAAAATTGAATTAATTAAGTAAACACACTTTATTTCCACTTTTGTTGATGATAATACAATGACTTAGAAGCAGATTCCATTCGTGGGAAAATACATATGGGCCAAATTTATATTTTACACTTTATAAAACGAAAAGAGCAAAAATCTCAGTGATACTGTCACTTATAGTGCAGAGTAGACATTACTACATTAAGAGGAAATAAAAACACAAACAATTGTTGGTGTTTCATAAAACAGCTTCTAAGTGGCATTAGTTTACCTGAACTACATGTGTATCATTGTGGGGAATGTCATGCTATGTTAGTATGGTGAATATTTTGAATTTTGTTTAAAATAGTTCTTGTGGACAGTCTTCACCAGGCCCGTCTGCTTTATGTCCCACTATAAAATAAAAGATGAAAACCCTCATTAAGATCCTAATATCCTATGACACGTGCATGTAAATAATGCAATTTTCTATTACGCACTGTCTCGGTTCTTAATGCCAGTTTTCAAAGAGCAGCATGATTCAAAATGTTCAAGATTTTACCGTCTCATTGGAAAGGAATTCATGCATTTTATGTATGTTAAGAGCATTACAGAGAGCTGGGTCTGTGAGAGAATGCAGAAAAATGTCTACTCACTGCTGAAGCACACAAGCCAGATTCAGCTGGAGCACTTATATGAACTGACACGTGAATTTGAGGATATCTCATTCAAAAATATGACTTCGCAGCATGTTTTAATATTGATAATGTTGATTTGAGCAGTGCAGACAGCAGTCCCAGATCCAAATAAACTGTCCTACATATTCATTGCCGGTATAAACGCTAATGCAGAGGAAGGCTGCATCTCTCTGTGAGGTGGTTGCGCCATCTAGTGACTGCTTTGAGAACAACATTATCAAGATCTTTTAGATGTTCACTTGAACTCTCATCAACATAATACAGTGCACTATGCAACTTTTCTGAAGGACGGTCTGCACATACTTGTCTCCATAGAGATGTCATTGCTTTGTCTGGAATGTTCTACAATGTGGAATTAAATGTGTAAGGCCTGTATTGGATAAATTATGTAAAATAAACCTTATCGCTCCATTACGCCCTCCCCAAATCACCACAACTGCAGAGATGTCAACCACCTCAACCTCTCCATCTTCTTCTCTTCCGCACCACAAATCTGGAGTTTGGGCAGAGTAATCGCGTTTCCATAGCAAGTTTGTCATAATAATCCCTCTCTTAATATAACTTCATTAGTAAAAATGAAGTAATAATGATTTATGTTTCTCATAATGCTGTGATATTTGCTTGAAACATTCAGAAATTCCCTGGTTGTCAAAGTTTGAAGAATGCTGTGTAATAAGATGACTGATTACTTGTGTGTCTTGGATATTGCCTTCAGCAAAATGACAACGGCCTTACTGAGGAAGTGACAAATGGATGCAGCTTTATGGCGAAGCGGCAGAGACTGATGCTGTCTTATTACAATTACTGTGTACCCAAGCAACCACATAAGTCAAAAAATATGTGTATATATTTGTTTATTTTCATTTGCCAAGCACATTACATTAGACTCTGCTCTAGCAAGCAATGATATTCTATTTCTCAAGGTGGAATCAACAGGTCCTATTGACTACCACTATTGACTGCTGCCCAGGTAAACCTCACTTCAGGTCAAAAAGACACACAACAAGATGCACATCGTTTGCATGGTGCAAAATTGCAAATGCACGTGAGCCACTACTAACTATAGATACAACATCAATTATGCAAATTTTCTTTTTGCATCTGTTCTTAATAGTTTAATTTATTACAACAATATGTCTGGTTGGGTCATTACATACCTGCTGTAGACGCCGTGGCAGATGGTCTGCAGATGCTAAATTTATGTCGCTAACCTTTTGGTCAATGTCATGGACAAGATGTAAGAAACTTCATCTTCATCTCGTGGTAAGTTCAATGTATCTGCTTCTACATTGTCATTTGAAGATGGCTCTATGCATTTGTATGTTTTCATTTGAGATGTTGGAGCGGTGCCCATCATGAACTGCAAATATGTATCTGAAACGGCTGTAATGTCTTTAATAAACTGTATTGATTTAGGCCATAAGTCCAGCTGATACTGTGTTTGGGTGATAATGCAGTTCAAATGAACCTAATTAAATGAATAAATTAAATGAACTCGGCTGTACTTAATGCGGTTGTGTTTCCATTACTCTGTAGAAAATGGTATCCATGGAAACTCCCCACAACAAACCATTGCACTTGAAAACTCTTGGAGAAACCTCCACTAGCACTCTGACCAATCGGTGAGCAGTGGGGTTAAGAAAACACAGATAAAAATTATTATTATTATAAAAAAAGGATAAGTGTACAATTTGCGTGTGTTTGGTTTTTAGCCTGTTTTAGGCCAAACATGACTCACATCACCGGATGTGGGGGATCGGGTTGTAGAGAATATTACCAGATCAGTGTTTAGCTCATGTGAGAAATATATATTTTATTATAACACTCTGTAAAGTTTACTGTTATTGACTATTACAATTATGTATTCTTTATAAAAGTGTGAAAATATTTTCTAGCTTTAGCTAATGCGTTTAACTAAAGTATGCAAACAGTGATTTTGAAAAGCATGTGGGATTGTTTCTCTCGCCTAATGAATAAACCAATTCCCATTACACAACATTAATAAAGCTTTTTAATCATAGATAATTTCTTATAAAAAAATAATAATAATCAAATGAGAAAACCGGAACAATTTAAATATAGTTGTTAGACATGGTCATTTTCTATTTAATTGGTCAATCACTGCTTGCCTTGATTGCCCTGACCACACACCACTTGTACTGACAAAAAACATTAGATTTTATGCCTGATCATTTGAAAATAAAGATTGAGAGATACGTTTGCTATTTTACTTTTAAAGGGACTTTTGTTTCCAAAAATGATACTTCCAAAAGTATAGATTATAAAACGACAAGTCCATGCCAGAACAGTAACAGTAACAAAATAGCCCCAAATCACCCTCCAGCCTTAGATGAATCATTTCATCCTCCCACATCATCCTGTTTTATTTGCCACTCTTCAATGGAAACAAAAATAGCACAACTCTGAAAATATTTCACCAAGCAGCAACTGCTACAATTCAGAACACAATGTTGTTGTCTTTTTTCTTGTTGCCTCTGACAGAATCTCTTTCAAAGGGAAGAGAAACTCCCAGAAGAAAGCAGAACATCCCAATTATGAACATTCACCAAAGTGTCCAGGATTCAAAGGACCTGCTCAGTGCGGCTGAGGTGATTTGTCATTTTCTGTAACCTTCTGAAAGCAGCTGGAGAGATGGGGAAATAACAGCTCACGCTCCCATCACTTATTAATCCTCTCAGCCCAAACTGAATCCCGGTGGTTTGCTGCTCATTTTGAGCAAACTGCTGTAAATTCTATCACAACCTTGTGAACGGGAAGTAGTTTTCTCAAAATGTTCTGACCAAATCTAAAAGAATTCAATGCAAATTCTCAAATTTTAGCCTCAATATAAATCTTGACACCACAATGATAATTTAAAATAATATTTTTTAGGTCAAGGTTTTAGACAATAGAATAGCCTATAACACCAAATAATTATTCTTTCTGTTAATCCTGCAACTAACGGGATCAAGTGGTTGAAAATGAACAAATGAATAATAGTTATTTATTTATTAGGCCCGAGTGCCACAAGCTGGCGAGAGGCCTATTAGTCCCGTAAGGCGAAAGCGCATTGATGTGATCAGAGAAGGTTTCCAGCTCTTGTTTCTTAATTGCTGGAAACCTTCTCTGATCACATCAATGCTGTGGACCCACATATTAGGTTTACAAGAGAAGACGCCAAGGAGAATCGCTTGGCCTTTCTTGATTGTTCCACGATCAGAGGAGAGGACGGGAAACTCCAAATAGAAGTATATAGGAAACCTGCACACACGGACCAGTATCTGCTCTTTGGTTCCAACCACTCACTACAGCACAAGCTGGGTGTGATCAGAACCTTACAACACAGAGCTCAAGGTGTGCCCACCAGCTCAGAGGGCAAGAAGAAAGAGGAAAAACATGTCCGAAATGCCCTCTCAGCCTGTGGTTACCCCGCTTGGGCTCTCAACAGAGTGAAGAGAACCAAGAAGCAGGACAAAAGGGAAACTGAACAGAGAAGGAAGGGTGTTTCTATCCCTTATGTGTCTGGCCTGTCGGAAAACTGCAGAGAATTTTTAGACAACACGAAGTCCCTGTTTATTTTAAACCAGGAAACACTTTAAGACAAAAACTGGTTCACCCTAAGGACAAGTTGCTGACTCAAAAACAGAGCAATGTAGTTTATTCGATCCAATGCAGTGAAGAAAGCTGTAAAGAACGGTACATAGGTGAGACAAAACAGCCTCTACACAAGAGGCTTTATCAGCACAAAAGAAATACAAGTTCAGGACCTCAGAGTGCCGTGCATCTCCATCTTGAAGCCTCTAAACACTCGTTTGAAGACGGTGAGGTGAAGGTTTTAAGCAGGGAGAAAAGATGGTTTGAAAGAGGAGTTAAGGAAGCTATTTTTGTTTAAAAAGAAAGACCTTCTTTAAACAGAAATGGAGGGCTAAGGTTTAATCTTCCTGTTATTTATAATGGGTTACTGAACCCCTGGAAAGGTAGAGGACCAGGACCAGGACATGTAGATGCTAATCAGGTACTCAGGGTGGTTGAGCCAGGGTCTCACAAAGACAAAGAGGATTCTAACAGGCCATTAAAATTCTGAATAGGCTAGCTCGGTAGATACAAGGGGGGAGTTTCTGTTGAAACAAACAACTCTTTCTACTTCAGGAAGGCTCCTCCCAATGGGCGGGTCTTACCACAGAACAGTATTAATATCGGAGTTCTCGATCTAAATTCTTTTATTGACAATGACTCTTGGATGAAACGTCTATTTTTTCAAACTGAGTCCAGATGACTACAACTGAAGCTTTTTCTACTATGGAACACGCCTGGACGAATGAGGGATTACACCGACATATATAAACATGTAATGCAAAAATTGAACATTATTACTGTATAGAGGGCCAAAAACACAAAGTGGGCGGAGCCCACTCAAAATTAACGAAAGTACCCGTCAGTGACCAGGGACCCACACCATGAGGTATAGTTTATGATATTTGAAAAATGGGAAACATTGTTTTCGCATCGGAATATTATTCTTTCTTCTTTCTTTCTTTCTTCTCGGGACCAACCCCCCTATTTTTCACCCAGTGAACATTGACGAAAAGTCACACCTCTAAAAATCGTGCCTCTCTACATTCTGGCTATTTCCCTTTTCTAAAACAAATAAAATTGGCGCGTCAGCGCCCCCAAATGTACCAAAAAAAATCTGATCGTAGAATCATGAAATTTGGCGCAGAGGTAGATGGTGACAAGAGAAGTAAAAAATATTACTACGGCAACGTCGTCCACCCAACCAAATGTCGGCCATATTGCTTCAAAAATGGCTAAGCATGACTCTGGAGTTTTTCCAAACCTCGTACTTTTACGAACTCCTCCCAGGGCGTTGGCCCTAAAAAGCTGAAATTTGGTGAAAATGCTACTGAGGAGTGGGACATCAAAAGTTATTCAAATTACATTGATACCTGTCACGGTCTCTGAGCGGCGAAGCCGCAAACTGTAGCTAGAATTTCGAAATCTCCCAAATTTAACATTTCTGCCGTTTGCGCAGATAAAGTCCGAATTGCGTCAAATTAGAATCAGTTGTTAAACTCTTTGCCCTAAACCTACTTGAAGTGAACTAAATTAATTTGGCGCCACAGCGCCCCCTACAGATTTTATATGGAGGTTAAATGTTTAGTTTTGCGAAATTATATGAAATTTGACGCACAACTCAATTTTGGCATCCCCATCAAAAAAGTCAATGAGACCCATGTCATAATTGTTATGGTTTTGCCGTAGCAATGACCAAAACCTCCCATGTTATTCCAATGGGGAAATCGCCAGAACATGTTTACACTTTAGACTTTCACAAACTCCTCTTAGGGCGTCAGCCCTATTAACCTGAAATTTGGTGAGACTCATCTTCAGGGGTGGACCATCAAAAGTTATCCACATTTTTATTCAAAGAGTCACGGTGTCTGTGCGGCAAAGCCGCACATTTTGCCAAGAATTCAAAATAAAATAGCTTTTTGAATGGTAAAACAAAGGGGGGAAGATTCAGCAGTAGGCGTACTAAAAGGACAATTGGGGCACGTTAGCGCCCCCTCCTCTTGCGGCGTGGCGGCGGCGAGGTGGCGGCGTGGCGGCGGCCGATCATTGCCGCTTGCGGCTATATTTATTATTATTGTTATTATTTATACACATTGGGGTTCATAAAAGTTCTGATAAAGCTCAAGATCATTCAGGAAATGTCAAATGTTGTCCTGTAAAATTTATCTTTTTTCCTATATAGTTTTGATACTAGTTTGAACATCATTTATAATCAGATTATGTTGTGAGTACTTCAGAATGAGAAAGAGCTGCTGGGATAAAGATCTAAAGATAAAACAGAGGGCTCTTCCCTCTTTTTATTTTTTAGACCACTAAAATGACTAACGAGAATTATAAGTTAAAATTGTTAAAGGTGCACAATGTAACTTTTGCCTGGATCGTTCCACAGTGGGTTAGGGTTAGGCAATAAACCTTTTCTGATTCTGATTCAGTATGGCACATATGTTTGTTTATATATATATATATATATATATATATATATATAATTTTATAAATATATAGATTTTTTTTAAAATCTAACTCTGAATTACAGATCTGACCTGTAACTTGGCCTTGTGGTGTCATCTCTGCTTTGTTTCCATTGGTACATTTAATACCATTCTGTGGAACAATCTGGCAAATACATCTCCATAGAGACAACCTTCCACAGAGTACAAAACAAGCACGAGTAAAATTTAAATTAAATAATAAATAATAACAAAAATAGACAAGCGGCTGTAGTACGTAGCCTCCACTATTAATACTATTAATACAAAGCACTACGAGTGGCTACAAGTGTTTATGAGGAAAATATTTCTGTTATGTTAAACCTGATCCCAAAGCTGTCAACATTAGGGTAGGACAGGACAGTCCCAGTTTCGAGCCCTGTGTCCCATGTCCCAGCAGATGTATCCAAAGCCATGGATTTGTAACAGTTTTATGGATGTCCCAGTTGTCCCAGTTTTTGACCATTTTGATACCCGTCAACCGAGGAATATATTGTTGTTTCTTTGGCCAAAATATTCTGGCTTTAGAATAACAAAAACACACAAAATGCTCTCAGGTCCTCTGATAGAAGTCTCTCAGATTAAATCCTGACTCACAAGTGAGCTGTGAAAGTGAGTCCGAGTTCATAAAAATCTAACTTTTTATCCCCGCTTTTTACAGTTTTATTATTACCCCGAATCGCAACGTTTGTATGTCCCAGTTTTAATTTGGAAAATCTAGTCACCCTAGTTAAAATACCATATTAATTGCTCTAAATTTTCAAAGGCAAGGCAAGGCAAGTTTATTTGTAGAGCACATTTCATACACAAGACAATTCAAAGTGCTTCACACAGCAGGAAAAATGCATTCAAATCACAAAGAAATTACAGAAATACAATAAAATTAACTAAATTAAAAATTATCAATCCAACTGATTGTCTAAACTAATAAAATCACAAAGAGAAGAGTGCAAAGAAAAAATCCTTTCAGTCATATGCGCAGCTAAACAAAACTGTTTTTAGCTTAGATTTGAACATTGTCAGAGTAGAAGCCTGTCTCACATCTTCAGGAAGACTGTTCCAGATTTTAGCTGCATAAAACTGAAACGCAGATTCCCCATGTTTTGTCCTGACTCTGGGCACCAGCAGGAGGCCGGTCCCTGAGGTCCTCAGAGTCCGAGATGGTTCATATGGCACTAACATATCCAAGATGTACTTTGGTGCTAGGCCATGGAGAGACTTGTACACAAGCAGAGCTGCTTTAAAGTCTATTCTCTGAGCCACAGGAGCCAGTGCAGAGACCTGAGAATAGGACTAATGTGATCATACTTCCTGGTTCTAGTCAGGACCCGAGCAGCAGCGTTCTGGATGTACTGCAGCTGTTTTACAGCTCGTTTGGAGAGACCAGTGAGCAGGCCGTTACAGTAGTCTAATCTACTGGAGACAAACGCATGGATAAGTCTCTCTAAATCTGGTTTTGACACTATATTTTTTATTTTGGCAATGTTTTTTAGATGGTAAAAAGCTGCTGATGTTATTGATTTGACGTGGCTATTAAAGTTCAAGTCTGAGTCCATTATTACCCCCAGATTTCTAATTTGGGTTGAAGGTTTTAGCGCGAGACTCTGGAGTTGACCGCTAACACTTTCTCTTTGTTTCTGTGGGCCAAAAACGATTATTTCAGTCTTGTCTGAGTTCAGCTGGAGAAAGTTGTTTTGCATCCACACACTGATCTGTTGGATGCAGTGACAGAGTGAATCTACTGGTCCATAGTCATCTGCCGACAGTGAAACATAGATCTGAGTGTCGTCTGCATAATTGTGATAGGACACATTTTCACTGCGTATCAACTGACCTAACGGCAGCATGTAGAGGTTGAACAGAAGGGGACCCAGGACTGACCCTTGGGGCACTCCACAGGTCAGGGTCATGTGGTCTGAGACACAGCTACCAATTTCAACAAAGTACTTCCTGTCTTCCAGATAGGACCTTAACCAGTTTAGGGCAGTGCCAGTGATGCCCACCCAGTCCTCTAGTCTCTGTAAGAGGATCCCATGATCGACAGTGTCAAAAGCAGCACTCAGATCTAACAGAATTAAGACTGAAGCTTTGCCCGTGTCAGTGTTCAGGCGGATGTCATTTGTCAGAAGCCTCGATATAACCAGAAATCAGAATGTATACTATTTGAATCTCTTTTGTCCCCGACTCCCCTTATATAAATACTTTTTTAAATTATCGTACTAACCTCAAAGCTGTGAAGACAAAAAACCTTATAAATGTTTATTTTTATATTATTTCTTTTCTTTATATTGAAACTACAAGCGTTAAGCCTCTAGCAAGGTTATTGTTGATACCATTGAACATTGGAATAAAACAACAACAACAAAAAACAACAACAACAACCTAATAAATAATGACAATAAAGCCTACTTAAGTTTATTCTAGCCAACACAACAATTAGCTTCACGTAATCTTAGCCAATTGGGAGGGAAATCTAGGATGAATCTAGGCCACAAAAACAATTCAGAAAGTCAAGTTAACCAGAGTTCAGCAGCGCATGCCGGTAAATATTTTCACAATAAAACATTGCTGTTGCCACATAATAACTACCCACGCCGACACCACATTTCAAGATAATCAAACACCACAGATTCAAACAGCAACATCATTTCAATCGCTGTTTTTTGCCACAGCTCCCCGATGCCTCCATAACATCCACACAGCACATTGTGAAACCCCGCGGCGGAAGTGTAGGAGCGGGACGCGCAGTGAGCGGAGCTGTTGCGGCTGTTTCTTTTTTTTTGCGCTGCCTTGTGAACGTGCCACAGACGCACTGAGGAGGCTGGTTGAAGCAAGTTTGTCTCTTTTCTTTTTATACCTTGGCTCAACCTTCTCTTCGCCATGGAGGCTCCGGCTTTCTACCGCGAAGAGATCAACAACACGACGTGGGAAGTGACCGCGAAGTACACCCGCCTCAAGCAGATCGGCACCGGGGCGTACGGTTCGGTCTGGTAAGTGTTCGGAGGAGTGGGTCATATACTTGGATTTAGTGCATTCAGGACTGTCTAAAGAGCGCACGGTTATATAATAATATGGTCAAAACACGGGCACAACACGCTGTCAATGGGCACTTTCTCCACCACCGAACGTTGCTCAATGAAGTAAGTTGCACCTGACAGCATTACATCATAGGTTTGATACAGACGGTAGGAAATCAAGCTCTATTATACCCGCGGACTTGTTTGTGTTGCACGGACTGTGGCCTCCGTGAGCTCTGTGATGAGGTGTGCGTGTGGAGAGACCATGGAAGAGACCATGGGAGAGACCCCCAGGACCTGCACCGAGCATGCAAAGCAACAAGCCCCTTTACCACATGCAAAGGGGCGTGGGCAAGGTAGAGTCAATGGCCACTTTGTTTTCAGGCAAAAAATTAAAATAATGCACGTATGACCTGTTAAATTTGTGTAATAATGTAAAATGTAGACTTAAACATGTTAAATGTAACTATTGCCTTCAGCTGATTATAAAGCAGATATTTCTATTATAGTGCTCATCCTTCAGCTTGGCTATTTACAGTCAGCTACCTAGTCTAATGTTGAAATATTAATCACAAATTCTTTTACTTGAGATCTTCTTCGACAGTATGTACAGCATCCCCCAGCTTTAACTGAGGTCGTCTTCAACTGCTCCATGTCCAGCAGCATTATCAGTCAATCATAGGGAAACTATAGTAGCATGTGGTCAAAGGCAACTGTAAGAATATTTTTCATATTTGTTTATTTGGTGGGGACAGTGCTAACTAACATACATTCTATACATGCTGTAAACACACCATGTTGTAGCCGTGGGCTGATTTACATCTGCTGTAGGCTCTCACAAACGCACTCATTCATACACCAGTGTACTTCAACACTGCAGACAAGGTGGGTGACAGTTTGCAGTACAGCTGTACAAACCAGGCCTAACCCAAGTTCTGCTTCAGAGATCAGACGAGATCAGACGCTCTGAAGGTGGCCGCTCTGCTACACTAGTGATTTCAGCTTTGCACTTACGGGGAAAATGTAACATGACGTTTTTTAATATGTATTTTAGTGATATTGACAAAATTGTGATCCAGTGTCTCTCTGTATGCAGTTCTCCATTGGTCAGTGAGTAACAGGTGGATTAAACTGCTCTCAGAAGAAGCAGATAATATTAGTTACCTGCAAATGCATCATAAATGTGTAAGTGCACACAAACTGTATTAAATATAAATTGTGTTTAATAAGCATTTGCATATCATGAGTCACAGGGCATTTTGACATTGGCCTGGCTTAGTGGCCATATCATCAGCAGGTCATCTTATATAAATATTATGGCAAGTATTAAGCACAGCCTTTTTGCCCACTCAGTACAAAGAGTACAAGCCAGCCTTAGCCACTTCTATAATTAGACAATTGAAGCAGTGTAAGAAGTGCTGTAGATGTATAGAAGTATAGCAGTGTAGTCTACATCAATGAACACATTATACCGAGTTTGATTTACAAGGCCCTTTTACCTGCTTTCAGTACCGGTCGTAATGGTCTTCAGGGGTCACAATGCACATTGAAAGAGTCATGTTTGCCTGAATCCTCAATGACTGTAACTGTCCTGTCTCATAAAGCTTGTCGGGCCAAACTCGGAAGCTCCATGTCGATAAAAGCATCCGATTGTTTTAAGGACACCATTTGATGACCTGCCATTTCATTAATAGCTTGTTTTTCATAAATTGTCAAATACCAAACAGAAGGCAATGGTCCTAAACTGATACAAATGTAGATAATTTGGTAACCATTGCAGGGTTTTTTAAGAGCTGAATATTATGAATTGAGGGGGAACAACATGGCTGAGTGCTGCTCGGCTTGAGTGTTGATGTAGGAGTTTGTGTCTCCAAATAGCAGTCCTTTCCTCCCACAATGAAGCCCAAGACAGCAGCGGTGCACAGGGCAAGTTAGCAAACATTTAGTGCAGGATGACACATGTATAACCACAGTCGACAAATGAAGAGTTCAATCACAGCCTTAAAAGATTGCAGAATACACCTATTTTACAGTACATTTTGGTAGTTTAATGTGTGGAGCAGTACAAGCCGGACCTATTAACTGTCAACAAAACATCAACTTAGGTCCAGATTAGTATAAGACTCAATTAGTTCCTGGATTTCTTTCTTTTTTTTGTTTATAATTTCAGGGTATTAGCTTGTGAATGTACCAAGGTTGTGACGCATTTACACTTCCGAGCCAGGACCTGTACCAACTGGATTAGAAAATGTTCCAGCTCTGAAATTCAAATTTAAGTGAGCTGATGGTCTACTCTGAATTGTCGTTAAAAAAATTAATTTCCTTGGTAAAAAACAAATCCATTCAATGATGCAATATTATTATGTCTTTTTTATTTGATGTTTTCCTTCCTCAAGGCCATTAGTTCTATGAAGTGAACCACAACAAGCCATGAGAAAACTACTTTAACCAAACAAAACAAGGTCATGAAAAGTAAATGTCCTGTAAGAAGTTTGAAGAAATACAAATATTGTATTCAAATCTTATGTCTTAATGTCAATGTGTATAGTTATTTGGACAATGGTTTGAGCTTTAGTTGTTAGAAGATTTTTTTTTTCTCCAAGCAGTGCTTGCTAAAATTACAGTTTTATTCCTAATTTAAAGATGGCGGTAGGTTAGTAGAAATTTGACATTTTCTCAGTGGCCAAGAAGAAATCAGAAGCCTGAAAGTGTGACTTCAATAACTTTTAAACAGTACAACATTGTCAACACCCATTTGCAACCAGAAAGTCACACATTTGTATAAAAAGTATGTTATGTATTGTTTGTGTGTGTAAATACGTACAGGGTACAGAGCACAGGGGATATTAGCTGTGAGATACCGTTCAGTGGATGTCCCAGATAATGATTTTACAAAGGAATGCAGTGACACGCTTGACACACTGGATTCAATGTTTGTTTTCTGCTTTGACTTGGTAAACAAACAGTAGCAAACATTCTTGTTTACTGTGTAAAGAAACACATGTTTTTTGTACGGTTGCACATTTAATTGTATGATCTCTGATAAACATTTTGACATAATTGACATTTAACAGAAAAAAATTCTAAATTTGATCCTCCAAAGTCTGAACTCCAAAACACATGTTTTTACTGGCAGAATATTAGATGTAAACCTGTTGTTTAAAAAAAACTGAAGCATAACATATCAATTAGAAATGACTCAAGCTTGATTAAAATTTAAGCAAAAGACTCGCACACAAAATGTACAAAAGAAAATAGAGATTGTACATATATGGGCCACGCCTGTTGATAAACCACAGGTGCCCATGTTGTAACATGAGATATAAGATAAGATAAGCCTTTATTTGTCCCACAGTGGGGAAATTTCAGGGTTGCAACACCAAGTAGCTACATGCATATTTACACATATACTACACGGTAGTGATTCGTCTTTTGAACCGGGGATCTCGCGGTGCACTTGCGGCCCGCTGCGCCACGGGACTAATTAGACTAATTTCTCAGGAAATATGTGTCGGATTGTAATAAAACACTAATTTTGAAGTTTAACAAACAGAAAACACATCACAGCTCCCTACTGTCCTCTCTGTCCTTGATTACTCTGTGTGAGCTGATTTACCTGTGTCTTCACATCTGGATTATCTGCTCCTGAGCTTGTGCTTAGTGAGCGAGTGTTACGTTGTAACATGAGATATTTACACAAAGATTGTTCCATGATAGCGATAGAGGGTTGTTTTTTGACTCGTTGGGCAGGTCAGGCCAAGAAAGTTTCATTTCAATGTGGCAGTTTCTACACTGCAGACCGCCGTATATCGCATGTCGTCCCTCCACGTGGGCGTCTGTGTTCAGCTGCGTTTAGATTCACTTCCTCATTAGACTAATTTCTCTGTGAATATGAGTCTGATTGTAATAAAACACACAGCGTTTTGAAGCTTAAAATCTAGAACACTTCTACAATAAAACGTGTCAAACGCTTTCGCTTCTTGCAAGAGTGCCCCCGGTGGCCGTTAACCAGTAAAATCTATAAATTAGACGCACCGTTGTAATGACTTCAGGGTTAAAAGTGTGGGGGAAAAGTAGCGGCTTAAAGTCCAAAAAGTATGGGACTCAAGTAAAGTACAGATACCTAATGATTTTACTTTTGTGCTTTGTTTACTTTCCACTCTTGGGTAAGACATTAAGCAAAAGTATGGACTATCGTGCAGCACCATGTCCAGCTTTCAACAGCATCACTTTGGAAACCTGAAAATGAAACCTTTCCACAGCTCGTCTATTAACGAGAAGACAAAAGAGAAAGTTGCCATCAAGAAGCTGCACAGACCGTTCCAGTCCGAGATCTTTGCAAAGAGGGCCTTCCGCGAGCTGCGACTCCTCAAACACATGAAACACGAGAATGTGAGTCA
Organism: Eucyclogobius newberryi; assembly: GCF_026437365.1. Taxonomy (NCBI): domain Eukaryota; kingdom Metazoa; phylum Chordata; class Actinopteri; order Gobiiformes; family Gobiidae; genus Eucyclogobius; species Eucyclogobius newberryi. The sequence continues at coordinate 25,680,831 of NW_027315801.1, forward strand.
TATTGACACTAGGACAGGAGGTTTAGCTTCCACCACAAGCACTGTACGTTCACCCACACAAGTCTGCCGGCACTGTCCTCTCCACTCACGCTCTCTTCGTTCTTACAGGTGATAGGACTCCTAGATGTGTTCACGGCTGCCACAAGCCTTGACGACTTCCAGGACTTGTAAGTATTTATTACAGGTTTGAGAAATCACCTCAGGGTTAAGAAGGAGAGAGGTTTATTAGTCTGATAGTGTAGTATTTGGGTGAAAAGATAACGGCGCTGTTGTGACTAGGCATAATAAAAGTCTATGCCATCATTGTCATGTTTTTAAAGACTTTACACGGGTGATTGTTTGAACTAGGTTGAATAAAACATTGTAGATTGTCTTGCGTTTTGTGTGTAGTGTTTTGAATATTGGGAGATGATAAAGGTGCAGAGATAAAGCTTTTCCTAAGATTTATTGTAAAAGGACTGTTGGTTTCAACGTATCACAATGCCTTTTCTGTAATATTGACTCCTCTCAAGCAGTTTGAGGAAGTGTTAAACTACTGCAACCGCAAACTGGTAACAACAGCACCTGCTTTGCGGTTCAGAACGCTCTCACACTTTCACTAAAACGTCTGACAGGGGTTTGAAACAAATGTTCTGTATTATCACACTGCATAGCTGTAAAGGGGCATGCAAATGTACTTGTGAAAAAAGGAATTAACTTGTTATAACATGTAACGTTTGAAGATTTAACTTCAAAGTCTTAAAATAATGTGTCCACACTGGCAGTACAGTCATGTCCGCACAATGTCAGGTTTTATGCTTTTTAAGGTTTTTTAACCCCTTCACATACTGCTTGTCAAATCACTATAAAACGTTCTATAAAACCATATAACTGCAAACATCCTCATTGTGTTTTTTCTGAGGAATGTTGTAAGATAATTAGTGTGTTTCACTGCTAACGCGTTCTTAAATGTTTAAATTCCAAGCCATGGCTAAATAATTTCCTGAGAACTGCAGGCTGGTGCTTGTGCCCTGCCTCCTGAGTAACATCTGACGAGCTCTCACAGTGAATCGTCCCATAAGAAATAAAAAGAGGAGATTGCTTTGTCTACAGTTTTCCCAATAATCCTCTGTCACAGGGCAATAAAATCGAAACTGTTCTTTTATTCTTTTTCATTTTCTTTTCTCTGCTGTGATATGTTTCATTAGTGATACAAGGCAGATGTGCAATAAGGTATAAGGTAATATAATATAAAGGATGAGCGTATTGATGGATTATGCAGGCAGAAGGCGGGCAGCTTTAGTGAAAGTATGACAAGGCTGGGAAAAGCTTCTGCTGGGAGAAGCAAAGAGAGAATAATAGTGTACGGCAGCAGTGACTCAGTGGAATTGTTTGTGCACATAGTTTGCTGCAGGTTTAATGCCACAAATAGGTGGTTAATAATCTGAGTTACTCTGTTTTTTGCAGTTACCTGGTGATGCCTTACATGTTTACAGACCTGTCTAAAGTACGGGGCCAACTTTCTGAAGACAAGGTCCAGTTTCTGGTCTACCAGATGCTCTGTGGACTGAGGGTAAACAGCAGTGTCATACACTTTTCATACATCAATTAAGACGCAATGGTGGCCACTCATTTCGATTTAACAATAATGGCTACAAAAAGTTGTGTTCAGATGATTTCATAATGGAAGATTTATTGCTTTTTGGAAGAAATATCCGAAATAGAAATGTTGAACCTCATAATTATTGGGGGAGTTCAGTCCACAAATGTGCAATATTATTCTTATGGCTTTAAGTCCTTTCAACTGACAATACTTACCTTTCGGGTTGAGTAATTGGAGCACTTTCTGCGGCTATTGTGGGGGGGGAATCCCTTTTGTTTATTTATGCAGAGAAGTTGTTTCATGTGGATAGGCCCAGTAATGAGAGAGATATGAACCATAAACCAGGTCAATAATCTTACAGTTAAACAGCTGATGCCAGAGTAGAATTGTGACCTGATCCAGACCAGTTTTAAAGTAAAGGCATTTCAGATGGTTGTGATGTCACGTGAACGCAGCTGATTGGTAATTGGGTTTACTGTACTGTTTAAAATCCACTACATTCTTAGATACTTCACAGATTACAAATGTGAGTATGGACTTGCATTCGTAGATAAATGAATGTGGTCTGGTGTAAAGTGTTTACATGTTTGGAGTTATTCTTATTAGGCATTACAGTGGACCAGTCTTTTTCCAGTCACATTGAGTACTAGGCGCAGTGCACCAAGAAGAGTCACATGTGTTTACACGGTAGCAGAGCTGACAGAGCCACACAATGGATTTGTTCTTCTCACTTTCATTCACTATTTAAAATGATTCATTCACCGTCTGAATTTTCCTTTCTTTTCATGAAGTTCCATGTTATGTTTGGAATAGATCGGTGGCCGAAATGTACTGACACAATTCATAATGCTTTATATTTATACATAATACATGCTCTCAGTACATTACGTTCTCTGTCTTTGCTTTTCTTTTCAGTATATTCACAAGGCTGGGATTATTCACAGGGTGAGCATATCTCTTATCTGTGTTCTGTGCTGTAAATTGGTGTATGCCAGCATTCACAATCCATACACAAGCTATAAAAGAATCTTGACCCAATTTTTCCTGAGTTCTGAGCCAAAGTAGCCCTGCCCCAACAGGTAGGATGAGTTCACTCCTCTCTGTGGGAATACGTGTTGAGAGTCGTTTGGCCACACCTCAAGTAACTAAACACAACAGAGTTTTATTAGTCTGATATATATTATAATAGATACAGCACATATATAAGAAGTACAGATTTTTAACAGAGCTATTCAAATATCTAAAACAGTTGTGCTGATTTCTTACCATGTCTAGTTTAGCTAAGTGTAGACGAATGAGCTGAAAGAGGCTGTTGTCAAGGACTGCTCAGGGTATGACGCAGCTGAAGATAATTTCCTCAAGTCACACAATGAGGATTCTTCTATAATTACAACTCCAAGCTTGACACTACTTTCTGTAATTATAAAATCCAAATACTAAAAGAAATTGCTGACTAATTTTCAATGTTAGAAAAGTAGTTTCCCAACCTTTCTATGCAATCCTTGGGTTATTAAAGAAATAAGAAAGGATTTTTTGCAGATTTGAGAACTCAAGCGACTGTTCGTCCCCTTTTTTTAAATGCGCACGCGCACCCTCCACCGTCCTGTTGTTTCCAAGAGGCCGCCTACCATCAAACCTGATACGTGAGCACGCAACAGCCCCGCTGATACATGTGCATGTTGCATCGCACAGTTCGTCTCCGCAGATTTCCGCCTCTTCTGAGCTCGAACACGGTCTTTCTCTGTCGTCATTTTTGTACTGTACACTGAAGGAACTCGCTAAACACACGGATGCATATCAACCACGCATGCACAGTAGGGCTGTGTTCAAAATATCGATACGGCGATATATCGTCACGGTCGATACGGAGTCGCCGTATCGATACTTTTCAATAACGTTAATTTATTGAATATTGTCCGGGCGGCCGTTTAGAAGCTCCCTCCTGTAGAGGGCGGTAAACAGCGCGGAACTACTGAGACAGACACACACCGTGCACCAGCGTGTACACAGGCCTGAAGAAGAGCTTTTGGCTCGAAACGTCGCTACTGTTACACGCCTCCTTTTTCCATTCTATTTGATTTCCTTTTTCATTGATTTAATTCCTTTCACCCCTTTATTTTATACAAATTCAACGCAGCCCCGGAGCTAACTTAGCCCCGAGACCGCCATTTTAGCCCCGGAGCTAACACAGCCCCGAGACCACCACAACAGCCAAACCGGAGGCAAAAAACCGGACACAAACCTGACACCAACATCACACACATCTTCCCTACTCTACACTACATAAACCGAACGATTAAACAATAAACCCGAGCGGTTAAACAATACAACTATCCAACATGGCCCCGCTGAGCGCCTGTTAGCTTAGCGTAAGCCGCGGCCACTTCCGCGCTAGCGCTACTTGGCTTAGTGCCGAGCCCGACCCGACCCGACCCGAAGAAACGGGATTTTAAGACCAAAACAACAACAAAAAGACACAAACAGAGGGTCAACAGACTCCCACACATCACATGGTAAACTTTAAGACCCTTTTTTCATGTATTGGGATACGTATCGTAATGAGGGAATTGTATCGGGACATACAAGTATCGGGATACGTATCGTATCGCGAGGGTCTTGGCAATACCCAGCCCTAATGCACAGCCAGGGAAACGTGCTGCTATCCTGGGAACGAGGCAACGAGACTCGGATTGCTCGTCAAAAATCCTCTATTATTCCTTTAAACTGATTCATTCTAAATTTGTCAAGTAAAATGCCTGTTAATTACATCAAAAGGCCAGTATTTAAAATCAATATTATAGCTTTTGAATGGGAAAAATGTCCTCACAATATTTCATATAAAGGACGCTGAGACCCATGAATACTCTTAGCGGTCCTTACACCCCTGGTTGGGTAACACAAGTATTAATGATGCTATATATACTGTATTAACCATTTACTCTGCCATTGATAATCGAACCCTTCAAAACATGAGCACTTGCTTGTCCACTTGTTTGTAAGTATGTTTTAATGGTGCTTTTCTGAGAATCCATTGGCCTAAATCTTGTTCTTTTTCTTGTGCGCTGTCTGGAGAGGACACGAATCTGCCACTATGAGTCAACCTTCTGCTTAAGTGTTACTTTATCGCACTGCACTAGTCATTTGTGAGCCTTATTATCACCCTTTCACCAAGCACACTTTTTTATGAATGGCTCTGAAAAATACGTTTGTTCCTAATAGATACCATTGAGGCGGTTGTTTTTATATGACTATATGACTTTATTGCATGTATTCAAGTTTACTTTTCTCACAAGTAACAGAAGTACTCTGTTGTAGGATTTGAAACCTGGTAACCTGGCAGTAAATCAAGACTGTGAACTCAAGGTTTGTACTTGTAGAAAAGAAAAGCTTGACATTGTGTGATTGTAAAAGTACTGAAGCAGGAATTAGGATTACACTGGATTGCATTGTAAATTATAAATGTTTAGTGTTTGTGGTCCCTGGTTTCCACGCGCGATGTAAAGGTCAGCAGCTTATAAATAAATTCATTTAAATTAATTTTGAATATTATACACCACATGACTGCTGCTATCTTCAAAAGTACGTAACACATGGGGAAAGAGTTAGGAAAGATAGATGTTGTAGCAGGGAATATGCCCTGTAATTCCAATTAAATGAATATGTCCGTACTGTCACATGGATTTATGTACTTGAGCTAAGTAAAAGTTAACAGGTTCCTCATATCAATGTAACTTCTGTTATTTTCTCCTTATCTTTCCTACTTCTGTTATACATGGCCCTGTTCTCCTATGCATTTGTATGTTACAGTACATTTTTAAATATTAAAAGGTCTGAGTAGGTCGCCAAATTCTCTGCTTATCTTTAGAAAACCCATTTGAATTATTAAACAATTACATATACTATACTTATAGTTGGATTACTGTACATTGAAATTGGGTATAACATATGAGCCTGATTCTGACTGACTAGCATATTTAGGTTAGACAATGTTTTCCAGTTTGAGTGGTGTTATTTTTTGTTCTTTTTTGGTTCAGATCCTGGACTTTGGGCTTGCCCGCAGCACAGACGCTGAGATGACTGGATATGTGGTGACCCGGTGGTACCGAGCGCCTGAGGTCATTCTGAACTGGATGCACTACACGCAGACTGGCAAGACAACTACATGTTCTTAACCTCTGTCTCACTGTCATGTCCACTTTTTGTGAACAGGCTTTTCATCCTTTTTGAATGTGATATGTTTTTCTTTTTGCTCATCCTAAAACATTCAAATGTATTCATCCTTAGTGCCGTGTGGTGCGCTTCGCTGGTCGGTGGTTTGGAGAATGTCACTGCGTGGAATGCTTTCAGTTCCATGCCTGTCAGATTTACAATAAATGTGCTTCCCTTTATCTGAGAGCAGTTGTCCCGCAGGGAAGCTCAGGCCTGACAATCACATAGCTGTCACTGAACTCAAACATCCTTTTCTCTGAATGATGTTCTGTAGACGCTCACGTAAAACATGCACAGCAAAGTTAAGAGCGGTATGAAGAGAAATAGTACCGCTGATTTTCTTAATATACACAATCTCTGTCATCCTGCCACAAAATAATATCATCTTGACAAAAGGTGTTCCTTTCATCTTAATGTCATTTGGCGTTACTCTGTGTCACTGTCTGGCTCATTTCACTTTGTATTTGCAAATTGGTCTTTCATTTAAGCTATGCAAGCTTTTACAAATTACAATTACTGCAAAAATGACGCAGCTAATTACAATAAGACACTGTGGGTTTCCTCTTCACTCATGTTCTCTGTGTGTGTTTACTCTAGTGGACATCTGGTCGGTGGGCTGCATCATGGCCGAGATGATCAACGGGAAAACACTATTTAAAGGCAAAGATTGTATCCTTGATCTAATGAACATTTTCAGTTTATCCAATGATTTAAACCTTTTTCATTAGAAATTGATATTCCTCAGACATCATGTTGTCCAACGATGCCGTGTTCTATTGCTTTGTTTGATCAAATGAGATGATATTGTATAGAATTAACCCACCACCGCTTGCTGTAATTAACACTAATAACAGGCCTTTAGCTGTTATCTTAAGTGTTGCTATGGTTTGTTGTTGCTATAATTTCCTAAAGGGATGTTGCTATGAACTACTGAGCCATTTCATTGTATGATTATATGAACATGAATTAAGATGTTTTTAGAATCCTTAATAATTAACCGCAAATAAGACATGGACCAGCTGACGCAAATCATGAAAGTAACCGGTGTCCCAGGACCAGAATTTATACAGAAGCTGGACACTCCTGAGGTATGCACAGGATGTTTTTATGGATGATCTGTCTATACGTCTAAATCAGGGGTAAAAGCTGCTTCGTGCTTTACCCAAACTAATAAACAAATAGAGTTGAATGTTCTGTTTGTTTTAAGTTCATACCTCATTTATTTGAATGTGTATTTTCTGATTACAGGCCAGGAGTTATATGAAAAACCTTCCAGCTTACCCTCGAAAAGACTTTACTCTTTTATTCCCCAGAGTCAGTGATAAGTGTAAGTTGCATTTAAATCACATTTATTTGCACATACTTTTACAGTAAACAATGGTTGTTCCTGAATCCTGAAATCAAAAAGCATGTATCGTAGTAAACTAATCTTGTTCTACCATGGGTTTCAGAACGATGAAAAATTAGGATCGTTGCCATACCACAAAATAATAAGAAAAAAACTATATTTTAAAGGGTGAAAATTCCTCAAGTTCCCTATATTTTTTATAACAGGAAGTTGAAACTCATGAATATTGTATTGATGGATGCTAAGTGTTGGTTGGGATTTTGCATCTGTTCAAAGGGCACCAGTACACACACGGTCCAAACAGCATCTTCCATAGGGCAATAACAGGGCTTGGATCTGTTTAAGATTTCAAACACAGAGATGAAAGACCAATTCTTGCAACAACAAACACATGATTCATGTGTCAAGCAGGGAAAAGAAAACCTCCCCTTTTGCTGGTCACTGTTTGCTCTGCCACCCTGTGCATTTTGTGTACATTTTGAGTCAGGTTGCAAGCTAAGTAACTGATGTCATGGCAAGTCGAGTGCAATCTTGCTGTTCCATATTACTTCAAAGCATATAAGCACAGAGTACCATGAACACTGTATCACTGTTTACCTCCCAGAGAAAGACACATTGATTTTGTAAACCCACTTGCAGGTGTCGACCTCCTTGAGAAGATGCTAGTCCTTGATGGAGATGATCGACTCACAGCAGAACTGGCTTTAGAGCACCCGTACTTTGACAGCCTGCGGGACCCGGACGACCTACCCGAGCCTAAGCCATATGATGAGACCCATGACAACGCTACAATGTCCCTGGAGGAGTGGAAGAGTAAGTTTCTACAGTTTTACTCACAAGTTTTTATAAAAAAAAAATTCAATAACTCCAACTTATATCAGAGAAATGTAGGAACTCTTCCCGCTAAAGCCAATTTTTGCCTAAATCTAGTTTGTAGGATGTTAAGGCAGTGCTTGTACGTGTTATTTATGCCTGCCATTTTGTTTTTGTACAGTAGCTTTGTACATTTCTGTATCACTCTTTTTCTGTATCACGTTTTATCATGTAAAACGTTCTGTCTAGAAATTATGCTTAAAATGCCTTTTATTGGTTTTGTTGACATAGACGGTATCTCCCTAATAATAATTACTCTGTCCACAGGGTTATGTTTTAAAGAGGTGAAGAGCTTTGTGCCTTTCCCACGGAGAGACTCAAAAAGGAAAAACACTTTCACTATGTCTCCATGACCTCCTGATGTAAGACTACTACTAATGACCAACCAATACAGACAACAGCCAATAGTGCCCTTGGAATTAGAGATTGACCTGTTTATTCATAGCCAATTCCAATTATTTAAAATCCAGAGAAAATATTGGCCTAATATATCTTCTGACCAAATTCTTAATTAATATTTTCATCTTGGGTTTTCATTTTTTTTTGTGCTTAAACCTTGCATCCACATGTTTTAAGTACTGCCCACTTCCATTTATAACATAAGAATCTCAGGATCTTCTATTGTCAGAACACAGATCTAAAAAATCTATCTGTCTTTCATGCACTGTATACATTTGCAGGAGTTATTGGAAGACATTTCTGCCTGGTCATATTTAGTTATATGTCATATAAAATGAAATGGAACTTAAAATCCTCAATGCAGTAGTAAATTTGAGTTAAACACATTTCAATTGTAAATACTTGAAATACTGTAGAAACACACTGTGACTCTACTACATGAATGTTACAGTTATGTGCTGTTTTATTACCATCTCTTCTGATTCTGACACAAACTGTAAAAATAGGCTATTGAGAAATAATATCTATTTCATGCATTAAGTGCTAGTGTATTTCTGTGGGCACTATATTGCTTGTGGCTAAATGTGAACATGAATTTTATCATGTGGTATTTGTGATATTGGTTTTATTGGTATTGTTGTATCCCGGTCTTTCATTTGTTTACCTTTCTTTAGACCCAAACATCTGTGCAATTTGTTTAAAAAAGAAATATGTACCAAAACTATATTTCATGCGTGTATCTGTTCAAATAAAGCCTGTATTTTTATTCTGAAAACTGATTTGGTAAATATATTGGTTTTGATTGGATACTATATATTTATTTAGTAACTGTCCATAACTGTAAATAGTGTAATGGCCTGCGCGCGAAAATCGTGAGCTCGTGACGTCAAGGAGGCGGGTTTCAGTTTGTTTCGAGCTGTAGTCCGTCTGTTCGCACCGTAAAGTCAGCGTACTGCAACATGCCATAGGACGGAAATACAAAAAAGCAAACTTACAAATGTAACCAGAGTAAGTTACCAGTCCAACACAAGCTTGATTTAGAAAGTGTGTGCACAAGCAATGATTTCATTTAGCAATCTTATTATAAAATAATGCAAATTATTAATTGATAATGATATGTGCTTGTTTATTGCCAGTGAAAGTAAGGGCTACTATTTGTAAAGAATGCCTTAATGTTTATTTAATATTTTTCTTGGAATGACAATTATATGGATTTTTTCCCCTTCTTACTTTAGATGTGTAAAATACCTTGTTTTGAGTTAGATCATATGGACTGAAACGAATCCATAAAAAACGTTCTTTTATTTTGAAAATTCTGTGCGGAAAACTTGAGTTTTTAGCATCACATGACGAAATAGCATCAAAGCTAGCCAGATAGCCCAAGGAGGCTAACATTTCTCCTACTTGCAAATTTTAACCGAAAACGAGCCAATTTATCTCCCGAATCCACGGCGTTATCTGTTATTTCATTAGTTTTTTTTAAGATGTATTTTTAGCAACCAAATCGTCCGAGGGGGGACCAGGGAATTGTAATAAATTTGTGATATTTACCGGCTATTTCAACAAACTGGTCACTAACGGTGGAGCTTGGCAGCATAGCAAGTGTGAGGCTGCTGGCTAAAGGAAACAGGGCTGCTTCTGCGCGGCTACAGACAAGTCTGCGTCTGTTTTAACAGGTAAGACTGATCGTATAACCACATAACATGTTGGGCATGAAGTTTCCCCCTTATAATGGGTTAGGTTTATTTGCCTGTCAACGCTTCTTGCAAAAACAACGGCTAAAATGACAGAACTGCCCGTCGCTGTTAGTTAGCAGAGCGGCTAAGTAGCTCGAGTCTCCATCAGCATATTTTAGTCAAACATCGTTAAGATTGTCCGCTCTTCTCTTTCAGGTCGTAGTTGATAAGTTATCGGTCAGATTGTGGGCTGTTAAGGTTGTTTATTACATGAAAAAGTGGCTTTGTACAGTGTTTGAAAACTGTAAATATGGCTGACATTTTACTCTAGAAATAAGGACACGGACCTGTAAGGCTTTGCTTTCTGGAAGCTCATTGGTTGAGGCTTCGATCAGTCAACATTTGGCACACACTGATTGGATAAGGCTTGTATGTTGTGGCCAGCCCTTGTTGTAGTTGCCAACAGAATGAGATAAAAAGTCCGGAGTTGTCTATAGGATGCCTTTTATTTTGATCTGTAACGTTAAAGTTTCAATAGGCAAGTTTTAGTCTCATTGAGATCGGAACAAGATACTTTATTAATCTTTTTTTTTTCAGTTTGACCACCTTTCAAGTGTATAGGAATGTTTACACCACGACCTCTATAATCATATGCTTGACAGCCTCTCTCTGGAGACTTGATTTACCTGGCACTACTATTAAATCGACTCTAATAATAACAATAATAATAATAATAATGATAACCAGCATTCTGTTTTTATATGATTATTCTTACTATTTTAGAAATATTTTTACTTTACTCCTCTGTATTTCCAGGCCAGAAGGATTGGCACTCAATATTGCAGTTTAATAATACTTGAAATGGAAACATTACTAAGCTAGCTGAGTATGTACAAATATTAAATATTGCCACATTCAATTGAAAACTTGGCAGACATGCCACGAGTTCTGAAAAGTTGTGTTTTGCACACTTTTAAGTATTACCGGTATTGCCATTATTTTTCATATAAATTATTTTGTTTTCTAACCATCAGAGAGAAGACTCTGACTCTGGGGTCTTATGAGAAAGCCACGGCGAAAAGGCCAAGTGGGCCGAGGGGGAGGTGACCCTGATGGCAGGACATCCAGTGCAGTGGCTGGCGGACGTGGGAGGGCTCGCCAGCGTTCCCCGTCCCCTTACAGCCTCAAAGCCTCCCCCAGCAGAGAAACGCTCACCTATGCACAGGCACAGAAAGTGGTGGAGGTGGAACTGGAGGGAAGACTTCACCGCATTTCCATTTTAGAGCCTTTAGAGGTCATCACAGAGGATGAGATGATGGCTCAGGACATTAGTGAGTGCAACAGCAACAAGGAGAACAATGAACAGCCAGTGACACCAGCAAGTACTGTTCAAAATGTCCGCAAATCTTTAACAAGGAAGAGAAAAGACTCTAAAAGCACCCCTGTTAAATCCCAGCCATCAAAGAACCACTGTCCACCACAGACACCTGAAAAACCTCACCATCACGTGGCTCTCCCTGAGCCTAGATTTCGGGTGCGGCACACTTTCACTGCGGCAGCAGCACCTCCTCTTCCCAGTGGGTACTACCGTTATATTGAGCGTTCGGCTGAGGAGCGGGAAAATGAAGCAGATTATGACATGGATGAGGAAGACTCAGCTTGGCTAGAAATGGTAAATTCCGATCGGACTTCAGAAGGCTACTCTTCTGTATCAGCGGATTCCTTTGAGCTGCTGATAGATCGACTGGAGGAGGAGGCGTACAGAGAAGCCCGCATCAGAGCACCCTCTCAGAGTGCAATAGACGACGATGCCTTCTGCTGTGTGTGCCTGGATGACGAATGCCTGAATAGTAACGTGATCCTTTTCTGTGATTCGTGTAACTTAGCTGTGCACCAAGAATGCTATGGAGTGCCCTACATCCCAGAGGGCCAGTGGCTGTGCCGATGCTGCCTCCAGTCGCCTCAGAAACCAGTAGACTGTGTTCTTTGTCCAAACAGGGGCGGCGCATTCAAACAAATGACTGATGGGAGATGGGCACATGTAGTTTGTGCCATTTGGATTCCAGAAGTTTGCTTTGCTAATACGGTCTTTTTGGAGCCAGTAGAAGGAGTAGCTAACATTCCCCCTGCACGATGGAAACTCACCTGCTGCCTATGCAAACAGAAAGGCAGGGGGGCGTCTATCCAATGCAACAAGGCGAACTGCTACACTGCATTTCATGTCACTTGTGCACAGAGGGCTGGGCTTTTCATGAAGATTGACCCTGTGAGCGTGACCAATGTAAATGGGACAACATACTCTGTGAAGAAGACTGCCTTCTGCGAAGCCCACTCTCCTCAGGGTGATGTGACCTCCGATGATGAGACTGAAGGGAGAGTGGTGGGCAGCAGAGGCAGAGCAAGTCGGGGCCGCAGTGCATACAAAGAAGGGCCAATAATGCCAAAGAAAGGCCGCAAGTCAGAAGTCACAGATAAGAGCGACAAGAAGAAAGGGAAAAAGAGCAGAGAGTTAAAGGCACAACAGCCATCATCACCTGAAGTGACTGTTCCACACATCCCCACACAGAGGTATGTGATGTGAGATCTGGTGCACTGTCCCATTGGCACAATTATACTATATTGAATTATAGCATGGATAATTCATTCAGTTCATTCATCAATTTAACTGCAATTGTAAGATTTGTGACATCGATCATACTTAACATAAATGGTCCTTTTTTAAACCGTGTTCTGTATGATTGCTCCGTTCTAAAACACTACATTTATTTTCTATTTGTGTAATTTTATCCCATCCATAATTTTTTATTCTTTTTTGATGACAGACTGAACAGCTTTTGTAAAGGAGTGATTTTTCAGAGGAAAAGCCAGTTCATGCAGAGGCTCCACAGTTACTGGTTATTAAAGCGACAGTCGAGGAATGGGGTGCCGCTGGTCCGGCGCCTGCACTCGAACCTGCAGTCCCAGAAGACCACCGAACAGGTCAGTCACAAACACGGCTTCTCTAGTCTGAGATGGGTGTCAAGCATCTGCTGTGTGCTTGTGTTGCAGCCTGAAGTGGATGAGAAGGTGTCGGCCGCCAGAGAAGCACTGAGGTACTGGCAGAAGCTCCGACACGACCTGGAGAAGGCTCGGCTACTGGTGGAGCTCATTCGCAAGAGAGAGAAACTCAAGAGGGAACAGGTAGAGTTTTACGTTTTTAAGAGAATTAATTTCACAAAACCATGGAAATGTTTTGATTAGTTTAGTATTGTTTTCTGGCTTGAAGCTGTAAAAATAATACAACTGGTAGTAATAATAATATTATACCATGTCTTTTCAAACATTGAATAGTTTTGGAGCTCAATTGCTCGGTTCCAGAAGTAAATTTCCCACTTTTTTATTTTATTTAAAATTGTTTATAAAAACTTTTTCGCTATGTTATTAAAACATTTCGCAACATTTAAGTTTAACAAGTTTTTTCTTTTTTTTTCCTAAAAGTCGATTTACTTCTGGAACCACAGTGGAACTGTGAAAATATTGCTATTTTATTTTATTTTGTAAAATAAATATTGTATATATTGTATATTGTAAATTGCTCATTTTTGCTGGACAATTACTAGATCTTAAATTCTTTCTGTAGGTCAAAGTTCACCAGGCGACTTTGGAAATGCAGTTGACGCCAATGTTGATGTTGCTTCATTCCACACTGGACCAACTTCAGGAGAAGGACTCTGCTCAGATTTTTGCACAACCCGTCAACATTGAAGAGGTAATAATAATAATACATCTTTTATTTGTATAGCGCTTTTCAGGGACCCAAAGAGGTAACGCATTATGAGCGATAAAAGACTTTGCACACACTTCTGGACTTGATAAACATTTGTATTTTAGTGTGTGTCAAAAGTGGTTTTGACACAATTTCTCAAAAGTACACAGACCTTTACATGAGTGAAAAATTACATTGTTCGATCTTCTAATGCAGGGGTGTCAAATTCATTTGGGCCACGGGCCAAATTTCGACGCTCAGGCTGGGTCGCGGGCCGAACATAACATAAAACTATTAAAAATATAAGAAATAAATAGCTTTATATAGCCTACGCTGTTTTGAAGCAATTACTGGATTGATTAAAAAAAAAATTACAAAACATTTGTTCTCATAAACTGAAATGTATTTAGAAAAACAAGTGTAATTTCACCAATACTGTTCTTCAGTTTATGTGCATTACAACTTCAGAGTTGATCTACACAGAGATAAACATTTGACTTCATAACAAAATAAACTTCTCAAGATCTAAAAAACCTTTGAAATGTACTAACTAACATTTCTACGTCTGTGTAGTTATCTGTACACCTGAACTGACAACCACTAAACTTCAGCTCAAAAGTGCTTAAAGTGCACTTCTCCCTCGGCACCTCACACAGCAGTGCAGCAGAGCCCCGTGGGGGAGGGGCGGCCACCAGCGGGATTTTGGGCCGCGTAGTTTTACCGATAAAAACGGTTACGGATGTAACTACGGTTCTATGAATCGATTTAAAAATATTTTATTTATTTTTTAAAATATAAATTTGAAATGTTCGGCGGGCCGGATTAAAACGTCTGGCGGGCCGGATTTGGCCCGCAGCCTTGTATTTGACACATGTGTTCTAATGCATTCATGTTTAACAAATGCCTCCTTTTGTGTCCAGGTTCCGGATTACCCGGAGTTTATCAACCAGCCCATGGACTTCTCCACCATGTACTCAAAGTTAAATAACCACTTATACCGCTCGGTGTCCGACCTGGAGGCGGACTTTAACCTGATGGTGTCCAACTGCCTCCTGTACAACTCTAAGGACACAGTGTTCCACCGGGCAGCGCTGCGCCTCAGGGATCTGGGTGGAGCCATTCTTCGGCACGCCCAGAGACAGGCAGCCAGCACCAGTCTGGACCTGGACACGGGCATGCACCTCCCAGAGTCGCCACAGAAACGGGACTTCTACAACTGCACATGGGATGACGGTGGGTCCATTTGATCTCATGACATGAACAAACCTCTAAATCTTCTGTAATGTAAAGGCTTATAGTGAGAGACTTTTTTCTGCATTTCTGACTTCAAATCACATTCATTACACTTTTGTGCCTCTATTAGTATGTTGGAGCAGGCTAGCTATTGTTTGTTTCCCCTATGTAATTCCCTCTCCTGCCATTAGATAGAGTGCTAACACTAATCATGATGAGGTAACGCCTGAAGTTCTGAAACATGAGATAACATGAGATGCCAAAGTAAAGTATTCAAGAGCATATTTAAAGTCTAACGATAATACAAAACAATGCACAACATGTGTCCTTTTAAATAATGTCACAACACTAAAGGAAAAGTGACAAACTATTTTGCTTTCACAGATTCCTTACTCTCCTTTACTTGTGTCTGTAGTTGATAGTCTGCTGGACCCGGAGAACAGGCTTCACATGAGTGTGGAGGGGCAGCTGAAGGAGCTGCTGGACAAGCTGGACTTTGTCACCTCCATGCGCGGCAGCGGCGCTCGGACGCGTCGCATCCGTTTACTGCGAAGAGAGATCAACATCATCCGCCACCGTCAGGGCCAACACCGCAATAGCCTCCACAACGGACACCTCAAAGACGAGTCTGATGACGAGGAAGAGGACGGGGAATCTCAGGGCTATAACGGCCTCTCCTCAGACAAAGGTGGGTCACAAGAATGAATATGTAGGCTCTTTTCTAAAAGCCAGTGTTATGAATGAGACTAGCTGTGAACATGAGCTAACAGAAAATTGTCCTCAGGTAAATGAGCCAGGGTCTCCCTCACGCACCAACCCCACCACCCCACTGTCTGCAGTCTAGTAAGTAGGGGCCCACAGAGTCTGGTTAGCCATGGCTGTCTCACAATTCCTCTTTCCAAGTGCACTTTGTGTCTGCACCTTCTGTACATCACCTCATGGACTCACCGCCACCCATCGAACACGTGCTCATGTCATGCCATCAGACATCTGACAGCAGAGCCTCGTGACTCAGTCCCACCCCACTCTGATAAACTACTCGCGTAAACGCTTTCCGCACTGGTATCACTGGTATAGGTACTGGTATCAAAAATGGGAGGCATGCCATATTAGTGTAGTTCATGTACTAATACATGTTTCCACAATAAGATACAAAATAAACCTTCAGCACAAATGTGTCTTTACCGTGCAGTCCAGACAGATATTTGATTCCCTGAGATGGAGCAACAAAAATGAAATGTGAAGCAGGTTTTTCTCAGGGAGGGGTTGTGATTTTGCTGGACTGAAGGAGCGCTATGTGGTTTTGTGAGCTACCCAAAACATGTAAAAAGTAAATAATATTCTAGTTCTGTCTTTGCATACATTTGCAATTCACATTGCTTCTGTACTGCTCGAACCTACCACAGCTTGAATACTAAACTATCTGCTCAATCATTATTACAGAGGTAAACGTCATATAAGTGAATAAGGGGCAAAAGGTGTGTGGTCTGTGTTTTCATGAGTTAAATAATATAATGTTGGCATGTTCCACTTGAGAGCAATTTGAATATTCACTCGTCTTCAGGTGTTTCATATGTACAGGGAAAGCCACAAACGTTTGGGCTGTGGTTAAGTCCCTGGCTGCCTACATTTCTGTCTGAAAAGCTCAGGTGTTTAAATGTACTGTTTAATTTGCTCAAAGAAAAGAACTAGCTTGCAGCACCCTCTGTGATTTAAGTTTTCTTTCATATCCAGAACACGACCAAGGACCCTTCTTCTTTCTGCCAAACTATACTCCGCTGAATCCATGTTCCGTATTTAGTATACTTTCTAGGATAACGCGATACATTATAAAGCTAATTCCTTGTTTTTTCCTTTTAGTGTGTACATGCAACCAGGGCCTAAATGCTCAACTCATTCACCAGTTTGAACACAACACCACCACGTCACACATATTCTTTCATATCAGCTGCAGGGAGCATGAGACTGAAGCTGAATTTAATCTGTCTGCCTTTATTTTTTCAGAAGACCTCAAATTTACATCCCCTCCAACACTTGAACCTACAGGACCGGCGCCTCCTCCGCGGCTGGGGGACGACTCTCTGGAGCCCCCCACCCTGAAGCCCATCACGCGAGAGCCCTCTCTGTCCCCGAGCTGGGCCTGTAAGCGCCTCAGGATGGACGCCGAGCTCCCCAATAGCCCCACGGACTCCTCACTGGACAATGTTTACACTAAAGCACAAAAGCGGCCCCCAACCCCACCCCCTACGTTACGGAGCGAGATGGTGACCAACGGGCTGCCCCCCCTCGCCACCTCCCCGCGGCCCACCACAGGAGGAGTGGGCCGGCGCACCTCTGTTTTGTTCAAAAAGGCCAAGAACGGAGCCAAGCTGTACAGAGAGAGAGACAATCCTTTGCTGAACGGCAAAGGGTCTAAGGAAGAGAACTCGACCCCCAACTCGGCTGCCAGCACTCCCTCTGCCACGCCCCTCTCCACGCCCATGTCCACGCCTCAGAAGAGCCCGGGGCGCCCCGACCTCAGCACTCATGACCTGAGGAGCCACAAAGACCAGAGCACTGACCAGGGGAAGAGCCTCAGTAACATAAAAGATACTGGTAATTATCAAGAGATTCACAATTACCCGTAAACTTAACAAAAAACAACTTCCATAAATGGATCTTTTGCCATTAGACTAGAGATGGGTCCTCCATCTTGGAAAGAAAATGTGATGAAATTACATCCATGATCATTTGAGTACTATATTTTTTTTTAAACCCCCACCAGTGAGTGTTTTGTGTTTGTAGTGGTGTTGTTACTGTGGGTTTGAGCATCTTGTTCCTCCACACACTGCTCAGCTGCACCATCGTCGCATTAGGAAAATGTTGTTTTTTGCAGTTCAGGATTTGTCATAGATGTCAAATGTTTGTGTACTGAATGGATGAAGTTGGTTTACAAAGAAAATTACTAACTATAATGTTCTGGGCATTTCTTTACTCTTTAAGTGTTGGCATTAAGCTCTGTTATGTTTGTGTGTTTTTTAAGAACTGACCAACGGCTTCAGCAAACTGAAAGAAGAGAAGTCTGACTCTGACGACTGCCCTTGTCCCGTCCTTCAAAAAGAAATGTACGTGCCACTGTCTGTAATGGTTAGACGACCCACATGTTGAACTGTCATTTTTATACATGCTTGTTATTGACCTACAGTGCGTCTCCACCAAAGCGAAGTCTGGGAAAACCGTCCCTATCCAAAGTCCCCTTACTGGAGCTCATCAATGGAGACTTGGACTACACCGGTGCGCCCTTTTGCTTTAGCAGACTTAAAAGGACATGTCATGTATTCATTTTTAGTTTTTAATATTGTTTAAATCCCCTTGGCATTTGTATTTCATGTTTTAAAACCAAACTTAATGCCTAAGTTTAGAAAAATGTGGCAATGAGCATAAATCGTGAAGGAAAAAAAGGCATTTAGCACCAACTATCCACATGTTTGTAGTGAGTGAGGGCAGAAATGCTTAGAACGAGCCCGGTGATGGATTTAAAAACTGCAGAGGTGACTTTTGACTCAAATCCCAAGTCTAAACAGGGTTGAAAGCTTAAAAAAGTAAAATGACATGTCCCTTTTAATCTTACATTGAAGTATATGTTATGATTTCTCTGTGTTTAACGTTCCTTTTCTGTTTCTCTCCCAGGTTATGGCAGTCAGATGTCAGACGATGAGACTGAGCTGGAGAATTTGGATCTGGTGTGGGCCAAGTCCCGAGGATACCCCTCCTACCCCGCTCTGGTAATGTTAGGACTCTGAAAGCCACAGTATCGCAGCGCTCCGTTAACCGAGCCACGTATATCTGGGAGCTTGTATTGCAAACGGACTTGTATCTAAACCGCGGCCGCTGAATGCTACGTTTTACTTGTGCCCGTCTCAGATCATTGACCCAGAGATGCCTGAAGAGGGCGTGCTGCACAACGGGGTCCCCATCCCTGTCCCGCCCAAAGAGGTGCTGAAGCTGGGCGAGCACAGGCAGGAGGAGGCCGACCAACGCCTTTACCTGGTGCTCTTCTTTGACAACAAGAGGACATGGTAAGTGTCGAGAGCAGAAACAGGACTATGAGCATTTGTTTGTATTTAATTGCTGAACACATTGCATTCTTTAAAATCTGGTGTTTGTCTAGGCCTGTCACGATAATCTTTGAAGTTGTGATGTACTGCTACGTCAAAATATCACAATATACCATGACATTTATACTACTTTGTGCTTCTGACACAATTACACTAAAGCAGGAGGATCGATCCCAGTAAACTCTTTTCAAAATGTACAAGATTTTGGGAAAACATGGCTTTGTATTTGATGCAGCTCAAATAAAACACTTGCAATTTGTCATAGAAGTTACTTATTCAACTCCCTAAAACTCAGATTTGATATACTAAATGCAAAGAGCAGTTCGATTCCCACTTGTACAAAGAAAACATTCCAAAAAACACTGTTCTAGCTATTTATTGAACAATAAGTCGATATAGTAATTATTGTGACAGGCCTGATGTCCTTTTTTCTAGACTCCCAGCCCGTAATGAATATGTATGACTTGGATTAGAATTTTGGCATAGATGATTTCCCAGTTGCATTATTCCTTCATGTATTATTCATTCACTCATTCACAAATCATTTGTGACTTTAGCCAGTGCAGTTTCAGTGCTGCGGTGGACTCTGAACCCTGACTGGAAAATCTCAAGTTTTTGTCCTGTAGGTGGTGACAAAGCTTTACTAAAACTATTTCAAGGATTTTGGAGACAAAGGGAAGATTTGAAATAGATCTGTAGTTTACCAACGGTTTAGAACCAAGATAAGTTTTTTTTTTCAAAAGCGGTTTAATGACATAACATAACCACTTTCTAACGAGGTATTTATTATTTTAAGAATATCTATAATTGGGGGGAGAATGTCTTTGAGGAGTCTGTGTTACTCATGGATTTATATGGGACACTAGTTTTACAACTTGCTCAGTGCTAATAGTGGAAATAATGTTGTTGTTGTTGTTTTTTTAATCTAATTGTTGCCATAAAACATGAACTGCAATAAATAAATAAATTGCACAACGAAACAATTTATAGTTTCGAGTTTATGAGTCTTAAAAGTTGCTAATTTCACCATCTGCAGCACAAATCTTTTAAAAAAAAACAATGAAAGTTCACAGAAATGCAAAGAAAACTATAAACATGGAGCACAAAATATATAGTTCTTTGTATCCTGTAGTGAATGATAAGTGGATCTAGTAATTATCATGACATTTTGACATTCGTTATCCCTCCTCAGGCAGTGGCTCCCTCGGGACAAAGTGACGCCTCTGGGTGTAGATGACACCGCCGACAAACTGCGGCTAATGGAGGCGCGCAAATCCAGCATTCGCAAGTCTGTCCAAGTGGCCTACGACCGAGCCATGATCCACCAGAGCCGAGTCAGCCACAACCAGGGCTTTGTGGCTCCCAGCTACCTGTAGGGGGCGCCACTCTCTCACTATGCATTTCCACAGAACTCCTCGGGGTGGACTCACTGCTTTTTTTTTAAACAAACCACTAGTGTCTGGCACAGGACAGACGCAGCCTTCACACTCAGAAGGACGAGCTCTCAATTAAATTAAGTTCCCTTTATTTCCTGCAGTCGATAAAAGTGATGAATTCAATTTTATACGAAGCGACTGCCATGAAATCCAGACTGTCACAGAAGAGATTTATATAAGACTAATGAATGGATCACTGCCATCTTTTATACAATAGCTTTTTACTTTTTAATCTTTTACAGAAATACTTGTATATTCTAGCTACGTGTACATATGTAAGTGTATTGTCATAGCAAATTTTAAATTAATGTTTTTAGAATTGCGTATTTCAATCAAGCCACGAGGCAAAGGAGGCGTGTATATTTGTGGAGGTAAAATAATTCCTGACTTGCTGCATTGATGTATTTTAGCTGGTATTTGATGTACTAACATTGTGCTGAGTGTAAAGTATAACACACAATGTTCTTTATATTTGAATTCTCTTTTGATACAGAGAAAAATAATTTATTTATGGAGAGACAGAAATATTGAAATTAAAGCTATATTGGTTTAAATGGAGAATGAAATATTTTTCAAGAAGCAAAAGCCAACGCACAAGTCGTCTTGTGTCTTCACTGTCAACGCCCCAAGAGTCTATTTATTGTTCAAACTTACTGCAGAGGACTGTTTGTCTGATGGAAACACCGTCATAAGCTTCTACCTTCTCACCAAATGCCCAATATCAAGCAGTATTTCCTCATTTCAGGAAATCAATAAACTCAACAATTAAAACGATATTTTGTGTTTTATTTCATCATTATTTTACAGCACACCCAGTAACTACACAAATGACTCACCGAGGAGCCCCCTGCAGGGGCCTGCAGGCGTCTGTGCTCCTGGGAGACGCAGTCACAAAGTATGTGCGACATTGTGCTGAGACTATTACATAAATATTAATATTTTGTGGCAAGTGTTGAGGTAGCAAATGTTTGTGAACACCATGTTGGGAAATGTGTAGATCAGCATTTGTAATGAAAATCGTAGTATTACTTGGATTTAATCTCTTAAAAAGGCTACAATACATAGGTTTCCACATCATACAAAAAATACATTAAGTTCTAGACAAAGTTCATGATCATTTTCAATGCTATAAATGACAATGTCTTGCTCCTGTCAGTCCACACTGTTGTCTCAAACTGACGTAGTTGTGTCGAAGAGTCCGCAGCTCGGTCAGTCTGCCCAACAGTCGCCCAAAACGCTGTGGTCCTCCTCGTGCAGCTCCACCCTGGGACCCACAGACTGTGGACAGGACCTGGAGCACGAGCTCCTGCATGTTCTCCACACAGTCCGCTGCATGTGGAGACGCCTGGTCTGTAACACCCAGAGACATATTCACCAGGTACTCGTGTTTCATTTGACCCACCTACTCTGTAGAGATGCAGCTAATGATTACTTTGCTATTTGATTAATCTAGCAATTATTCTTTTGTTTAATCAATTTAGATAGTGAAAAGCCTGTGAAAACAAATTTGACCCAGATGAAGCTGATGCTGCTTGGAGACATGTTGCCTGAAAACAAAATTGTTTTTATTTCATTAAAACACCAGTTTATATTTCCCATGTCATTTGGATGTATTTCTTGCTTTGTCGGAGCCATCAAATCTCTTTTCTTAGCCCATAGTCCAGATAATGATCACTTGATTTTCTAAATAATCAATTAGCTGTGATTAACTTGCTTTCGACCTAATGGCCTGTCTCGTCTATTAGTTTCAGCTACCTCTAGTGAGTGAGTCCTTACAGCTAAATGTGAGCTACAGACCTGGGCAGAGCAGAGCTGTAGCAGTAAGTAGGGCATATTCAGCCTCTGAGAGCTGCAGCGCCACCATGCTGTGAAGGAACGTCAATACGGGCTCCAGCAGATCTTCACCTACTTCTGAAATACACACAAACACACCCATAAGATAAAGGATGTTCAGTCCTGTCAGAATGCCTCTGTTTTTTTCATCTGTTGACACCCATAATGTATTTGAACAGTGAATAATTATATTTCAAAATGAATGCGATCAGAGTCTAACCTGAACTGGGAAATGTCCTGTTGTGGAGGCTCTCTTTTGAATTTCTGTGCCACTTGTGGGACCACATGTTGAACAAATGCAGACCTAAGCACAACACAGAAGGACGTTCTTCAATCTTAAATTCATGTTACACTCTTCAATACAAATTAACGGCTGATTATAACATTGTAATATACAGTAAATGTGCAACACATGCTTCATGTCTTGATAAGTTCAAATCTGCAGTATGTGCCAGTATGTGTTACCCGAGGGGGAGGTGTTGGGGCAGTGGGAGAACTGCTGTGCTGAGAGCAGGAACAACACTTCTACAGAAGAGGCCGACGACAGGGACACCTGCTCCGACGGGTCCAGCAGGTCAAAGCCTGGACCACACAGGGATCATGAGACGTGTACAACATTACAACCTCCTTTTGGGATCAGATCTGACGTTACCTGGTATTGTCCTGGCATACTGTAACAGCCTGTGCAGCTGAGGTGTCGGCACATCTGGCTCCTCCTCCTCCGTGCACGACCACTCGTACATCTGAACACAAATATATATGTTTGAACTGTTTTTCCAATGAGATGATTGATGTCAGTTGTCATACTCCGTCAAAGCTGCTGTCTTGCGTTCTGAACAGTCTGTGGGCCTCCTCCATCCTGTCCACCATGTACTTTTGTTCCCCAGTTAGACCAGGAGACACCTAAAATCAATAGGAGTTTGTGTTATATATGTTATACTGCAAATAAATAGTGATAATGGTAATGTTTCGTACCTGTTGGTGGTGTTTGCTGGTGGAGCTGACGTTCTGTTTCCCCTCAGGACTGTGCTCGTCCTGAGACCTGGCTCGGCCTCCTTTCCTCAGGCGCTTGGACTGGCACTGCACCTCTGTCAGCAGACCTGGAAAAAGCAGCACACAGTGGTCTCCCTAGAACGTGTCTCCTGGTGTTAGTGTTAGTGCTAAGTGAAGAGTCTGCGCTCACATTCAGCGAGCATGCCCACAGCCCTGCACTTGCGCAGCCGACAGTCCTGGCACTTCCTCCTCATGTACATGTCCATCTCACAGCAGCCTCCACTCTTGCACTGGTAAACCGCCTTCTTAGTCACACTGCGGCGGAAGAAACCTGAACAAAAATACATTCAATAATGAGTTCAGAAGTATGTACTCCTTTGCACACAGTCCAGCTTTAGACTTAGACTTGGAGCAAGGTTCTGCTTTGCGATGAGCGATGGTCATTTATCTGATTAGCTGGGTTAAACTTGGCTCGTCAGATCTGATCTTGGTCTGGAAATCTCACCCTCCACTGCACCTTTTGGTCAGGAACATAAGTGGGGTGCAATAAGGTTGTGCCTGATGGTCTAAGCTGCATCACATATGCCAGGAAAGCTCTGTAATGGCCTCCCGAGTTGTGAGATCAACTCCCTGCAATTCATTTTCCCCATTTCACACCATAATGTCCAGTTACTAAAAGCCTACGGGCAAAAGCATAAATAAATCACACAATTTCAAAGCGTTGAATTTATAATTTATAAGCAATTTAGTGTAGATTTTGTGCCAAGCGCGATAACCAACAAGCTTGCTATCTCAGTCTTTTAATTACTACAGCCTTTTCTTATCTCCTGCCTAAGGCCATGTGCGTTTACTTTCTGTTCGACTGAACTGTAGAAGATCCACAACACTTTGTTTTGGGGGATTAAATGAGGTCTGCACCTTTACATCCTTCACAGGTGAGAGCGTTGTAGTGATAGCCCGACGCCTTGTCTCCACACACCACACACAGCTCATCCTGATCCCTCCTCCGCCCTCCTGAACCCATCCTCATCCTGCGTCTGTGAAGCAGCCCCGGGGCCTCGATCTCCTGCGTGCCCCCCCTGAAGTGAGGCCCTGGGCTGGGGTCAAAGCTCGCCTCTGCATACGGGGGGCTGTAGTGGTGCAGCGGAGGGCAGGGCAGGGAGGAGGTCGATGTGGGGGAGGGAGAAGAGGAGGAGGGAGGGGAGTACACACAGAAGCCAGAGCCGTACTGCTGCTGCGGGCTGTACGGGAGCAACTGGAGGTCAGGGTCCTGGAGAGGGTGGTACACCGGGTCAGCCAGCATGTCTGAAACACAAAAGCATAGAATGTCAATCAACTCCCTGCATCTATAAGATATCTTTTATTTAATAGATGTCGTCATGATCTGAACTGTCTCACTTTGATGTTCAAAATGGGATGGAAAATTAGGTAAGAATACGGTCTTTCAGTTGATTTCGACACACAACAAACACAAGATAGTCTACATTGTGAGCGCATAGAGTTACAGAAGTAAGTTAGACTGAAACAAGACATATATACAGTCTAAATAAACTAGTTGTGCTTTGTTCCTCACATCGAATCAGTCCTAGTACAAATAAAACGTTCCCTAATTTCTTTGTCCCAAGGTGCTGTTTAACTGAATAAACATTTGTATCATGTGGAATGTGATATTACGTGACTTGTATGACACAACCCGGCTCCACGGGGACAAGTTATATTGGGAAGATTTCAAGTTTTCAGACAGAGGGGACAGGATGCAGCTGACAAAAATCACTGATGTTTAACAGTTGTTGTTAAAGCAGAGATTTCTTTTAAACTGTATGATAAAAATGAGTCAAAATTGTTCTATTGGAATTTAATATTAAAGTGAATGAATATTGTCTATGACTGTACAGTAATGGCACAGTAACCAAACACCATTCTGTAGTTCAATGATACACATAACTAAATACATGTACTGAAAATACTATAGCAATAATTTAGTATGATTGTATTCCAGTACAGTTACTTTTTCATTTGATGGTTTTCAAAATAGCGTTTCTTCCCCTAAATTAAAGAATACATTACTCGATCATGTAGTTTAGGCTTCTATCTGTACTGTATTAGTGTGTCTGTTTGCATGTGGACCGGGACATTAGTGGTCTGACGGGTTTAGGGGCAAAGACAAATTGAGTTTGGTTGTTAGCGGACTCAGATTTCTTGGTGCATGTAAACGAACTGATGTGATGAGTGCGTGAGCAATTTTAAGGTTGAGGTACACTTTATTGTCCCCGTAGGGAAATTTGCCATCTGCATTTGACCCATCTTTCAATGCCGCTGGGACAATATTTGTCATGCTCTAATTAGTGTTACAAATGCATAACAAACCCTGTAACAAACATAAGGCTGATTATTCAAGACGTGATTTTCATGTCACATTTTTACAAATAATACAATGCAAATAAAGTGATGTGGAACATAGATAGAAAATAGATATCAAAGCTGGAGTACCAGATTTTTTATTTTTAAATGAGGACATTTAGTGTTTTCCACCATAAAAGTAGAACTTTGTGACAAGAATTAGGCCACTGCACTGTCTGCGCTCTGATTGGCTGCACTAGTTTCACTTTGCCATCTGAAAAAGGCCTTTTAAAGCTGCCCACGCATCTGAAAATTAATGCATGCGGATATTATCAATGTGCTAAAGGGTTTGTGGGAACTAGATTTAAAAAATTGGTTTAGAGGATGTGAAAATCAGGTTCCTCAGCTTCAATGCAGATATTCATATTCAATATTCTATTTCTAAATACATTTTCATACTTTGCAAGTATTCTTCCCAACACTGTCCAAGACTCTCAGAGAGATTAAAACCTTGCATTGTCACCATAGCAATTAATACCAAAACAAAATAGTCTGCGAAAACTCAAACTCACTCAAAAATCACCTCTAAACGAGAAGCTGACATGAATAAAGGTGAATAAAGGTGAGTGTTTAGGACTCCCCTGTTAATAAACCTTTACTAGTCTAAATAGTCTTGATTCTCCAGAGCATCCCACACATGCTCTGACCCCCAGTGGCCGTCCCCCAGAGGCCTGTGCCCCGGCTGAGGCTCACAGGGACCAGGGGGACGTGAGGTTTTATACTGAAACATACCACTGTTTTTGTGTCACCACGGAAACCAGGCCTTCATTTAACAGCACACCATGGGCTGCCCAGATGATGTTATTTATGTTCAACCAAAAACTGCCTCTTCATTACTATAATAAAAGATAATTTGTACTTCTGTGTGCATATAATGAGAACAAACAGTCAGATTAACTTTCAAGGAGAATTGATTTGTTCTTGTTTCAGAGCCAAAATATGGAACTATTTAAAGCCACTGATACTTTGAGCCATGCAGGAATAGAACCACCAACTACAGAAGAATTTACGTTATGTTGGGCAGTATGTGCCACAGTTTTCTTTTTTATGTCTATTGTTTTCCTTTTCCCCCTTTGCTCTCTCTCTCTCTGTGTTCTGTATTCTGTGTTTTTTGTTCTTTATGTAGATTTTTTTTTAACTTGGAGGGACATGTATAAAATATAAAATAAAAGGTAGATACAGAGGTAGATACAGAAGAACAGATCACTTATAGGAAGTCTAGTAGTCTATTAGTAAATTATGTTCATCAATTTAGCCCTGAAACTCCATCTAAACATGCTCCATAACACTGAAGCCAAAATACACAGTCTGTGTTATTATTACTTAATAACTGCACAGACTAAAAAGTTCCTATAAGTTTATATGGTCAAAAAAGCAATCTCTTATATCTTCCTTAGCCCAACCACTTAAGCTATTAGCAGCATAGTGCAGAAAAGGTTTGGTATGATTTTGAAATTGAAATGTGTTAATAAATATTCGTCTCATTTCCCCCCAAAACACTTTTTGTAGTAGACGTTACTGTATACTCTCACACCACTAAATAGCAGTTATGGCTGAAGTTGTAAAAAGCACAGCAGCACTTACCATAGTAGTGCAGTGGCTCAGTGGAGTATCCATCAGGGGAGGACACAAACCCCCCAGCAGAGAAACTCATGTCCGTTTGAGCCCACTCTCGCATTGGGACAATGGCGCTGCAGATACTGTCCTGTGACATACAAGTGGGCTGTTAGATATTCTCCTGTCCACTGCTGCTTAAATCCACAGCCGGAGAGAGGAGGGCCCAAGGGCTGAGGGGGGACTGGACCAAGCGGGGGGTCATTTTAGCTGAAATAACTTTTAAAGTGTGATTAGACGCACATAAACCAGTTCAAACTTTCAAGTTTTCATCTCCATTATGCAGTTCTACGCTTTCCAAGGCCACATGTCTGTCAGGCTTCAGGGTGAAAGGAAAATCGTTATCCTGTAATCATGAACATGAGCACATAAAGGTTAAGCCTATCACTACCAAGCCAACTGTATCTGTAAAAAAAAACTGACCTGAAACCCACCAAATTAAAGGAAATTTCACCTGTCTTCTTCAAAATGTCCCAGCTTTAAGCAGTAACTGTTTACGCTGAATAAAGTTGGGGCCAAACTTGAAATTGTGCACAGTTAATCTGGGCATGCCCACATTACAAATCCAGTGAAATATTAGTGGAGTGACGTTTATGCATGCAGGTTAAATGAGAGCGTTAGTAACTGTATGTTAGCAGTGTACAAGGGCCAAACAAGGTCTTACATGACTGGAGTAATGTTAGTTAGTTTCCTCTCTATTGTTTTCTTACTTTGACATTGGTTTGATCCAGATGTTGCATGTCGCCGTGTGTCCTTCTGGCTGCTTGTGTAAGCCTGAGTGCGCAGGGAGGCACTTCACTTTTGCCCTCTGTTTACTACGTGCTTATTTGTATTCCAGTTAATAATGGACTAATTGTGGACTCAGATTTCCCCAAAACAGACTCGAGAGCAGGATGCAGGACTTTTTACCAAATATTTACGGGGGGTTGTGACACTTTTTGCATTGTTGTTGCATTCTACATACATTATATAGGATGTTTAACTGTGTAGATGAATAAAACTGTGCTGAAAGTCATAGTTTTAGATAAATCAGTTTAAAAAACAAAACAAAAAAGGGTAAATTGGGGTAAATGGAACCACCAGATTAAAGCCAGACTTTTGGACCAAAATTAAGAAAACTTGTACTACAAAAACAAAAAGAAAATACACATATAAAGCATCTAAGATATATCTAAATTCACTTGTTCCTACCAAACTCAGACACCCCAGTAAAAATTTTACACTTTAAATGTACTTTTTTTTTGCTCCAAATATTGAGCTTTTTTGCAATTCTCATTTTTGTGACGAGTAAAGTGGAGAAAAACTGTTTTTGGACATGATTTAAGTATGTACGCTCTATCTATGATGTCATATCACAGGAACATTTTGAGAGCTTTTGAAATTTGCCAATATAGGCTGAATTTACCCAGTGGATTAACTTAAACACACTTTTTCCAGTAAACCTGGCAAATACAAATTGGAGGACGAAGATGAGATGTGAAAATCAGAACTACAAGACAATTAAGATATCTGTGTTCTGCGTCAATTTCAATATTTGGTTTGAATTAAAATGCATATGACAAGCTCTCATGTTTTTCTAATTATTACTTAGTTTGATACATGTGGTAATTATTCACAATGGTTTTACATCAGTCAAGTCACTGTTTGAGAATAAAAAAATAAATCAAGTAAAGTTGAAAATGACAGGAAGTAGCGCTGGGTTCTCAAACGTCTGTGTCATCGATAAGAGATCAGAAAAGCAGACGATTTAAATGCAACTGACACATTTTTCTTACAGTTCAAACAATCATTAAACTAATTAAATTGTCATCAGGTATTATTTGTCAAACTATTGTGTAATTTACAAGGATTTAGACCATTGTTTAGAGTATGGTAACACTATAAACATCATTGAAACTGTCAAACTGGGGCCAAACTTTATGTAAATATTTAAATAAAAGTACGTAAGTTTTAGTGTAATTTGTAGTGTAACCTTCGATGCACTTTAAGCTTTACCATTTGTCTGTGTTGCAGTACAGTGTCCTCACCAGCATTGTTTTGATAACTTATCCACAATAAATTGCGTATTTCTAGCAATCGTCAGAATCGTTTCGTCTTTAGATTGTTTTCAGACTATGGACACTATAATCTCCACTATTAAAACAGTTTAAGCTGCACCTTTCCGTTACTTCAAGCCGCACTATGGAATAAAGTAGCTGTGTTCCCGTTAAGAAGATTAGTTGTTAGATTATTAGACTGGTGTTGCTTGGATGTTGGATGTGACCAGGCTGGAGGTGGAATGAAGCCACACATCCATCTGTTTGTGTCTGACCCTTAGATAAGTGCAGAGCAGAGTGTGACGCTAAAGAATGGGGCATGAGTGAGAGTGGACAATCGGCTCCATGTGTCTTGAGGGACTGGACTCCGGCCTAACATCCCGCTCTCGTCCCCCAGGAGCCAGAGTCAGGACGGAAAGTGGGAGTTAACGCTGTCATTTGTGTTTTTACACTAAACTGTCCTCATTTGAGCGGTGTGAGGGAGAGTATGATACCTAATAAAGTCTGCATTTATAGCACATGCTGACTTTTGTTTTCTTGTTTTATTTTCTTTAGTACACGAATAATGCTCTTTTCTATGAATCATTATCATCATGCAAAATAATAGTCATTAAGCTACTGAAGAAGGCTACTGCACATTAGCTTCTGGATGTCCTGTTTATTCTGGACCGTTCGCATGTGAGTGTCATTAGTGCAGAATCACTCATATTCATGTGAGCTGCAGATAAAGTTAGCACTTCATAAATCCATATGGGACGTCCTGACGCAGAGGTTTATCGGTAGACCCCCTGACTCTGCTCCTGCTGGGTGGTAATTGGCTGTCTGCTTTACTGATTCTCAGAGAAAACAAACTATGAATTTTGAGTAAAGCCCAATCTTTGATATAAATGAGTGAAGAAGTGTTTAGACTTCGATGGAATGAGCATCATTAACACATCAAATTCCAACCATGATAAAATACCCATAATTCTAGTGTTATCTACACCATTTGTAGTCATGCTAACACAAGATTATCCAATTTTTGTTTCTCATGTTACTTTTTTCAACGTTAGTTCAACGTGTATATTCTGTTTCTGTTGCTATACTCAAAGCCTCTATTTCCAAATATAAAACATAATGTGCATCCATTACCAGTAGTAGAACCACTATGTGTCTGGGCAGCCAAGAATACACACTACTTCTGTAAAGAAACAAACTACAACCATGTGCACACAAACTGTATTTTTTTATTTACATAAAAACATCAAATCTCTAGATTTATGTGGCTCAGTAAAAAAAAACCTTATCCAAATTAAAACCCTACAACTACCAAAAGGAAGAGGTGGTTGGGGCTTACTTTAGAGCGTTGTTGTATTGATGTGACCTGGAGAACGAGACACAATGGAAAAATACTGTAATGTTGTGCCGGAGGTTCCTGTACAGGCCTTAATGGCAGACGACAAATGGGTCGAGTCATTTGGAGGAAGCTGTGGAATCCCTGGGTAAAATCTCTTCTTACAACATGGAACAAGCTAATCAATGTAAAAATCTTAAGATGGTTGGCTTATGACCAAAGTTTTAAGCCAAATAGCACCGGCCAGAGATTTAATATCTGGACAACAGAAGGCATAAGAGTTTTTTACCAGATTGTAAAAAAAGAAAGAAAAGAAAAAAGAATGATATAATGAAAGAAAACCCTGGAGAAACAGGACTTTTATATGTATCTACAAATAAAACGTTGTTGTAACCAGGAAATCAAACAAAGCAACACCCATTATAACCCTTTTATTGAAATCGTTATTAAGCCATATAAATCTAAACTTTCAAGGGGAATAATATCTAACGAATATAAATGCATTAATGACCTGGACAGCCAAAATACTAAACATTTTTAAAACTAAATGGGAAAAAGAGGATAATTTTGGAATTCTATTGGAAAAATGTGACCCGTTTTTTGGCCTGTGGGCTTTATTAGACAGACCAGCTGAGCGTGAAATGGGGATGAGAGAGAAAGAAGGATTTGAACTCACAACACTGCGGCCGGCACCTGGAGTCTGGCATGTGTGCTGCCACCTTAACCACTAAACCTCCGGGCCATAACCATGTGTTCTGGGACTGTCCTGTTGCACAAAATATTGGACAGAAATGAGCAAGGCAAAAACAAGGTGTTTTTTACATCATTATGCAACTCAATTTCAGAACTACATATTTGGGCCTCAAAACCCCTGCCATGGACAACATGAATGGATACCTTTGGAACATACTGTATTTCTGGCAGCTGGAAACAAAAGCAATGACACAAACTGACGATTAAGGACTGACATACGGAAAATCGCATTTTAAATCAACTTGATAGAAACTGGCCTTTTATTTTGGACCTTATAACCTGTGACTTTCTTTTTTTCCTAAATTCTTATTTTCAGTTATACCTCATTTGTTTCTTGTTTGTTTTTGTTTTATGTTTTTTAATTTTGAAAAAAGAAAAATAAAAACATCTAAACTGTAACTTGGCCTGAGATTGTCTTCATGGAGACAGAAATAATAATTTAATGCCATAGTTTGGAACATTCCAGACAAAGCAATAACCCTCCATCAGTAAAGTTGCACAGTGCCGCAGTACTTCAATGTTATTAATATTCCCTCCGGATTGTCAGACCTTCATAAAACTGGATCATGGCTCATAATCTTTGAAATTGAAATTGCATTGGACAAATGTAAAAAAACGTATCCATAAAACAACTATCAAATCTTTTACCAACTCTGTGAGAAGACCACCATTTCCTGCACACTATTAAAAATGTGTCCTCTGAGCTGCAGCTGTCATTATAAAAAAAAAAACGTAAATGTAGTGTTCAACCAGAATCCTCTGTTTGTCACATTTACTTTCACTTTCACAGTACTATGAATACTATCACCAGGGTCCTTTCATTGTAAATATATGTAATAGACCTCAATACATATAGTTTTAGCAATTATAAATGCTTAATTGGCAATACACCTTTTCTGATTCTGATTTTAATGCTATTACCGTATTTTTCAAACTATAAGTTGCACAGGAGTATAAGTCGCATCAGCCAAAAAATGCATAACAGAGAAGAAAAAAACATATATACGCTGCACTGGAGTATGAAATGCGGTTGCAAGTGTGAAAATAACAAATAATATAAAATATAAGTCGCTACGGAGTAGAAGTATATAAGTATAAATAAAAGTATAAGTCGCACCCCGGCCAAAACTATGACTTATAGTCCGAAAAATATGGTACATTGAATCGACTTTGTGTTTCATGTCATTTGAGTCTTTAATATTTTTTGGAACATTTGAGCAAGTGAACGTATAAAGGTACAATGTTTCGTAGAATAATCTGACTGTCTGTGTACCTACGGGAAAATAAAGACAACATCATGTGTCCTTTAGTTTATTACCGTATTTTCCGGACTATAAGTCGCACCCTTTTTCATAGTTTTGGCCGGGGTGCGACTTATACTTATATTTATACTTATATACTTATACTTCGGAGCAACTTATATGTGATAATATTTGTTATTTTCACACTTGCAACCTTATTTCATACTCCAGTGCAACTTATATATGTTTTTTTCTTCTCTATAATGCATTTTTTGGGTGGTGCGACTTATAGTCCGGAAAATACGGCATTTGTATTGAATGTTTTTTTGTTTTTTGTTGTTTTTTAATCCAAACACTAGTATTCATTACGAAATAAAAATCTTTTTCAGTTTTCACAATTCCCTTCAGTCATTACCATTATGAAACGAGAGACATTTTGAGGGGTTTCGTGGATGTGAAAGTTCCTCGGCGGTGTCTCGTTGCTTTCTCTCATTAGAACATTCCCTTGGTGTTTATAAACAGTGTGTAAGTGACGGCCCGTGATGGATGTGCGCCTCCTATCACCAGCTCTTCCTCTGAACTCCCCACCCTCTAACGGTTCCTCTGCTGCAGTTTCACAACCACACACATGTCCTCCGTCGCCCTGGGTGGGCCCTTAATGTCCCGAGTGAGCACTATTATGAGAAAGTGTGTCCGGTAGTCATTATTTATATTTGGGAGGACATTTAGTTGCATGTTAAAGCGATGCTATGCCATTATTAGCAAGGAAATTTAAAAATAGCTGCCTGCTTCATCAAGAGTCATGTACTCAAATTGGAATATAATAAGGTGTAACGGGCGCTGCTGGTGTCATTGTGCAAACTGAGGCACTGCATGGGCGCGAGAGGACCCGGCTGAATTAAAAATGTATGTCTTTGCAATAAATTGTTAATCACTCGACGCAGGACAGCCATTCCAAAAGTCCCCTTGTTAACCCAGAAGATCCGACAGCCCACCTACAATAATTTGCATGTATATAGTACTTTTTAAGAGAGAAAAATGCAAATAATAGTGACTGTTGGCGTAATATTCATTTAAAGTATCACATTTAAACTAAAAAACATTACAAGTGGATTTCAAACTCAATATTATTTGATGTTTGTTTAGTGGAACACCTTTGGGGGGCCCTTAACAGCACCCTTTGGAAACCATGGTCCTAAGAATTAAATTAACTTGTTTTGGGCCAGTCTAGACTCTTTATTGTCTTTTGGATTACAAACTGTTCCATTTTCAATGCACATGGATCCAAAACAACCTGAAAACATTCTCTCTATGGCATTGTCTGTCTTTAGCTTTTCTCATATTATTGACATTATTTTGTTAATCATGTATAAGTCCCAGCAAAAAACAAGCCATTCTTTCTGACCAAACGCAGCTATTGAGTTTCTGCATCCAAGTGTCCAGATGCACATTTTGTCACAGCTCTGATCGTTCGTTCAATACATTAAAATATTGTTTGTTACTATTGAAAGTTACATTATTTGACCATGAAAAGTCTGCCTGCATGATCTTCCAAAGGAAATGTGGAATATGCAAGGAAATCGTTGGTTTAATAAATGGACCACCTTATACATCCTATTCAACTAATATGAGCGTTTATTCTTCATTCTTCAAGTTTTCAGCCGAGAAGCAGTGGTTAAGACAGCAGCAAATGAAGAAAAACTACAGAGCTGTCAAGGCCTTCAGCAGCAGGTCAAAATGTCTCTGAGGGGCGGGGTCAGAGGAGGTTAGAGTTTAGAGGTCCAAGTTAAGGCCAAGCGCAGGACCAGGGGGGGGACAGTAGTATTTCACTGTAGTCATAATTATGATAATGAATGACACAATTTTGAAGAGCAAGTCACACAATACAGATACATGGATAAAGGCCATCTTTTTTAATAATTTAATTTCCACAATACAACTGACCATAAAAAGTACAATCATCAATTTATTAAAATGCACTTAAAAAGTGATCAAAAGAAAAAATGATTTTTTTCTCTCTATAATACAGTACAGAACAATATAAAGACTAAAGAATTATTCTCAACCATTGTAAACAACCTTATATTAAATCTACCTGTCCAGCTCTTGAGCACATTAACACACACTTTTCCTTAAACGTTGGATGAAATACACCCTACGTTTAAGATTTTAAGGTGGTTGTGAAAATGGAGCTGAACAGAATGAAGCGAGTCCGTTGACATGGTCTAGCAACGTCCACAACACATGCAGATAAAAAGTGCAACATTGCTTTGTAAAGTGTGCCATTTTACAGTACAGTACACACTCCATAACCAAGGCTGTAAATGAAGTAATGGAATAGTATTGCGATGAGTGCACTAAAAAGTAGAATAGACTAAACTTGGCAATGCATCACATTACAATGTCAGTTGAGAGCGCTGATTCAATCTAAAACTGTGCGTCATAAGCATTGAACAATGGCACATTTCGAAACCTGTGGTATTAAAGAGGTATAAAAATGTTTATGAAACGTTATGTAATAATAAATAGAATTTAAAGTATTAACTATAATGTCACTGAACTGAGTGACAAACATGGCTCCGGGCCTTAGCTTCCCAATAATGGTGACGCCTCTTCCAAGTTCAAGTTCAACTGCTGTGAATGACGATAAATGAAGAACTGGAAGGAAATCTGAAAATAAGGGTTAAGGAAAGAACAAGGAACAAATCTGGGAATATTCAACCAAATATATACATTTTAAAATAAACATGTAGCGAGAAATGCCAGTGATGCCTTTTGTCGAGTTAAAAGGATACGATGATGTCTAAAGAGAGAGTGCCGAGGCTGCCGATGAGCCAGGGCAGGTGGTGGACCACGTAGCTGCGCTCACCTTGTCCTACATCTGGGTTCTTCAGCAGGACACTCAGCCCGTACATGGTGTTCCCAAGGATGACCAGCGCAAACAGGAAGAAAGACACCCCCTCTGTTGACTTTCTAGTAAACTACAAGAAAAAACACACATTTGAAGGAAAGGAGGATTATGCATGATAATGCATTTTAATGTAATTTGATACTCACATTGGTGTACATTTGTGGAAGTCTGGAGCACAAGTAAAGCACTGATGACAATGAGCCAATAGTGAAACCAATGATTTCTTCAGTTGTAAATTCCTTAAAAAGCAGAAGGACAGAACATAAAAAATAAGAAGATCCATTAGAATGAAGGTTTAATTAAAAGCTTAGCATGGTACACAGTGCAGTTGATTTACAAGAAGGAAATATACTATGCATATGAATGGTGTCATGACAATGATAAGATAAGATAAGATAAGATAAGATATTCCTTTATTGTCCCACATGGGGAAATTTCATTGGTGCAACGCAGGTAGATACAGAGGTAGATACAGAAGAACAGATCACTTATAGGAAGTCTGAAAAACACTTTCAGTAGAAGATCTCCTATAAATAAATAAAAACTCCCATAGACAAATAAATAAATAAATACCATTGCATGTGTCACGACAGCACATAGATTGCACATGAATATTGCACTTTGTTGAGTATAAATTGTTATGCACACATGATGCCATAACATTGACAGTGGCAATTAATCTGCTCCTGAACGAGGTTAGGATGAGATTATGTTAAAAAGGCAAAATAGCAGCAACATAAGAACTAAACAACGGGGAACTGTGTGTTACACCGTTTAAATGCACCGAAGCTGAGTCTAGAACAATATATTCATTTTGACTATGTTGCTCACCTCTAATTATAAATCATAAGTAAGGCCTTCCTGGGGAGCAGAGCACACTGGGAAGTGTGAGCTTGAGTCACATCACTCACCTGCTCAAGGCCGCTGTTAGAGACTGAGAGCAAAGCACGGCTCCTGAACACAGAGGCGTCTACTTCCTGTTTGGTGTCCAGAAGTGGGACCTGAAAGAAACTGCCAGAGAAGCCTACGACACAGGCCATGCCGACTACATGGACAAGGGTCCGTTCTGTTAAAAAATTATGAAAACATTCAACACCGAGACAGCACATTACACGCAACTGTTGATTTAGCACTTATCTACTACTCCCAAATCACACATGGAGAGATGACGGGTGAGCACTTAACAGAACACGTGCAAGTTATTTAGGGGTGTAATACTTACGATCCTGTCTTTTATTCCTTAACTTATAGTAGGCATACATGCCTAACATCAACAGGTCTGCTGCCACATAATACACTGCAGTATAGGTCTGCAAGACAAAAAGTACATTAACATTTGAGTGTTGGTAGAATTACTGTAAAATAACTGTAAAAGTTAGTTTACCTGAAGTGGTAGTTGATCGGCTAAGTAGGAGCCCACCAAGTTACAGGAGTCTCCCCCCAACCACAAGAGCAGGAACCAGATGGAGAGAGCGCGGTCCATGTTCCCAGTTTTACAAGATTGGTGGTATTGTCTGCAATATCAGACAGTACAGTGACTCCACAAATTATTTTTATCGCAATTTTATGCAGAATTACTATTCGTATAAAGTATTTGTACCCTTGGAACATTTCCACATTTTGTCATGTCACGATCACTAACTTAAATAAATTGTATTGG
Organism: Eucyclogobius newberryi; assembly: GCF_026437365.1. Lineage (NCBI taxonomy): Eukaryota > Metazoa > Chordata > Actinopteri > Gobiiformes > Gobiidae > Eucyclogobius > Eucyclogobius newberryi. The sequence continues at coordinate 25,718,203 of NW_027315801.1, forward strand.
CATTTTTTGTGAAAGAGCAGCACAAAATGGCACACAATTGTGAAGTGGAAGGAAAATATACACAATTTCCAGAGGTACAGCATATTTAAGTATTCAGCCTCGCTGAGTCAATACTTTGTCTTAAATTACAGAGAGTCTATTGAAGAATGTCTCAACCAGCTTTGCTCACCTACAGACTGACATTTTGGACCATTCTTCAACAGCTCAAGCTCAGTCAGATTTGATGGAGAGCGTTTGTGAACAGCAGTTTTCAGATCTTGTCAGATTCTCGATTGGATTTAGGTCTGGACTTTGCCTTGGCCATTCTATTCACAACATGAATATATTTTGTTTTAAACCATTCCATTGTTGCTCTGGCTTTATGTTTAGGGTCGTTGTCCTCCTGAAGCTGAACCTCCGCCTCTGTCTGAAGTCTTTTGCAGACCTCAACAGGTTTTCTTCCAAAATTGCCCCGTATTTGTTTACATCCAACTTCCCTGAGCAGCTTCCTTGTCTCTGTTTAAGAAAAGCACTACTGCAGCATGATTCTGCACCACCATGTTTAACAGTGAGGATGGTAAGTTCAGAGTAATGTGTCGTGTTAGTTTTTCACACATTGTGTTTTGCTCTTAGTCCAAAAAGTTCAGTTTTGGTTTGCATTACGAATACTTTTTCGAGCCACTGTGTGTTTGAATTGGGGGTGAACAAAATAGAAATAAATTGATATTGTGGGATATTGTGTTTCTTTTGAATTGTCTAGACTTTAAACACTTATTTGAATGCTGTTGACATATAAATGAGTACAGTAGTGATTGATTGACCGCCATGTTCAATATATTGATTATTGACACATTATCATTTTGTGAGCCATGTGAAGCCAAGCATGAAAATAAACAAGACACTTACGGGAAAGAGGACACCATGAAGCACAGGATAGACAGCAGGCCGAGGTAGATGCTGGCCATGTCCCGTGCATCGTTTGCACACTCTCCAATGATCTCCCAAGCCCATTTGGATCCGTTGGGACATAACGTGGTAAAATTCCCAGAAGTGGTCCACACGGGGGCTGTATGTTTTAGGAGGTTTCCTGTAGACATGTTCTGCACTAGACAAGGATTCAGAGTGAATACAGTATTTCCACCCTCAATAATAGTAACCCCACTCATACTTATTTAGCGTTAACTAGGCAAAGGGAACGAGACATGCACTAAATTTGACCGCAACCAAACCGTATAATACGTTAAAATAAGCAAACACAACACAAGGTCCGCAGATTGAGAATGACATTTGAATGCAAGTCAAAAACAGTGTCCAGATGACCACAACTGAGTGCTTTTTTCTACAACAACAGTATGATAATTTCAAGTTTTGAATAACAGATAACAGAAACCCGTCTAATGGCTTCAAAAAGATAAAATAAAGACATGTAATACCTGTATATATTGCCTGCATCGACGCTGGTGCGCTAATCAAATCCTTTCACTGCAGTTGGACAAAGCGCTCGGACTGAACTGGTGAAAAACACGGAAGACCACTGTAAACAACAACCCAAACGTGACTAGTTTCTCAACTCTGATTGGCTGTCGGCAAACGTGCGTGCCTACGTCATTCAAGCACGTGACACGTCTGCGGCTACAACACTTCTGTGGCCGCAGTTTTGATCGGTTTCGCCTTCATGGAAATTCTCAACAGTCGCTGTAAAGTAAAACGCGACAAAATACAAATGTAACGAGCGGATACAATACGTTCTATTCGTTATTTCTCTGAATTCTGTCACGTTGGTGCTACTTTTCGTCGGAAACGCTCCCGGATGTCCCAGACCTTTACATTTCACATCGCCTCAGCACATATTAACTCTCTGTGCTAAAGGCGATTAGTTTACGCCTTGTAGTAATTACTCATTAGTCCAAAGATGCCATTAGTTTGAGGCCCCAAAATCGTGCACATTTTAGAAAACAGTTGTGAAAGCATTAATGCAGTGGTTTCAGGCTCACAGCATCAGGACAAATCAAGGAATCACAAGCACCAGAGTGAGAAGTTATGGTTTAGTCTGAAGAAGAGACTTTGATTTAACAGTGCAACGAAGAATGTTTGTTTCCACACAACCCTTTAAAAGCAAACCTAAGCCACTAAACTAAAACGACCAGTTCATAACAGTCAATGGATCAGTCTTTGTAGAGTAAGTAGAATAAGACACCGATGTTAATGCATTGAGTAACCCTTTAAATGAAGCCTCAAAATATGAAATCTTTCAATGAAAGTTGTACTTTTGCACCAGATCTAGTTATGAGGATGTCATCAGCTGACTGTGTGTCACAAAAGGACTGATACAGCACTACAGCATGCTGAGTCTGCAGAATGCTTCCCAACCAGTCTGGTCATGTGAAGTAGAAACTACATTCTTTAGTTGGGAAGAAAAAAATTGAAACTTGTCGGGGTAAATTGAAGGTGTAGATTTACAATATTATTTTTTGTTATTGGTACGAGCCATTCCATGGAATGGAATGCAACTAGTCTTTGTTATTGCCTGGTTTCTTCTCATTATTCTTCATGGGCATTTTTGACCCCCTGAACATTGATGAATGTCACACATGGGACATAGACGCGATCGACTCGGCCCAAACTCTAATAAATGGAGCTTGCGAGAACGCCGGTCGCTACAGTGCCGACTAGTTCAAAAAAGAAAAAACATGAAACTTAATCTTTGGCCTAGGCACATGAGACTTGGGACAGTGATAGAGCTACCTTTGACCTCTGACCTTTGACGAGTAAAACACACCTGGCAGCATCGCTCTATGATAAACAGGAAGTCAACCATGTTGAATCAAAGTGGCACCGCCACGTTTGACTTTTTTCTTCAAAATCGTTCTTGTCCTAGGTTTTTTTTTTTCCGATTGAGCTCAAAACAACACTTTTTGCATCTAAAGACATTGGAATTTTATATTTAAAAAAAAATGATATTCCTTACGGTCTCCACGTAACACGTTCTCAAAAAAGGCTTAATTTACAAGTCACACCTAATGGAATTGATCTACGGAGCTCATATTTCACTCACTAATGGGTTTTTAATGGTCTGATTGGAAATAATAAATACCCATGTAACAAATTTACTCTATAGCGCCCCCTACCAATTGTGTGAAAAACTCAACATTGTCTGATTTGTTTGAAACTCATGGACTATATTCTCCTCAAGACGCCATGAAAAAAAGTGCATAGCAGATATTGTGTATTTTCACAATTGGCCAGGAGAGGCGCAATTAATGCTTTCACTTCCTCTTCTTTTATTTTGATGGAACATTTCCTCTCGTGGTCTAGCATTAGCATCAGCATTAGCGGCAGGTCTCTGTTGCTAGGTGACGGAGGTACAGGGAGGAGGGGGTTTAAAGAACAAAGTCTAAGAATGCAGTGTCGGGGCAATCGCGATCAAAACACGGTCGCGCGGGTGGCCATCATCGCCGCGGCTTTAATATTATTGTATTCATCACAAAGAGATGCGTTTCTAAATAGGTTACCACAGTCAGAAAAATACTGTAAATATAAAACTGTAACGTACTAATTGACCATTTATTTTTTGCAGTTTATTATATTTTGATGTGAGCTACTGTTTTCTTTGTGGATCAATAGTTTGTCAAAGTCTAAGATCTTATTTTTCTTTAAAGGGCATGTAGAAATGTTTAGTTTTAAAGACAACAAATACACAGTAAATAAATAACACATTTTATATACATACTACCAACGCAATATGCCAATATCTGTATTTCAACAAGTTTTATTGATGCAGCCAAACATCTATTGAGATACCTTCATGGTCTAGATTCTCTTATTTACATAATGCTTCCACATAGTCTTACAAATACTTCTGGTAATTTGTAGTACACATACGATTCTGGAAACAACATATCTGAAGTATTATGATAAGGCAAATGTCACAAGTAATATACCGATGAAAATGTATTGAAAAAAAATAAAGACTTGTTTTATAACTTAAATGTTTCAAAGAATGTAGTCCTTTCGAGTTTTCTGTACAGTGAATTGAAAAATGACTGCAGCTCGTGTTTGCATGTCCGCAAAAGTTCACGTTAAAGCAAAGTCAGAGTTAAGAGGAGTTTTGGTCTGAAACAGCGTAGAGCATATTTTATACGTTCATCTCAAACATGAAGAGGGAAACAGTCACTGGTGTGCGCTTCACTTTATGTGGAACAATTTCTCATCCGTTTTTAATCGTTTTCGTCTGGGTTGTACAAAGTCGTCCTCAGAGTCCTCTGAATCTTCTTGGGTTTGCTTTTCCTCCACAGTTTCCGGTTCAGGATTATCAGGGAAAGTCTGTCCAGGGAATAACTCCAGTAACTTCTCCTCAAAGTACAGGCTCACTGCTTTTCCGGAGATGGCCATCTCTGATCCCACCTGAGGGGGGGAAAGTGGTGCGAGAGTGGAGAAGGGGTGTGGAGTGGTGTTGGGCAGGAAGAAGAGGTCAGGGTAAAGGAAAAGAGGAGAGAAATTAGAGCTGGTTAAGAGAACTCTGAAGCAGGACATCCTCAGTCTAACCTTTTCTCCTGTACAGAGACATCCCACTGAGGCTTCATGAAGGAACCCTAAGACCACAACTCACTAGAGGAAAGATGACTTTCATTGTTTGCACTCAAAACAATGTGTGTGCTAAATGTTTATTGTCATTAAAAGCAAAGTCAAAAGACACTGGTGAAACAATTGTATGGATTAATAGGTGTTTTATCTTGATATAAATCAAGAAAAATGTGGACCTAGATCCAGACATTCCAGTTAAATATAATTATACTAGTAAATAAGAGATATTTTTAAAAACACAGACTTAGCACACTCATGTCATTGAACACGATTCCATGGAAGAACTGTATGGAATGAGTTGGACAATAATTAACAAGAGCCAAATCCATGTGAGATAAGATTAGTGGACCTAAACAATGCGAGTTGCCTTCTACTACCCGACGACATATATACTGAACTAAAAAGGTCTAACTCATTGGATTACATAATTATTGAGCTATGACTTCATAGAACCTTGGTGGGAGTGGACAGGGCACCTGTGCTCCAGACACTGAAGCTCTTACCTGGTTATTAATCTGTTTCTTCTCATCATAAACCTGGATTATTCGAGACATCTGAAGAGGGGCAATAGCATTACAAGTGAAACAGAGGGGGCAAGAGAAAATGTCAATACACAGGTCACATTAGAACAGAGGAATCAGCCGGAGAACAGCGCTGACTGATTACTTCAGACTTCACTATGGGCTGCTTATCTTGTACAATATATGGTGTTACTCCTAGAATATTCCACATGTCTAAATCTATTGTCATAAGTGCCAAACTACTGTTTGTGAAGATTGAAGATATAAAATGTGGTAAACTGGAAAACAGAAAGAAGAGGATTTCAAGTACATGCAAGGTTAAGTAATATGAAACTAAACTTGTAAATACAACACAGGTCACATCCTAAAATAAGCTAACCATTATTTATAGGTAGCTTTAAATTACTGTGTAACTTTCTGGAAGTGGAATGATACATTTTAGTCTATTTTATGGCTAAAAAGTTGTACAATGGGGCTTTAAATACATAGTCTGGTTCTTCTGTCATCCTCATCACCTACAAACCAAAGGTTTCATAAAGCACTGCTAAAATAATTCAATTTACATTTCAGGGACTATGACAACTGATAGTTTCTGCTGAATTCATGGTCATTGATTGTGTGAAACAGCCACAACCTGCTGTAAATTGCATTATTCCCCCCTCGAGAGTGAAGATGAAGCGTGATCAAAAAACACAAACTCTTCACTAAATTTGTACATGTGACACACACACACACGCACGCACACAGTCCCCAACGGTTCAGTAACGCTGTGGTATAATGGTTAAACACAGTGGCTAATCATGAAAACGTCTGATTAAGATGTAAAATGTTAGGGTTCACACAGAGTGCAGGCAGTGTCTTGAGGAAACGGTGAGACCAAAGACTGAAGCTAGTGTTAGTAGAAGCTGCTTCACTAAGCAGACTACAAGGTCAGGTCAATACGGCACCTTTTACAATCATTACCTAAGCATTCGAGAGGAGGAATATGATCTTTGTCAGGATGGACTGACCTAATGTCTCGGAAACTGTTGGAAAAACCAAACTAATTGCAGATCGGGAAAAAGAACAAAACTTAAACTAAAATGTGATAATCCATATTCAGAACTATATTGACACTGAGAAAGCTGTACCAATCCCATGATTATCGTTTTAAAATACAATGTAAATGTGCCATAGGACAGCTGACTGATGATGCCACATTCCATGATTACATTTCAGTTTAGGTAAAATGTATTTGGTACAATAGCATTTTACATTCACAGATTGTAGTTCATTAGAACGGGATGCTGTATGGACCCTAGTGACATGCACACACACAATGCTGCCATTCCCCAAAGCCAGTGCCGGAATCATGCTGCTCACCTCATTGTACTGTGCACAGTTCTTGAAGATGAGACGGATGTCGGACACAAACTCCTGCATGGACTGGTAAAACTGGGAGCTCCGCACCTGCAGCTTCTTCTTCACTTTCTTCAAATCCATGGGCTTCTTTATAATCTTGTAGTAATTGGGTACCTGCAACAAGCAATCAAACATTTTCTATAAAATACTATACAAAACACACAAATACAGGCAAATTAAATAAAATTTTAAGTCTTTGCAGGTGAAACAATTTTAATACTTACTGAAGAAGAGACTGGCTCCCTGAAGCCAACGCTGAGCTCATGACAGAAGATGTAGAGCAGAAGGCGTTCACATCTCTGCAGAAAAGAGAAAGATTTAGTAGAGTTGTTCTAAAACAGACCAGGCTATAGAGATGTGCTGTCGGAGACACAGACCCTTTGGTCCTCAGGATTGAGGGACGGCTCCCCCTTCAGTTTGCGGTTCTCATCACAGTACGGGATCTCTGGGCTTGATAGACTCCGGCAGAACGTACACAGGAAGTCCCCCCTAAAACAGAAAACTATTTTAAGGCCAGACTCCAAGAGTAAAGGGATTGGATTAAATAATCCAAGAGCAAAGGGATTTCTCTCTGCCCAACATTCTAAACCATACATACGATTTAGGCAAGAGGTGAAATATTAAAAATAAATGAATCTAGTATTGATTTCCAGCAACTAGTTTGAGACCTCTATACCTAAATGTGACCACACAAAAGTACCCACAACTTTTGTTTCTAAAGAATAGTTTTGCAAATGACATCAAAAATATATGACGCTTAATATAAATTTGAAATAAAATGTCTGAGGAAGGTTAAAGGGACCGAAACGTTGTGCTAATGATGTAAATGAAGAGTGAGACAGCGTGCTGTCATTTTCTTAAAGTCGCACAGTCAAGTGTGCAGAGTCCACCCAGTATCACAATATTAAAAACCTAAAATATTAAGAAAGACATCATCTGCATTTTAAGAAGCCTTACTTGGGGAAGATTTTAATGGTGGGGACGTGGCATCTCATATGGAACACTTTGGGACAGCGGTCGCAGCAGAGAAGGTCGCCTCCGTTGTTGCACACGGCACACCAGTCTTCATTGGGGTCATCCTCCTTTGAACCCTGATTGGCAGCTGAAGCCCCGCCCTCTGGCCTTTTGCCAGTGCTGCCGTTGGTAAGTGGTGTGCTGCTGGAGGATGAGGTAGTGGTCAAAGTGGATGGGAAAGAGGACGGGCCCAAACCATTCAGGCCCGCACACATTTGGGACTGCGACTCTTGCTTTATGAGCTCATCCAGACCCCTAAGAGCGTCCTGGCCCGACACAGATGATAACACGGATGATAACACGGGGTGAGTGCTGTCCTCAGTGCTGCTCATCTGCAACAAAAATACCAATAATGCAGAAACATGTTGGGAAAAAATTTCTAGTGCGCAAAAACCGGGGTCCTACCATGCACGCACTCCTTCCATCTTTGCCCCTCTCCGTCTTAAACGAAGTGGCACACGTGTAGTTTTCTTCAGTGCCAGGCTCCTGTTTTACACGGACCTGTTCCCCTGATGTGCCGGCTGCTGCTCTCCCAGACGAGCTACAGCTATCACACGTTCAAATTATTCCACAGGCTTTCTGCACAGTTGGTAAAATAAAGCTAATGTGTTTTTACAACAACATACCTGCCCCTGCTGCCTGTGCTGGATGTGCTGGAAGGCCGTGCTGGTGTGTGGGCATTGGACAGCCCTGATAAACACGGAAAAAAAAAATCAGGCAAAAAGCAAAACCAAAAGGCACTCACCCTCTTGGAAGGGGTGCAATACATTTCTAAATAAGGTAATACAAATTCAACGTTTGAGTATGCGATGCCAGCTAATTCAAAGCAGAATTGCATTATAAAACGCCTCTAGTCACTTTGCAATTTGGTGTATTATTCATTCACTCCTCAGGCACACTCTTGCCACTAATGAACTGGGACAGGCTGGTCCCTCCACACCACCACCAAACATAGTCAGAGTAAGTCACGTGTCTGTCTTGCCTGCGGTGACACAGCATGCGTTAGGTTACATTTTACCTGATGAGCCCGGAGAGTGTGTGGACAATCCTGGTGATGTGTTCATGTCCAATTGGCCTTGGTGAGTGCTGATTTGGATGTATCGGGAAAGGAGGTGTCCTAGGCTACTGGAGCCCGCGTCCTCAAGCTGAACAGACAACGCAGTGAATGTTAGCAATAATCATCAACCATGTGCTGGAATCATCATCATATACAAATGTGTAGCAAATCAAGATTTCACACATACTGTTTATAATGCAGCTGCTATTATCTCATTATCTAAACTAGGATGCATGTTTTAACAAACCAGTGACCAGGCAGAAAGATGACTTAACGTGCACATGACAGGTTAAACTACACATTTCATTAAAACATGATTGTATTCAAAATTAGACAAAATGGACATTTTTTGTTGATGTTCTTAACGTTACTTCCTGGTTGGACCTGAGCAGCAGATGTGACACAGGTAGAGGTAATTCTACAACTGTTACCTAGCAACCATGCGGTAAACAAGGGCAAAAATCCATAGAAATCCATAAACAGTTATGATTTGACAAATAATAATACATAACATCTCTGCTTTGTTAAATGATTGTTTAAACCATCAGAAAAATGTGTCAATTGTGTGTAATTTTCCATGATTGTCCATGCACGTCAGGGGATTTTGTTGAAGAACTCATCTCTACTTACTGTAATTTTCAATTTTCCTTTACAAACTGACACTGTAATGATATTTACCAGAGGGACCAAATAAAGTGACAATTATAGAAAATATGAGAACCTGTCATATGCACTTTGACACTAGGGAGCGCACATGAGAAACCTTTGCGATGGAGTGTCCACCTTTTAAACCGTCCTACATTTCTTGAAACCATTTCTTTAAATTGAGTCAAACCTGAATGGGTGGAATCTCGGGCAGACAGGGCAGGTTCTCTGGGTTTGTTACAGATGGGATGAGCTCGATGGGTCCAAGGATGGGGCTGGTCGGGCCGCGATGAGTGTGCGCTCCAGCCATACTGGCGCTGGTAGGACTGGTGGGGTTAGCGTTGTGGAGGGAGGCGACGGGGAAGGGGCCCGCGTGGCCTGGGTTTGAGTGCTGTGCAAAAGAACGACAGACAGCATGAGGATACAGATTTAACAGATTTAGGAAGTGTGAGAGGAAATGGGCAAACAAAAAAGGCATGAGGACAAGTTATGACAGGACAGGATGTAGTGTTGGGTCATTTGTTGTTGAAGTTCGAGTGGTACAGTCATGCATGTCAGTAACGCTACACATGCTGCACAAGACAGATGATAAAATAAGAAAATGGTGTCAAACCCCTGATTGTAGTAAGAAACGAAACCTTTGGTGGCTCAGCTCAGATTCTAAAGACATCTGGACACAAAGAAACAGGGGCTACATGTAGTGGGGCTTCACCTGGCTTTACAAACATCAACACATATTAAGGCGGGCAGAGGTCTGTGAGAACTCGCTGGAGAAAGTACTATTTAAAAAGGTTAACGGGCAAGTGAAACCTGATTTAGTTTTTAGACAAATTCATCCTTTCTATGTATTCAAGAGATAAAGACAAACAATTAAAGGTATTAAAGAGAATTCAGTGAGGCTAAAATGTTTATTCACGAGATCTTTGAAGAAGAACAAAGTGGAGAGAAACCTTGACTAACCTTGCTGCAGCTAACTCTATATAATTTATTTTTTATAAGATTAAACGGATATTGATGAATAAATAATAGTAATGGCCCCTCCTTTTAAATAAATTGTTTAAAGGCAGTCAAATATAAATTACATGTAATTATTTTCCAGCACTTTGAAGACATTTTAGGCAATGTAAAAACCTACAAATTTTTCTATAATAGGGGGACATTATAACATGAGACAATCCTCCCCCAGCTGGACAAAATCATCCTCAATCTTTATTTACAATCATTTTAGAAGAAAATGTGACTTTCTCAGGCAGAGGCTTAGTTTGTGAGGCTTAATAGACAGACTGACATTTTTCTTCTCATGCGTTTGTGTCGACACTAGAGCAGAGACAAGGCGCGTGAGGACTTCTACCAGGCCAAAGCTGGCACGCTGTAGGTGGCCTCTAGCGACATTTTGTGAGAATACAACAGGGTCTGATTGGACAATCTAATTAAAAAAACAGCAGCTTTTTTTATTATTTCAGTTTACGTGTGTTTAATAATCGTTTATGGCCTTAATTTCAGTAGCGCTTAGTTAATACTTTATTTCCCCCCCTCTGATACAATTTATTCAGGCAAAGTACCAACTGATAAGTAAGTGAGTAGTGAGAATATTTTGAAATCCACAAAATTCACATGCTGTGTTGCATTCATGCAGTGGACAGGATTTGGAGAGAGTAATGGAGGGGGTAATTTTCTCTGATGCTGGCTTGTATAAAATATGGGCGCAATTTAAACTACTTTAAAAATGCTTTTTGGAAAAGAACAACAACACACAATTATATATTTTATATAATATATATTATATATACAAAGAAAGATGGTACACAGAAGTGATGTCTTTTGAACTGCGAGTGTGCCGCAGGTCAAGAAATTCCCATTTCAGTGCAGGGCGAGGTATAAAATGCACACCGCTGTATCATATGCCTGCGTCTAAATTCGGTTCCTCATTAGACCTTTCTCAGTGAATACGAGTTGGATTGTAATGAAAACATATATTGAAGCTTACAGAGAACACATCCGAGTTATCCCTACTTTTCCCTCTGTCCTTGATTACTCCGTGTGATCTGATTTACCTGTGTCTGTGTCTTCACATCTGGATCATCTGCTCCTGAGCTTGTGCTTAACGTTGTAACATTAAATATTTACACATAAAGATGGTCCACGGTAGTGATGCATGGGTTGTCTTTTGACCCGCTGGTGAGGACGGGCCAAGAAATTTAAATTGCGAGAGGTTATAAAACTGACTGCCGTATATCGCATGTACGTGCTCCACGTGTATCTTTGTGTTTAGCCGGGCCTAGATTCAGTTCCTTATTAGACTAATTTCCAAAAACGTCTTCTACTACAGTGTCAAACGCTTCTGCTCCATGCTAGAATGCCCCCCTGTGGCCGTTAGCCAGTAACATAGTGGCGTACACATATGTATGCATATAGGTTTGTTTGTGTATGTATGTATGTATGCATGAATGCATGTATGCATGAATGCATGTATGTATAAAGAAAGAAGGAAAAACAAAAGCATTACACCCAACTTCTGCATAACAGGACCATTAAATGGCATTAAGCAGCATTAGCCAAGATTTAAAGAAATCTATTTTTGACAACTTTAACTCTTACACTCTCCGTATTTGAATTTCTTCAAATGTGAGATGCAGTAGAGCTATATCTGCAGCGTGAAGTGAACAGTGGCTGCACTGCATGTTGAGAAATTCAGTTTTATTATTCAAAAGGACTGCGGGCAAACCCACCTGTCTCTGGAGCTGTGCCTGCATCATTTGAGGATAAGGCTGTCCGTTGTGTCTGGGCTGTGCTGCAGGCATGCGGCCCTGCGAGGGTCCTGGCAGGCGCATGTGGTGAGTGGAGGAGGGGAACATGGGGGGCCCCGAGGCACCGTTCATACCCCCAGGCCCTCGAGGAAGCTGCTGCATACTGATGAGCCGGGGAGGCTGCACAGAGACACACAAGAGAAGGCAATAAGGTTACTGCACAATGGAATAAATGACATGTGTTACATTTATGCTTACCCACCCAGTGGTAATTTAACATCTAACAGTAATGTATGGACGGTTTTCTCTTCACGGAGTATATTGTAAAACAGAAAAAAAATCAGACCATTTGACAGGCGGCATCTATTGGTAAAATATTAGTTCGATTGCAAACCCAGAAGAGCCGCGTGCATCACAATTTAGCACTTAGGGAGTAGAGCATGCAGAGCGTTAGTGTTCCAACTTTGCATTTTTTTCACCGTCTGAAATAGATCATCTTAAGCCATGCACACGGCCAACAACTTCCTAAAACAATACCGCTGAACATACACTAAGACGTAATATCAGAAGATCAGTGGAAATGTTTCAAGGGAATTGTCCATCAGAAAAAAACAACAAGACCAGCGTGAGTGCAGTAAGAGTGAAGCTTAGAAAAGAGAAAGCTTTTCTCTATAGTCTTTCTGGAAATCACCCGAGACGCTCCTGGACGCCGCTGTGAGGACCGGGCAGCAGGACTGAGAGGAGGGACACTTTTGTCCCGCGAGTTTAAATTACTCTCCTCAAACTGCCCTGACACAGGCGCTGCTGAACCTGAACTCTCCTATTGTAATGCTGCTAAAATTACTCCTCAGAGATGAATACAATTATTTGATTGATTGATTTGCAAATGAGCCTGAATACAGCGAAAGGAGAAATGTGTGAGACATGGAGTGTTAAATGATACCTGTTGCACCAAAGCTGGCCCCCCCTGCCTGGGGTGCTGCTGGGACATCTGTGAGGCCAGTCTCATCTGCTGCTGCATCTGCTGTTGCTGATGATGTTGTTGTTTCTGGGCGAAGGCGGCCTGATGCATGTGCTGCAGTCTGAGCTGGGCCAGGTTAATCTGTCCTGCGTGTTTGCTCGAGTGCACCTGCCCCGGAGGAAGAGGAGGGCCAGGGCCACCCACCACAACGTTCTGAGGCTGTGTCCCTGCGGGGGGCTTCTCAATTACCAGATTACCTACAGTCAGAAAATGACCAATCACAATTATAATACGATGGCCTGGAAAATAAATCTATCGTTCCATTTTATAGGTTGCTCACCTAGATTCACAACATTTTTGGCCCAGAACGTAGGGTCACAGAAGAAACGGACCACACCGTTGGACTGAGGTGGGGGCTCCACTCTGGCTTTAAAGAGCTGGCGGAGCTGGAACAGAATCTATACATATATATAAAAAATTAAGTTGAGATCCCTAATAAATGGAATGAATTGAAACATAACTAAGGCAGGGCAAAACAGAACCCAATGGAAATAGGACTAGTACCAGTCTCTTGCTGTAGAGCAGTGCGGTGCTGCTGCCGGTGGTGATGGCCCAGTGACAGAAGTTCAACACATGGTGGATCTGATGAGCCAGCTGAGTGGTGTCCTTGTGCATGGACGCGAGACGCAAGCCGCGCTCTTTGGTCAAACCCTGAAAAGACGCTTTCAGTTTACATTTCAGAACAGCTTGGCCGCGAGGTCCCCAGTAAAAAAAAAAAATTCTAACATGTAAAATAACACATAATGGTAATATAGGCAGCTCTAATGAGCCGTTAAGATGGATGTCTCACCTCTAACTGCTGCAGCAGGGATCTCCCCTTCTTATTGATCTCATTTATCAGAGTAAACACAGCAATTTTAATCTCATGCTCCACTTTCTTGTGCGTCTCATTAAGTTCTTTTAGCCTGGATGAATTAGACAATAAAACCCATCTTTAAGGCAGGCACCAAAGATAAAAAAACTCCAGAACGGTCATTTTAGTATTGTGTGTGCAAAATGAGCAGAAACACATACCTGGTTTGCACTTGAGACACAGTGAAATGGACAAAGTTCTTTTTCTCTTGAAGCTTGGCCATTGTGGCTTCAATCATGCCCTTCTGATTCAGGAAGGCTTCCTCCAGAAACTGGTACCTTGGGTAGGAAAAAAGAGCGGTTATTGTAATAGGATATACATCTCGAAATAACTCAAACATATCAAAAGCTACATTATACGTTCTGATGATTTAGGTTAGAAACAATAGGTTTATATGATATGATAAGTCTATAGACACAAAAACACACACATGAAGATGAACGGTTTATTTTTGTTTTTGGTTGCAGATATGGTCTCTGCAGTGAGGGGTCTGTACCTGTGCTCCTTGTGCTCCAGCAGCTGACAGTCTCTACACGTGAGAGTGTCACACGTCTCACAGAAGAGCTTCAGAGGCTCCTGTTTGTGGATGGGACAGAACACTGGCTTCTGTCCCGACGTCCCCACAGACTCTGTACACATAAAAGAGAAAGGAACAGAAATATTCAAACTTCTTAAAATAAAAGACAAAGATCATCTTTGAAACACTAAATGCAACAGGATAGACTTTGTTTACTACAAACAAAGAATCTTGGATTTTTTTTTATTTTGGGTGAATCAACACAAGAATTAATAAAATATGAACTCTAAGATGAATTAAATGAAACTAAGATAGTCTTTGGATTTACATGTCATTAAAGGCACGCCGAGTAAAATAGAGTAGAGAGTAGAGCTGTAGAACCCAGGAAGAATAGTCTTTATGTAAAGATTAATGAAGATCCAATTAAAAAATCTGTTTGTGTTTTATCAAAGAAACGGAAAATGCAGACATGAGCGTCAGGACGAGCTCATATCTAGAGTCAAATAAATGATTAAAATAAATAAATGCAAAGGAAAATGCACAGAATGGAAAGGTCTGATGGTGATTGTATGTATAATAGTCTACTAGAAGCATATCACAAACACACACATGCTCCTTAAGAGACATTTTTCCCCAATAATTAAAAATTCAGAGCTATAGTCTCATCCTTAAAAAACAACGAAGTCCTGACTTAATTGCCTATAGACTACACTAATGCATGTTCTAACTTATCCAAAAAAAAAAAGAAATTTAGCAAATTAACAGAAAAGGTGTTTGTCCTTCTTAGATTGGAACTGTAACCCATGTATGGAGACAAAAATGTAATTGTGACAAAACTGTATCGTCCCAAGCCTGGTAGGAAAACATTTAATTTAACGTGGTTCTAATTGGTTACTAACTCTTGAATGACCCCAAGATCGTGTGTATACTCTCTGATTATACCCACTTTCTACCAGATCACAGAACAAACCACAAATGTAATTCGTTTATAAAACAGACAGAGCCAAATAATTAGATCATTAACAAACTACAAAGAGTTTGAGTTTGTCCAGATTGATTCCTTCATGGCCCTGTATTACACGGGTGAGGGTCTAGCTGCCAAAAGTCCCAGATTGGGACGCAGACTGTATGAGGATGACGTAGATGCCACTACTGTTACCATGGCAACAGGCTATAAGCACATGTCTGTCTGTCAGTTGCTGCTCACTTATAACACTTGAATATTTCTTAACTCCAGCCTCTGAAAACAAGTGTACCTGTGTTGGCGTCCTCTTTGGTGCGGATGGTGTGGTCTTTAGTGATTTTGACCCTTTGGTGGGCCTCTACACAGGTCTTACACAGCCACTCGCCACACTCCACACAGAAACCTATTGTTCCTGCATTGTCCTCACAACTCGTGCACACCTGAAAACAGAATGAAACAAAATGCTGGGACTGAATAAGCAAAATTTACACAAAAATAATAATATGAACAACAGCAACAATAACTACTGTATAATGTTATGTGATGTTTTAATCCGGCCAGCTCAACATTTCCAATTTATATTTATACATTTATTATAGCATTTTTATTGCTAGAACTACAAGTCCCACAATCCTTTGCCGCCGCATCTCCCCTGCGCTACCGAGGGCTGAGAAGTGTAGACACGCGCACACTTTACAGACTTGAGCAGAGGTCTGAGCAGAAAAAGAGGTGTGATTTTAGGAAACGCGTGGAATAAAGAAAGGAGGCGGTTTTGTGGACATTAGATTGTTAGGAAAACAATCTTCAGTGATGAACCTCTGTGAGGAAATCATCCAATCCAGTGCAAACCTGGACAGATCAGGAGCCACAGGTAAAAACATAAGTCAGAGTGTAATAAAGTATGAACATGACAGAGTGAACTAATGTGACAGTGAAACTGTGTCCACACTAATGTGACCGTGAAACTGTACACGCTAATGTGACCGTGAAACTGTGTCCATGCTAATGTGACCGTGAAACTGTGTCCATGCTAATGTGACCGTGAAACTGTGTATACACTAATGTGACCGTGAAACTGTGTCCATGCTAATGTGACCGTGAAACTGTGTCCATGCTAATGTGACCGTGAAACTGTGTATACACTAATGTGACCGTGAAACTGTGTATACACTAATGTGACCGTGAAACTGTGTCCACGCTAATGTGACCGTGAAACTGTGTCCACGCTAATGTGACCGTGAAACTGTGTCCACGCTAATGTGACCGTGAAACTGTGTCCATGCTAATGTGACCGTGAAACTGTGTATACACTAATGTGACAGTGAAACTGTGTCCACACTAATGTGACCGTGAAACTGTCCACGCTAATGTGACCGTGAAACTGTTCTCATTAATGTGACCGTGAAACTGTGTCCATGCTAATGTGACCGTGAACACAAATACAATGACATATTTTTTTCAATAGATGAAGACTGTCAATAAAATGAACTTAAACTATAAAAATAGTCAGCTTATTTTGAGTTTGTGCAGCAACAGCTACATGTCTGTGATATCAATATTTCACATCAGAATCATATCACAAGTCCTTTTTCCTGTTCCTGCTGCATGAATAAGGAGCTGCCGCAAATCTGTCCACAAAGAACTGTTACTAGGCTTTATAAAGCTCTTTATTTCTTATAGTTTTATTTTTTACATTATGTTCGGAGTGTCGAAATGCAGCCCCCGGCCAAAAATTTGTTTGGCACCCCTGATTTAAATGATTCATTTCTTTTCAAGACTTTGAAAGAATTTTTGGGTAGATTCAGTCTACCCAAAAGTCAATTGAGAGTTGAGGACAATAAAGGATTATCTTATCTTATCTTAAGATTTGTGTCGACCGCAGACAGTCTTGAGGGCTTGGATGATACTTTTTTGGGGGCTGCTCTGCTGAGGGAACAAATCAACTTGGCTGCAAACATACAGCGACGCGCAATACATGAGAGAGACTAATCATCATATCATTTACTTACACGACTAATTATCATTGACATAGAGCTGCTAAAGCATTGCCAATTTAACCATGTTGAATTGACAAGTCATGTGTTATCCCAGTCAAATAGCCATGGGCGTAACGTGTATGTCAAACATGATTGTCACGGGACAAACCTGGGAAGACTTTTCATCAGACGAGCTGGTGGCATCAGACGTGTCTTTGACAAAGTAGTTGTCAATGATGTCCAGTTGTTTGTAATCCTGGTAGCACACTGAACAGCGCATGACATTTACTGGAAAGAGAAAGAAACATACTGGGTTAAAAAAACATTTAATATATGTGACTAGTCAATCAAATAGCCATTTACTGTTTTTCCCAGTAGGTTGCTTTCACGTGACATCATAACATAGTATTTAATACTGATGGTAGGCAGTTAAAATGCATTTTGTTGTAATAAAATGAATTCTATGGTCTAGAGACTAAGAAAAATCATCAAGTTCAACATATCTGAATTTTCCTTAAGATAAATACAATGCAATCAAAAGGGAAAAGTGGCCTCCATCTGAGGTTATGACATTGTAATATTCAAGAACGTGAACAGGGCTGTTAGCACAAATATCCAGGCAGTAGGAGTCATACTGTATCTATGGAACACCAGTTGTAGAAATCTGAGCACTACAGCGAGTGGCCCCCCGGTGAGTCGCCCCCCGGTGAGTCGCCCCCAGTGAGTCGCCCCCAGTGAGTCGCCCCCAGTGAGTCGCCCCCAGTGAGTCGCCCCCAGTGAGTCGCCCCCCGGTGAGTCGCCCCCCGGTGAGTCGTCGACCCGCGGTGAGTCGTCGACCCGCGGTGAGTCGTCGACCCGCGGTGAGGCAACCCCCTGTGAGTCGTCGACCCGCGGTGAGGCAACCCCCTGTGAGGCGGCCTGCCCCAGGCAGACCACAGTCTGTGCTCGTGGAAGCTGGCATATAGCCAATTTAATATCTTTTGACTACTACTACTATCTTTTGACTACTACTACTATCTTTTGACTACTACTACTATCTTTTGACCACCACCACCACCACCACCACCACCACTACTACTACTACTACTACTACCCCCAGCGCAATGGGACCACCATCAGTAGGGCCTGATTGGTCTCAAGAAGATTAGGTTTTTTGACAATATCAAAAATAATGAGCCTTTCACAAAATCACTATAGTGAGGCTTTTGTCAGAATTTGTAAACAACAACAACAACAACTCCTCAAACAACAACAATACTACTACTAAAGAACCCCCTCCCCCACATAAGGCAGCCATTCAGTCAGTTGAGGTTTAAACTGGATTGAGCTGGTTTGAACCGGCTTGGACTGGCTCAAACCGCTCACAGCCGGTTTACGTGGGCTCCAGCTGTGGGAGAGGAGGGGGGAGCAGCTGTGCGAGCAGTGGGGTAGAAAAGCCACATGACCACACTCCCTCACTGGCCTACATAAAAACTATATTTGAAAAGATTAGGCTGATATGTTTAAGCAGAGATTTTATTAAACCAAATTTAAAAAAGTTACCTAGTAAATCTCATATCGATTATTAGACACAAGTTAGTGTCTAATAATCTAGTTAGTCGTCGCTTCCATTGTAAAATAAAATTCTGTCAACTTTTGTGCAGTAAACGGAATTACATTTTCTTTTACCATGTTAAATTTGAATTTATTGAATATCACAAAAAGTGTAATACTAGGCACAAAAATAAAGATTATAGCACTAATTCTTAAGTTAATTCAAAGGTTACAATGGACGTGATTTACAGGCAGATAAGCCCAATCAGCATGTTTAAAAATAATAATTAAAAAAAAAAAAAAAAAAAAAGTTTAATAAGTTTGATTCCCCCCAATATTACAGATGCCCAATGTCAATTTAAATGTAGAGGCTAAATGTTTAGCTTTGGGTTATTAACTATTATTAGCTTACTGCAATAACAATACTATGTGTTTAAACATACATAAACATACCTTTTGATGCAATAATTTCCATTATATTAAAGCAAATATGGCTATATGCATTAGTCAAACTTAAAACTTGACAGAGCCAAGATTAAATCTAGGCAAATTTAGGCAAAACATGAATACGACTGGCTCTGTAGACAGCCATGCACCGTTACTTAGCACGCTCCTTTCACAGCACGAAGGTCCTGGGATCGATTCCCAATCTCACATGGGGCCAGTCTGTGGGGAGTTTGCATGTTCTCCTCGTGTCTGCGTAGGTTTCCTTTGAATGCTCTGGTTTCCCCTACCACTAAAACATGTACAACAGGCTCCTCCCCTGAGTGGGACTTGAGCCTGCCCAGGGACAGGTGAAAACTAGCTTGAGCGACAACCTGGTACAAAGCGTGTCTCCTGATAAGGTTAATGTATAGTGTGCACTATCCCCGTCTCAAATAAATAAATGAACTTCCGGTCGGCTCATCGGTGTGCAATAACCCTTTCAGCCTCCTTTCCTTATGGGGTTTTCTACGTAGCCATGCTAAAATAATCAATATCTAAAGATTACAACGACCCATTTCAGTCAGATGGAGGACATCAGTAACTTGGCTCACACCAGACTCATGTGTAGCACTCTGGATTCAGTACTACAATTTATCAATCTGGAAATGGCTCTGGCTGTCGGAAATGTCTAAAATATACTTCAGACTGAAAGAACAGGCAGAGTAATTAAACTTGATGTGAGTGTAGTCTGCATGTTTGCTATAACAGGTCAAATGATCCATCTTGGTACCGCCATGTTTGTTTTGCTTTGTTTGGGCGATTCGTTTTGGCTTTTAACCAAACCACAATTGCTGCCCTGTGATTGGTCCGAACCTCAATCATAACAGCGCGATCAGGGCCAGATGGATTCTTGATAGTTTGTGAAGTCATAAATATCATGATTTGACACAATTCATCTTGCTGGCCAGGTGCGGATTCTGGTGTTTTGCGAGTCATTTAGTTTTCTGCGATATGCGGGCCTAGTTTGGGTGACATTAGTTGCTCACAAAGCTGACCACATGTCAATTAACTTACCTGCAAGTAGACCTGGGCTTGGGTCTGCTTAACAGCGACATCTACAGCTAAGCCTCTTTGTCAGTACCGTAGTACTGACAATGTCCATGTCTCCATGTCTGGAGCTCTTACTGAAGCAGAAAGAGCGTAAATTTGACTCCATTAAATGACCAACTAGATGACGAGATTAGCTACCAGGTAATGATATTATATTTATTAAAACAAAGTATTGTAATATATTGTAACATATGGTGATATGGTTAGAATGCTCGTACATGCTGCGATTGGTTTTGAGGTTAGAGCGCAATGAAAAGCTTGAGCTTCAGCCTACACATGCTCATGGTCTTTTTATTTTATACATGTTGTTGACTGTAATGTTTTGTTTGTTCAAAATTAATGAAATTAAGTATTCATCTTCAAAGTAAAACTGTAACTTTATGGAGGTGGCACGTTCACGAATCCATGGAAATTAGGACTGTAATCTTTTAGTTGATTAATCAGTTGATGGAGACTAAAAAAATATCTTTAGTTGTCCACCCATTATTTTATAGACAATATTAGGATTTATATGGACAACAAATGGAGAGGGCAGGGCGTGAGGAGTTATGTAAATACATTGTTAAGAACGTTACTGTATAGTTAAGTCAACAAATTGGTTGGTTGCCCACAGCAAAAGAAAGTTAATTAAACTATACTTCAGAACGTTCTCCGTGGAGACAGATTATGCCAAACTGTGGAATAGCCAGGGGAGCATTACCATGGAGACAAGCAGGAGGCTCCTCGAGGCGAAGTACAAGTCAGGGTTGTGGAGATGTAGGCCAGCTACCAGTAAGTATTCAGAGTTTTCAGAGCAATAAAAACGCGCAATTAACAGGTATTTCTTGTGTTGTTTGTTTGTTTTTTGCATTAAAAAACTGATACAAAACCAGTCCTCAGTTTCAGTGCATTATCGGGTCCATTTCAAAATAGCCACAATGTTTATTTAATTTAATCTAGTCTGAAACGTATATGTTCCGTAGTTCTATAGTCCGTGAGATGGGAAAACACGGCAGAAAAGAGCGGCTCACCCATAGAACGTAACAAGGGACACTAAACTTACCAATGTGAGTGTCGGTGTGTCCGTGAGGTCCAGGCACCTGCACGCTGACCTGTCTGTCCGGCTGTGGGATACACTTCAGACAGAACGAGTGCAGACACGGGAGAAGTTTGGGCTCACACTCCCGGTTCTGTAGACTTTGTTTACACACCGCGCACGTATCCAATAAATTGATCGGAGCGGGAGCGGGAACCGGGGTGGCCACTGGAGCGGTCAGAGGGGGAGACATTTCCGTGATAAGTCCGCCTGCGGGAGGACCCTCCTCGGTAGCGGGAGGTTCTGTGGCGACGGGCTCGACATTGGTACTGGCAGCGGTACTGGTACTGGCAGCGGGGCCGGCGGCCGGGCTCGCAGCTCCGCTAATACTCTCGGTCCCTTCGGCGTCTGCTCCCGCAGTAACAGCGCCTCCACTGCTGGCGTCGCCTCCGTCACTAACGGGGGGAGGCGTTTGCGCTGTCGTTTCACTGGACTCCGCGCCAATATTATCCTCATCATTCGCGGTGGGCTCTGATACAGGCTCCGTTTTGATTTCCGACGGCCCATTTTCATGTATTGTCGGCACTGGATCCGAATCAGCGGACGGGTCCATCTCCTCCTCGCCTTTGTTGTCCGCCATCTTCCTTCCTCTTTGAACCGATGCACGTACAACGTAACTCTAGCTACGTACCAGCGTCATGACGTCAACTATCAAACGAGCAGTTGAGTTAAAGGTGCAGTGCGCAACAAGTCTTTGCCTGGAATATTCCACAGTATGTCATTATCAACATTGCGTTTATTTATTTGTGTGTGTGTGTGTTTTATATACCTTAACGAACAGGGATCACCTCTCCACAGATCTGACCAGTGCTTTAGCAACATCTAGCCCTGAACACGTGCAATACTTGACATACTTGACTGAATTAACCATGTGCAATACCGTCATATTCATGTGCAATACTGAATTAACCATGTGCAATACTGTCATATTCATGTGCAATTACTGTCGTATTCACAAGCAATTAAGGCCATATTCATGTGCATAGAACTGATGTAAATAAGAGTGTTTTGTCTACTTACCATTAGTATTAGTATTATTTAGTCTTATGCTAGTTACTTTAATTTATTTTATTATTATTATTTATTATTATCTTTATCTTTCCCCCCCCTCCATTCCCTATTAAGATATGAGAGGAGTTTTGTTAATAAGAGTTTTTTGTTTTGTTTATAAGAGTTTTTTTTAAACTTCCTATAAGTTATCTGTCCTTTCCCTCTGTATCTACTGCGTTGTAACGACAAAATTTCTCCATGTGTGGACAATAAAGGAATATCTTATCTTATCTTATCCAGTGCATCATGCAAGCCAAGCGCCATAAAACACCAAAGAAGAAGAAAAGAAGATAGTGCAAGAAGTCAATCTCTATGAACTATTGGTCAAAATTGTAATGGAATCACAATTAAAGGTTATGGGAATCAGAATTACTTAATACCAGTGGGGAAATTATTGTTGTTACAGACACGCAACCGACCAGCAGAAGAAATAATAAATAGTAAGAAGTAATCAATAATAAGATAATATAAGCCTTTGTTGTCCCACAATGGGGAAATTCAAGTGTTGCAACACAAAGTAGGTACAGAAGTGAATAATAACAGAATAATAACAGATAACTAATAAAAAACTTATACAAAAATAAATAGATTTACAAAAAAAAAAAAAAAAAGGTGATGAGTGCTAGACATTTACCGGAGACACATTTAAGGATCTACTACATGAAAAATGCTGTGAAGAGGATCATTCTAAGCCAGTGGTTTCCAACCTTTTTCTCTCAACCCTCTTTTTCCAGGGGATACTTGGCATTGGCTCCACAAAAGTCTTCTAAACTTTATAGAGACAAATACCCATACTACTTATAATTGTTTTTGGTCAATAAGAACAGTTATCCAACAGAAATAATTAATTATAACATATTTAATTAACATGACAAATTATTATTCAATTAGGGACAATTGTTTTGAATCCCTAAAGACCCTTTGGGATGCAAATTTGGGGTAAATATAACCCTAACCAAAACCCTAACCCAGGTCTAGGGGAACATAGGGATGACCTCGTCCCCAGGTGGTCAGTGCCACTTGCCACCAGAAGGAGCTGGCATAACACAGTCATTGACCTAGAATATTCCACACTATGGCTTTACTCATAACAACAAGCTGAACATACCGCATTTTGTTTGAGCTCAAACACATTTCTGGAATGTTCTTTTGTGTCTTTAGTGTTTGTGTTAGGCCACCTGCCAGAGACAACATGGAAACTGGCACCTTTGCAAGAACCTGACACATCTGCGCTGTTACTTACAGATTATTAAATAAATAAATACAGACGTGTTTTTGTAACACCCTAAATGTCCACTAGGACTGGACTTCGCTGGACTTTGAACCGGATGTGTTTCTTCACTTAGTCGTTTTGTTTCCCGGTCACGCGCCTTGTGGCAGGAGGAGGTACATACAGCCAATGAGGAGAACATACGGGAGGGAAACCTTTCTTGGACATATAAAGTTATAAAGCTGTATATTGATATTGAGAAATGGCCGGGACAGCGTCAGTAGCTGGGGAGGTGTTTGTGGACGCGCTGCCGTACTTTGATCAGGGTTATGATGCTGCGGGAGTGAGAGAAGCGGTGAGTTACTCACGCGCACAACAGTGTTAGCCGCTACATGCTAACAGAGGGAATCAGCAGGATATTAGGAAATCATGTAGGGTCAAAGTGCTGAGCACAACATCTCATACATTGTGTAAAATAACAAACGGAAAGGATAATGTTTGTATGTATGGTTACTTGTTTAAATTGCTACTTTGAATGTCTCCCATCTGTTGAATGAATGAATGTTCACATGCACACCATCAATGAAATTTCCCCATGTGTGGACAATAAATGATTATCTTATCTTATCAAAAATCATTGTCTGATTTCTGGAGTAATCAGATTATTGAAATGTCATGATGCTGTTGTGTTACTTTTAATTGTGGTTGGCTGCATCTACCGCCACTAACTTTAGTTTTATGTGTGTAAAAAAAAACACTAAAATCAGGAGTCTTTCGGATTCACACTTGAGTAGGTTTTGACAAGGAAACGAATATTGTTAGGGGGGAAAATAGAGAAAATGTTAACGTTTTAAGTTGTACTTGATCTTCCAAAGGCATCAGTTACTCTAAAAATCTACCACTGATTGTCAGATTTGTAAAACACGCAGACATGTTTCTTATGTCTTTTTGTCTGTGGACCACATTTGCAAATATGATAATGACAGAACTACAAAGTAAGTCCACTCATGGGACCAAAGTACTCCACATCTGTGGTATGATTTGGTATTGTGATTAATTATGTCCTTCATTTTCAACCAGTGTGATATAGAACACTAACACACTTTTGTTCATTAGTCATTGCTTGGTTTGACAATATTTACATCTATGACTATGGGGATAAAATGTCATCATTTCTGGGTTGAGAAAAACTGTGTTATATCATGATTAGGCTGCAGCGCTTGTAGAAGAAGAAACCAGGAGATACAGACCCACCAAGAACTACCTGAGCTATCTACCTACACCCGACTTCTCAACTTTTGAGGTACATTAAACAATTACTATTGACAGTAAGCTATCAATATGATTTGGACATGTACACAGAATAAAATTGTGTTTTTTGTGCGGTTGAATCATCTAGACGGACATTATGAAGAATGAATTCGAGAGACTAGCATCTCGGCAACCCATGGACCTCCTGAGCATGAAACGGTACGTGTATAGTTGAACATTAGCTCTGAGCCTTAGTGGGACCGAGGGCCACACTGCACGGAGGAAGGTCTCCAAACCAGACAACCTCATCTAGACACGCTCTGCTTTGCGATAGAATCTCTGCTGGATGGGGGAATTTAAAATCTTAAGTACAGAAATCATGCAATCAAGAATGGATTGTCCCTAAAACAGTGGAAAAGCCAAATGAGCCGTTCTAAGGATTGGCTGTGTGTTGTTGTTGTTTTTAGCAGAATAACCACTTAAAAAATAATGTCGGTAAAAAAAATTTGAAACAAAAAAAGTACAGAAAATTGGGCATACTTTATTAGACACCTACAATATTTTTTATAGTTATAATTTAAGGCAGCTTGAGCCATTTCATTACGTTATAACATTTTAACATGCGCTGATCAGTCTATGTGGCATAATGCAACTTTGATTAGAATAAACCGTGTCAGGTTTCCACCAGCTATTGTTAAGAGTGGGAAGTATTCTGCCTGTGCTTTTTGTAAAACTAATGCAACCATGTGTAATATTGACAACAAACTAAAACAGAATAACTGAAGTAATACCACTTCATGATCTGAAATTACTTTGTAGGTATGAGTTGCCAGCGCCCTCTTCAGGTCAGAAGAATGACATTACAGCCTGGCAGGAGTGTGTAAACAATTCCATGGCTCAGCTGGAACACCAGGCTGTTCGTATTGAGAACCTGGAGCTCATGTCACAGTACGGGACAAATGCCTGGAAAGTCTACAATGAGTAAGTGGCGACAACTCCCAATTGATCACATCATTTCACCAATAACTTGGCCTACTGTGCAGTTTGATTGTGTATGTTTTTATTTTTTGACAGTAACCTGGCATTTATGATTGAGATTGCACAAAAGGAACTACAGAAATTCAGGTAAAGATAGATTCTTGTTTTGTTACAAAAACAAGGTATACTATTTTTACACACATTTATACACAATCTCTTTGCAGGAAGCAAATACAAGATCTAAATTGGCAGAGGAAGAACGATCAGCTAACAGGAGGGGCTAAACTACGAGAACTTGAATCAAAGTATGTTTGAACAAAATTAACGTAGTTTACTGTTATTGTGGTTTGTTTGACATTTGTTCTGCTGTTTTTTTGTAGCTGGGTGTCTCTGGTCAGTAAAAACTATGAGATTGAGCGCGCCATCGTTCACCTGGAGAATGAAGTTTCTCAGCTCAAACAGCAGCAGGGAGATGAGAACAAAGAGAACATTCAACAGGACTTTTGACAAGTTTTACAGATCACACCGTGTTGAGTGGATTTAAGCGGGAGGTCTGCGTGGATCGAACGGAGAAGCATAAACCAGCCTTGATGCCATTGTGCGGCTGAAAGGAAGAGCACCATTGGCTTGGATGGATTTTTGTGCTGGAAGTTACTGTAAATATTTTTTACATTAAACTTGTCATTTTTATATACTTTTCAATAAAGTGGACTTTTGAGTCAGATTTTTGTATGCATAAAGGAATGTTTATTGATTTGACCTGTAAACTAAATGGTTTGAGGAATTGAACCATTTATTTAGCTCCACCCTTAATACAATGTAAACATGTTACCTAACCCCTCTTAAACCTAACCACTGTGTAATGTATTGTAAAATAACATGACAAAATACTTTAATGCCTGCTTTATATCCTTGAATGGGTGTGCAGTGTAAATTAGAAACACTAAAAATGTATTCTAAAAATTGGTTTGCTGATTTACCTCACAAATAGAGCTCAAGGTGTTTCGGTTGATGGCTTTCAATCTGCATTTTCTTATCTATTTTTTTTAATATAGACATAGCATTTACATTGGACGAATCAGATGCAATGTTTTAAGTGTTATAGCAGAATATGCTAATTTTCAACACCTGTCCAAATCTTAACAAAGGCATTCCTCTGGGTCCGTCCTTGGACCACTGTTATTTACAATTTATATAAACTCAATTGGCCACAATCTAAAACGGCAGCATCCACTTGTATGCAGATGATGCAATTCTGTATGCTTCTGCTCGAGTGATTCAAAATATCCTCCTAAAGGCAGTTTAAAGACACAAGAAATGTATATTCTAATGCTCGATGGTAATGATTGAACAAATACCCTTCTGCAAATACTTGGGGATCTGGATCGTTGATAAACTCTCAACAAACACATACAAGAGCTGACAAATAATCTTAAAGCCAGATTGTTATTCTTCTTAAAAAAGTGTAATTGTCTTGAATTGTTGAAAAAATAATGCAGGTTATGTTTCAGTTCTGGATCATGGTGATATTGTATATATGTATTCTACAGCAACAGTGCTAAAACCTCTGAACTCATTCAGTACTAAGGTTCATTACAGGAGAAGGATACAACGAGCTGGCCCCTGATCAGGATGTGCCCCGCCTAGGCCCAACGTGACTGGGATAGGCTCCAGTCACCCGCGACCCAGTACGGGAACAAGCAGTAGAAAATGAATGAACGAA
This sequence comes from Eucyclogobius newberryi, assembly GCF_026437365.1. Lineage (NCBI taxonomy): Eukaryota > Metazoa > Chordata > Actinopteri > Gobiiformes > Gobiidae > Eucyclogobius > Eucyclogobius newberryi. The sequence goes on from NW_027315801.1 coordinate 25,745,838, forward strand.
TAAATATTTAACATTTGCTGAACATTAAATCAGGTATTCATCAATTACGATCACAGGATTTTAAGGAACTTTGTGGCTGGCCTATGGAACAAACAAGACATTGTAAATTAAATTATTTTATGCCTTTGAATTCAGAGCACATCTAAAAGACTATCCACAGTGCCAGTGCTCTTGTTTTTAATTTGTTTATTCCACATTGTGCGTGTTTTATTGTCAACCATTATCTAGGTTTTCAGTTCCGATTGTTTTATGTTTTGTATTTCACAGGAAACTCATGAAAAAGAGTCTCTCATTGAGTTTCCCCCCTGTGTAAATTAAATAAATAAAAAACCCAAAGAGAATGTAATACCTTGTTTTTATTAGAGAAGTACAGTGTGAGCCACATGTGACTGCAGAACTGGGTTAGCACAATAAGAGCGTGCTTCTTTCAAGGCTCAACATTTGCAAAATTCACCCTTTTTCAAAGTCAAAGTCATCTCCTCCAAACGGTCACATATTCGAAATCCAGTTCCTTCAAAAGGAAAGGAATTACATGGGTAGCACTTAGGATGATTTATTCTTAAAGATCTTTGACATCTCATAACTGAAAATACAAATGGAACTAACACGGGTAGAGAACTTTTCAGTAAGGATTCAAACACTGGGTCAGCCCATTCATGAACTGCATGTTATTTTCATCGCACAGAAAGTTTTATTATTCAGTGGACTGTATCCAATGGTTGATGGTGCAACTTCAGCGCAAAAGATCAATTCTGCCGTCAAAAGACTGTACATTAACTCTTTGATTTTGGACTAGTACAAAACATCTAAGGACAAAAAAATAATAATATAAACTGAATGTTGCCAGCATACCATATAAACAAAACTATCATTAGTTATTTCTATAAATTATTGCCATTTTTTAAAGGGACACAGCACAGCATTTCCCTTTCCTGTTTACTTATGCGCTTGATTACCAAAAAACATGAAACAACATAACGCCATGGCGCTAAACGGACAAAATGGCTGCCCATGATTATCTGCATGGTAAAGCGAGTACCCCAGCTTGAAAAGGCATTAAGGATCTCAAGCATATGCAAAAACACCCTTTCATACATTCATTCACTTACTCAAGTTTGCAGGCACCTTGATACTGTTTGCAGAGAAACTACAGGGTTCTCTTGAGTATGACTTAGGATGTGCAAAATGCAGTGTGTTGCGCTGTGGCTACCATTATCTGTAGCAGCAGTAGGGGCCAGATGGTTCATAGACTCAGGGTGTTGAAAGCCGGTACTAATGTCACAGCATCAGGCAAGTTCTTGTTCTGATCTTGTAGCCCTTTTCCTTGTAGAACCTTTTGACGGTGACGCTCCTCCTGGCGCTTCTTCTTTTCCAATCGCTGTTGCTCTTTCCGCAGTTTGTTAGACACCTGCAACAGAAATGTGTTATTTGCAAAAATATCTTTTGTCAGTAGACACTATATTCCCCCATGTGTAGTATATCAATTACAATGCAGCCTGCAGCAAACTGTATTGTTTTGTATAGAAAAAGTCTTATGGATGTGACATTTTCTAGCAAGCGCTACAAAATTTGGCAGGTGGGTCCTAGGGGTACATGTAAATGATCTTTCCTCTATGCCTCTGTCTTGAAGAAGTCTACATGTTAGGACTGTTGAAAGACATGACAATTCTGAAGGTCTGGCTCCTAATAGACTCCGACTTAGTACAAGATCATTTGATAAATGTATAGAAACTAGTATCGTTGTAGAATAAGATTCAGTTGTAGTCATCTGGACTCTGTTTTAAGAAAAACAAAATGTTTCAACTTTCTTCAAAGAGTCATTCTCAATCTGCGAATAGAGTATGGGAACACAGGTTTTCTATTCTACTCAGTGTAGGCTTCTCTTCTTTGTTTTCTAACAGCCCAGAGATGGAATATCTACATCCTATAGTAACTTGTCCTTCGCTCCCTCCTCACTGAGTACCTGATTAGCATCAAAATGGCCAGGGCTTCTCCCGCCCCATGGCTTCAAAACACTATTATATACAACGGAAGGTTGAAACTTTTTTAACTGGAAACATGAATAAAAACAGATAAAATGATTTTAAAAAATGATCAAATCTACATTCCCATTCACCACAGAAAATCAAGGAGAAAATCTTACACAGAGGAGACACACCGAGTGAGAGAGGAAGCAAGCAGGAGAAGCGAGCTACCATGTCCCAGTAGTTTTCAAACAGATAGTGGTTCCACTGGTGGTACGCAGTTCTTCTTTTGGGTCATGCAAGTAAACCATAATATCGTCCTATGCTCTAGTTTAAAAATGTTTGCATCGGTAAGTATGGCTTTAGGGGAGGAGATGAAAAGTGTTTTCCTTACAAAACAGAACTAAAAACTCAGCAGCTGAGAGTTTAAGGCAGTGCTATATGGTGCCTTGCCTTGAGTTTTTGTGCGTTGTTGCCCTCTGCTGGTTGTCTGGGCTCACTTTCTTCAGAAGGTGTGTTTGAACAGTTTGAACAGGAGCCGGAGGAGCAATGGCAGCCCTGAGCACCAAGCAGCCACTCAGCATTGATGGTAGCCGCACTCAGCTGGAGCAGGTTCTCCTCATCTCCTGCACACAACCACATCGACATGGTGTGAGGGAAATGTGTCGATATTCATGTTCTGATTAAGAAGATTATCTTTTGTAGTTTTGGTCGATGCCTGAATTACTGAATTACTGCTGGAAACCAGACCACACATTAACATAATGTGAAGAAACCTAGCAGACACCTTCAGGAAACCTGTTGTTTATCAGTCCCTGTTGTCAAGGTGTAAAGCTAATTAGCACATGTGTGTGAACAAAAGTCACTCTGCTTTTATATGTTTGAAGCTGGGTAAGACTTGGGTGTGAAGCAGCCAGGATGCCACTTCGGAGCCAGAACACCTTTTTTCATTTCATAACTCACCAAGGCTTCAGAAATTGATTATTATTTTTTCCAAAATGGATGCAAAAAACAAGATTACAACGTGATACATAGCTTGAAATAGCAGTACTTACCCGGTATTCCTCTGTTCCGCATGGAGCTGAGGATGACGGTTTCTTCATCTGAAGGGGAACTGTTCTTCTGTCTGTCTCTCTGACCATCACCAAATTCACGCTTTTTACCTTTCTGTAGATTCTGAAAAACAACAAAAACTGAAGTGAAAAGGAGATTCAAAAGTATTCACCATCACATGTACTACTTTTAAATATATATATATATATATTTTAGATTGTTTTAACATGTATATTAACCATGTAAATTAAGTAAGAGACACATACTTTAAAAAATATAAATCACATGAACCAGGTTTAACTGTATAATAAGTCTCTACCTCTATCCGTAGCTGAGCAGGACCCTCTGTGTTGTCACCAATCTTCCTCACACTGTCATAGTGGTCTCCATATCTGTAGGCAATGTGCAGCTCTCGACAAGGCAATTTTTCCGTACCATTAATCTGTTTGGCAAAGAATAATTGTCATTGTCCCTTTGCAAATACAGTTAAATCATAAAAAAACACAGACATCTGTGATTACCTCCCAGAGCGGTGTGTTGAGTTGGTGGATCACCACTTTAACTTCTTCGCTACGAGCAAAGGCTACAATGGCATCATTTCCTGCAAAGGTTCCAGGCTGGGACAGGTTGGATACTGTAGAAAAATGAAACATAAGGGTATTGTATTATCAAAATGGTGTTGTTTATTTGGGCGATATATATATATTGTGTCTAACATGTTTCATTGTTTTACATTTACAAAGGTTTCTTTAGTTAGCAAACCATTTTTAAAATCGTTCTTAGCATCACTTCTTTAAAGCTATATAAAAATATGGCTTTTTGTCCCAACCTTTTGAAATGATCCATGTGTAAATTATTTGTGGTAATACAAAAAGAAAGGTAACTAAACTTTTACACAAGCATCACAATAAATGTTTCACATTTAGTGACTTCTAGGAGCAACAGCAAAACGATTAATGTTTTTTAATTAAATCGACCATACACAACTTATGTCTGATAATAGCGTTACATGTGAGTATAACCGCTGTGTCTGTATAACTTTCTTTCTGTGTTTGTGTGTGACAGTTATTGTCCTAGTTTTTTAGAAGTTTACCTGTACTTTCTAATTGTAAATAAAAGTATACAATATTAAGTGAATGTGTTTACTCATGCAATTAATTACAAACATTTTTGCATCAATCATGAATTCATGCAAATTACTATTGTTTTGACCAAACACACAGATAAGTTAGGCTGGGAGGCTTTCTAAAACAAGAGAATTGATGCTCATGAGCATCAGTCCTCACGTAGAGGAGCGCACATCTCTCAGTGGCAAATGTTTACGGAGCGGAGAAGAACGGCACAGATTTGTGCCCCGTAGAAAAAAAGAGACGTCAAGTTCAACATTGTGTGAGAAAATATTGGTAAAATGGTAAAATGGGTCAAATATTTCACTGAACTACTACAGAACAGCTTGTGTCTGTTGCAATAGGAGCCAGTTATACCTGCAAGCAACAATGAAAGGTCTTAACTCCACTAAACTTGTTTGGTTTGTCTATGCACAAGTTTTTTTTGTTTTTCAATGTTGATATTAAAATTGGCACAATGTGATTAATCATATTTCAAAAGTGTTTTTTCCTTAGCTTGTACTGTGCTGTTAGTCAGTAGGCGGTGTTCTTACAGTGCCGTGCAAAGGGGACATCATCCTCCACAAAGGGTTCAAAGTCCAGTCGGTGTGACTTCATGTAGTCCACCGTCTCCTGTCTGAGTCTGAGGTGAGTACGAGAGTGACCTTCCAGCTGGTCGCCCAGAGCTCGGAACAAACAGTTCCTGTAGAGACATACACAGATACAAACTGCCTTGTAGCATCTTTGTCTTTCAGAATAATCACAAGGTTTATTTGGTAGGATCAAAAATGCAGGTGAAGTTGGCTGAAGCCAGATTGAACCCTAGTCTTTAAAATTACAATATGCAGAAGTTAAAATACATGTTTATGCCGGATCTACACATCACTCTTCTTCCAAATGGCTCCTACACAATTGTTCTTTATGTGTTAAAGAATAACTAGGGTAAGCAAAATTTATTTGTATAGTACAATTCGCACACTGCATCATGCAAAGTGCTTTACAATAATTCAAATACATTAAAATCACAATACAAATGCATATGCAATACATAAAAAGTGTGTATGTTACCCATCTCCAGGGACCTCTCGGAGTTTTAGCCCCAGAGCTTGAAGCTGGTTAGAAAAGCTGAGAAACTCCGCTCCATCATCTGTGTCCTGCCCTTTGTTTTTGCGGTCTTTTGCGATTGCGCGACGTGCAGCTCTCTCATCTCTCTTGCGCTCTGCCTCACTCTTCTTATTACTCCGGACCGGTTTTGGAGTCTGTTTCCTTGACATGGCTGCAATGGTCCCTGGCAGCCCTGACAATGAACAAAATCTCCTGACAGAAACGTGATGGCAGTTAGATGAAGACCTAAAACAGAGAACAGACAAAACGGATTAAATGTAGTCAGTAAAAATTACACCTATTTAAAGTGGTAATTGTGAGTAGATTCAGAAATTGCTAAAATGCTACAAGTCTCGTCCCGGAGGATGTCGTTTCTGTTGTGCGTTACTTTTAATGGCGGTTGGCAGCCAACTGAAAAGGTGCATTTACCGCCACCTACTGTAGTTGTACGTCTTCAAAGTATGTGTTTTACGCAATACCGTGTTAAAAAATAAAAAAATATAAAAATAGGAGAAAGAAAGAGACTTGTGTGTTATATTTATTAAAAACACGTATGATGACATCACACCCGTGATGCCCGGTCATGTGACAATATATGCTATGCTTTAGTGTTCTAGGGGTACTAATAGGGAAACTTTTTTTTCCATTCCTATTAATACTCCTAGAACACCGTCAAGAGCCAGAAACTGTTGAGCATGTGCCGATTCGCAGTACGGCTTGTGAAAGAGAAAGAACCGGGTTGGCCTTATAGTTTCAGAATAATCGGTAGGAATTCAATCTGCGGAATATTCTTACGTTCCAGTCACAGGGATTGTGTAAGAATGTAGTTACTTACTTAACACAGGGTTAAGTGGAATATTATAGAGTTGGGTTGTGTTACACTACAATCTGACATGGGGGGCAGCGGCAATGACGGGGGAGACTTCGGGAGGTGCGGCTGCGGTGGGTGGCGGGGGTGTGGCACTATGGATGCCGGCCACCATTGAGCACCGAAGAGGAGGGAAGCGCGGCTGCGGTGGGTGACCTTGAAACCCCAAAAAAGAAGGAAAGCAACTACAACAACAGCAGCTACAGATGAAGAGTAAAGTCTGAAGTCTAAGTCATAAAAAACTATAGTGGGTGGCGTCAATGTAACAACTGGATACCAACCAGCATAAAACACCAAAGAAAAAGAAGAAGAATTTGTCATTCTGAAAAATCATGGATCATTATCAATGATGAAAACACAGCAAACGCTACAATTACTAGTTTGCAACTACTTTGTAGTTCCAATAGTTCCATGTGCCATGATCATTGCATGAGGAAAACACAAATTCCATCCATCCATCCATTTTCTACCGCTTGGTCCATTTCGGGGTCGCGGGTGACTGGAGCCTATCCCAGTGACTTCGGGCCTTAGGCGGGGTACACCCTGGACAGTGGCCAACTTGTCGCAGGGCCAACATAAATTAAACACACAATTAAACACACAAGAAAACACAAATTATTAATTATTAATTTTGGCGTTTGTTGGTTTTCTCCGAATGACAAGTCAAAGGTTTCCCTATTAAGCGAATGCATACGCTACAATTACTAGAACTACAAAATAGTTCTGGACAGTTGCCATTATCATTGCATGATTGAAAATAGTGCCATGATCATCGAGAAATCCTGAAAATACTAAAAGACCAAGGAAAACCAAAAGTAATAGCAGGAATCACATGACAAATATTTACAAAATATGACGAAAATCAGACAAAAATGCAACCCATGAAACGTGATTCTATAATAATAATAAAGATCTTCTAGAATTACGTATTTTTTTTTCAGAGTGACTACTTTTTAGTTCTGGTCGTAACTACGTTGCACTACAAAGTAGTTATCATGGTACTTGGAACGTGAACTACTTGAAACTACAAACTTTGTAGTTCTAGTAGTTCACTTCCCTGGATCATTGCATGACGTAAACACTAAGTTCAGAGTTTGCAGACAAACTCTACAATGTAAACTAATTGGGAAACTGTTAACTTGTCATTCTGAAAAAACTCCAAAACCGACAAACAACAAAATCAATGATACCATGATCAGTGAATACGCTACAACTACTACTAGTTCTGGACAAACAAAAAACAAAAACAAAACGGTATCGCGTAAAACACATTTGAAACACACTTTGAAAATGTCCAACTACAGTAGGTGGCAGTAAATGCACCTTTTCAGTTGGGCTGCTAACTGCCATAAAAAGAAACACAACTACAATCACAATATTGCATGAAAACAATACAAGTACTAGGAGTACTAACTACAAGTACTAGAAGTTGAAGAACTACAAAGTAGTTAGAACTACAAAGTTTTAGAACTGCAAAGAACTATCTACTACTAATATTCTGCCACTCTAAAAGATAGGAAAAATTGCAACTTTGACGAGAAATTCCGAAAGATACCAAGGAATACCATAAGTAATAGCAGAAATCACACGTAAAAGATCTACAAAAAGAAAATCAGACAATAAATGCGACCCATGAAACTTCAAATGCGTAAGGGTTGGGTTTAGATGCATCATTCTTGTGCAGATAAAAGCATGTCCACAGCTGAAGGCTACAGCCCATTTCACTGCACACTAGTTTAGCCTAGCTTATAATGGCTGTAAAAGGTCACTAAATTTATTGAAAGTCCATGAATGTGACCTCTGACCTGGTCCACGTAAATTCTGTGATGTCATCTGAAACCCAGCGACATGATCAAATAAATCATGTCTCCGAGTCCCCTCTCTGGCATATGAGTAATTAAAAAAATAAAATCAATTCAGCACTACCAATAAACTATGTTATGCAGGGGCACTTAGGGTAAAGATCTAACTAACAGTAAGTAATACAAATACATTACTTGAGTCAGATACAACTAACGTTAAGAGATTAAGCATTCAAATGTATATATCGTAGTAGTCGGTTTACACAGGGAATGAGTCAATGACATGTAACGTTAACATTTAATATGACAAAAAAAACGGAAGATTTGGCTGCTTTAAAGTTGCAAAAGTAAATGGAGCAAAAAACAAAACACACACACAAGGAAAATGTATCAGACAAATCAAATTGAAACAGATGTTGCGTGTTACCTCACTACTAAACACGATCGCTTTATTTTGCCATAATGCTAACTTGTTAGCGTCCAAGAAAAGGCTCACTACATATTATATCCTCATATTTCTCAATAATCTATAACCCTACATACATTAATGAGGATTCCGGCTTTTAGGTAATAAATCAAAGCTGCAAATGCTTACCTTTAAATGACTCGTTATTCGTTCAGTTTTACAGAAATGCTATGTTTTCCTTTTTTAAAAGGCAGGTATCGGCAGATATTTATCACTTTTTGTTTACAATTTTACTTCCGTATACGCATTTCCGCTAAAGACAGCGTGTACGGAAGAGGGGAAGGACAATTTAAATACTAAACGCCATCATAACTATTTCAAATGTAACAGCCTATGTTTTTGTTTTTTTAAACAAGTTAATTTGAATTACACATATACATCTAAATGTCCGCCATGTATAACAAAGTTTCATTCGACTATAATGTTACATAAATTGTCAGGAAACATCCATGCTAGGAAACATAGGGGATATATATACAATTTTTTTTATATATATATATATATATATATATATATATATATATATATATATATATATATATATATATATATATATATAATATATATATATATATATATATTTATAAATAACCATCCATCGATCTATATCTATCTATCTAAATATATGTACATATAGACATATAGATAGATATAGATCAATGGATGTTATATATATATATATATATATATATATATATATATATATATATATATATATATATATATATATATATATATATATATATATATACATACATACATACATCAGATGGTGTCAAAGTACTGTGTTTCATTACTTGAGTAAAAGTACAGATAGGTACAGTCAAATATTAGTCACTAATAGTCACCTGGTCATGTGATGTAAATAATAATTTTGCAGCTTGACAAACATTACAATACAGTAGGTTACTTATTTTAATAATTCAATTTATATAGCACATTTCATGACACTCAAAGTGCTTTACTGTGCATTATTCATTCACTCCACACCCTAAGTATACTAAGCCAGAGCTGCCCTGGAGCAAGCTAACGGAGGCAAGGCTGCCAATCTGTGTCATCAGCCCCCCCAACAACCACCAATAATTCACCACACACCAGCTACATACTATGCAATGTGGATGAAGTGTCATGCCTCAGGACACAAAAGCAGTTTGCTCTATCCACCGCACTGTTGCACCAGGTGTTCTGGTGCTCTCCCATCCAAGTATAAACCAGGCCCTGGCTTGCTAAGCTTCCGAGATCTGACGGGATCGGGACAAGATGCAAGACTAGCTTTGATAGATAGGAGACATATTTTTTAGATTACATAGCCTACATTGGAATTATATACTATTAGACTATTTTGTTTATTTAGAAACAGCAAGATAAAAGCAAGAATGAGCTGGCTCAGAGCTTGATATAACTGCAGGTACTCAGTTCACAATAATGCGAAGTTATGTTTCTGAAGTGTTAAAGTGCTGAGAAAGGCAGGCAGCAGAAGGTCTTTAGTAAACAGTACATTTAACCGAGGAGCCGTTTGCAGCATCACATCTGTTCAGCTTTCATGCTCTCTCTATTTACTTCAGCTTGTGAATACCCCCTGGAGTTTTTAATTAGACCAAAGTCCAGCCTGGTTGTCCTTCTGCACTGGGGAAGGGCCAAGTAAACGGTCTATATGGCAAAAAGGTACTATTTTCATAAGGCGGCATGATGGCAGAGGAACCAGTCAGAAGCTTTGCCGGTTCAACTCCTGGGCCAGACCGGGCCATCAACCCAAAACATGCACAATAGGTAAAAATCATCCAGCTTAACCAGCTAGTCATGACTGAACTGAGCTCAAGAGTTGAAGATGGGTCACTGGATGAGTCAAATGCATGGGAATATTATATATAATGAAGGAATGTGCAGTGGTTGATAACATATTTTTACTCTTGACAGCTCCCTCATGGATGCCACCGTAAAGCAAAACCTTACCTTAGAAAATGTGAATGACGAATGTTGTTTCAACAACTTTTTCTGCCACTTTTTCTGATTTAATCTGCAACAGTAGCTGTCCGTGGTGCTGAAAATGAAAATTGCCAAATTTGGAATTAATCCTAATAAATAACTATATTAATATTGAATTAATAATTCCTCCTCAGACATTGTTTTTATGTCGTTGAGCTGTAAAAGAATAAATTCTGATTTTTGTTGAGCTTCAGAAACTTCAAATAGTGTCCAGATGCTCCATTCTTGTATATATAGTGCTGATGAAAGCATGTCCACAGCTGAAAGCTACAGCCCATTTCACCGTGTAGCAGTTTGTAACTCAGCTGCTGTTTCACTTTAAAAGACCATTTAATTTATTGGCAGTCCATGTGTGTGATACACCGTCCACTAAAAGTTTTAGGTTGCAACAAAGTAGGCAGGGCCGGCCCAGCCTATAAGCGAACTAAGCAGCCGCGTAGGGCCCCGAGGCGTTAATAGGGCCCCCAATCTGGCAACCCGTTTTATGCGAAGTGCAAGCGCAGCGTGCGCCACTAGTGTAGTAGCGCTGCTGGCGCGGCAGCGCACACAGCGGTAACATATAACGCACAAACCACATTTATTTGTAATGACAATCTGGCAACCAGGGCACTAGACCTGCGCTGATTGGTCAACTTCATTGTGCGCGAGCAGAACGAGAGCAAAACATAAACACAACACAACGTGGTCCCTGCGTGGTCGTCATGTCCAGAGGAATATATCCCCCCGATGCCGAAAAACGAAAGAAGAAACTTCTTGACGATGTAAAGAAACTGCAAACTCAACAACACTCTCCAGGTATTGAACTTCTCTTACAAAGAGACGGTTAATGCTGCTGTTTGAAACAACACGATTCTGTCACGTTAGTTCGCTCAGGCTGGAGGCGACGAGAGCTCTGCCCCGCGCATAATAATATGTCTGAATGAAAGATAATAAGCTTAACATTTACACCAGCCCGGCAGTGTTAGCTGCAGGTGAGGCCGGTGAGGGGCCTCTATGCCCCGGGTCACTAAGAGGCGGAGATCCGGTCCGGACGAGCGCCGTCTCGTCCAGAACCTCTGACGTGAGACTTTGGAGTGAACAGTGTGCGGCCCCTGTCCCGGGCCCCTGTGCCGGGCCCCTGTGCAGCCTCAGTTAGAGATGAGCGGGTTTGAGTGTGAGATCAATCGTGACTCGTGATGTCTGTTTTACTTTGACTTCTTAACGTGGATTGAGAGGAACGTAAAGGTTTATGCGTGTAAGGTCCATCAGCCAATCACATCGCAGCATTGTTTCATGCAGGAGTCCAGTGTGTGATGTTCTGATCAGAACAAACATTTATATTGTAATTCACTTTTAACAGAGCAATAAAACATTTCAATTTATTCAAAAAGCATCATTAGACTATTTGTTATAAATTATAATAAATTGATAGTGAAAAATGACCAGACATATTAAAATTACATCTGTTATAGAATAATACTATATATTTTTATATAAAAGTGGCAAAGTTGCAGAAACACAGTCTCTTCACTATAGCGAAGTTTGGACCTTCACTTCTAGTTCTGTTCATTCTCTGGGAATAACATGTTTGCACTGTTTTATCAGTGTTAATTGTTCATCAAGCAATGCTTATGCCATTTGTTTAATTTAATATAACTTGTTTTGTCACTTTGGCAAGAAGGAACAGTTTGGAGCAGTAAAAGATAAATTATTAAGGATAACTATTACTTTTACATTTTCAGTTAAAATGAATCAATTTGACCATAATTATTTTTCATAGCCAATATTGTATTGAGTAATTAAGTACACTATTGTATTAATAACTGGCTTTAATCATTTTCTCCTGGCACAGTTTCATCACATCATCATTTTATAGCATTACAACCTCAACATTTTACTCTTACTTTAGCCGGCTGGAAAACATTAAAATGCACCAGAAGACCCAAAAAAGGTCTGAAAATTTCTGGGGGAGGGCCCCCAGACCCCCCTGTTTATTAATTTAAACTGCTAATGTGGCTGTCGACCCTTAACGCCCACAAATACGCCCAAAAACATATCTGGGATGTGTGTTATTTGTACAGGGAGTAGAGGTGATGTCAGCGGAATACCAAGTTGCATTGTGGGATTTAAGTTATCAATATTTGAATTTGTGAGGTGTTGAGAATAAACTAACTGGCAAACGGATGCCCTGGAGTTTTGGTGCACTTTGTTTGCGTTGAAGAAAGTTCCCATATGTGGATTGTTCACTGACAATGGCAATAAAACTGATTCTGATGACGTGGTGAGGGGCCCCCAAAAATGTTTTCGCTTAGGGCCCCCTGAAGGCTTGGGCCGGCCCTGAAAGTAGGCCATAATACCTAACTAATAGAGGTGGGTACTACTCAATTGCATTTACTTGAGTAACATTTTGAAGAAGTTTTACTTCTTAGATTAGTTTTTGGACACGATACTTTTACTCCTACCGAAGTAATATTTTTATTGAAGTAACATAGTCTGCTACCCTTGAATAAAAGTTTTGGCTCCTCAAATACTGACATCCAGAGGGGTTGAAAAGTTTTCAATAATTTGATGTTCAAGCTCCATAGCTCCACAGATGAATAACGTCATTTTAAACACAACAGCTGTTGACACGGGTTGGGTGTAAGTTTTTTTCTGTCGTTTGAGGCCTGCTTTTTATCTCTGGTCTGTCACTGGCTCTGCTTAACTAACTGACTACAAATTTACGTAGGCCCACCCTTCAATATTTATGCTTTTTCTTCACTCAACTCTTACAGGTTTGCTTTGTCACATTTGTGCCCGTTTCTGCCGCACCCGTAAAAAGACGCGAACTGCCACAGACTCAACATTGAGGACATAAACGAGGCATTGCGCAGAATCCGACACAGCGCTGCAATGTCTCCGCGAAAAAGAGAGTGCGGCGTGCGTGAGTCTGCGTGTGTGCGTGAGTCTGCGTGTGTGCGTGAGTCTGCGTGTGTGCGTGAGTCTGCGTGTGTGCGTGAGTCTGCGTGTGTGCGTGAGCCGGGCGGGGGGGTGTCCACCGGAGCGCCTCAGCTGCTGGCTGTGTAACAGAGGGTTAAGGCTCGCTGCTGCAGGTATCTGGCTGTAAATACACGAGCCGGGGCCCGCGCTTCGCACACAACTCGCCTATATTCTACAGACTTACCTAAGACTCGGGCACGCGCGCACGCACACGCACGCGCGCCGCTGGTGGGAGTGGATGGGAGAACGCTTCAACTGCTGGATGCTGCTTTCACGATGGGATAATCACGCGTGAGAGGCGAGTTCCCGGGCGTTGGTGAAGCTGTGGTGGGATCCCGTTTGGACTATACTGGCACGAACGGGTAATGTGGGTCTAAAATCGAGTTCGACTGGAATCTACAGAAGAGAGAGGCGGGAGCCGGTTGAGGTGCTGCAGCGAGGGACAGTGGGGAAGGTTTGGCGATTTAAGGCACTGGATTCCGAGGAGGTCTTGGTAGGAATCCCCCCTCCCCGCTACTCGAGGCTTCACTCCCGGATGGATACAGCACTCAGCATCTCAAATTAGGATCGCTCTTGGGGGCACATTTATGTCTCAGTAACCCACCGTATACGACCACATACGACTACTTAAGGTTGATTCCCCCCCCCCCACCCCCCCTTTTTTGCATGGAGAGGGCGCAGTGAAAGCCGTACGAAAGGAGGAGGAGGGCGGCGGGCGGCTCCATGAGCGGCTTGGGCACCGCATGCACCGCCGCGCTCAAGCTGAAGCCCCCGGGCCACGGTACGCGCCCGCTCGCTTCTGAGAGTTGATGCATATGATCACAACCACCATGATTTTTATGATTCTGGGCGCTTCAGTTGTTATGGTAAGACCGGAGTTAATGTTATTAACGCCACAACGTTAAATTAGGAGGTGTATCAGTGTCCGTATAGCACTAAATTGCCCATATGTTCTCCTTCTTTTAGGCGATCGCCTGTTTAATGGACATGAACGCGCTACTAGACCGCTTCCACAACTACATCCTGCCGCATCTGCGAGGCGAGGACCGCGTCTGTCACTGCAACTGTGGAAGGTAAGCTCTCACGAAGCGCTTTTTATTTATTTATTTTTTTCATTTTCTTTCTTCGGATTAGGCCCACGTACTGTCTCCCACTCTGCCTCCATTCATTCCTTCCAATACGCGCGGCACGGAGCGTCGAAGCTGCCTGCTGCATGGACGCGGTGTTTGAGACGCGTACATATCAGATGTGAGCGCTAAGAGGCCGTCCAAAACAGTAGTAAACATCAAGTGGTTTCGGTGGTTCACTCTGTGGCACGGTTGCTGTTTGGAACGCACTGCTTTGACTGTTTTACGCACTCTTAAAGGCTCCAACCTGCTGCTTCTGGGGATGTGGCCAGAATGAAACGCACAAAATGCCTTCAGTGTTATTGGGGGGAGGTTGCAGGCTGACTCCTCTGGTCTGCAGATGCTCCATTCTGATTGGCTCAACCTCACCTTGCGCTCAGAGCCATTTGACTAGATTGTTACCGTTGGTGTGACAGAAACACCTGCACACAATGATGAGGCGCAAACAGAGCAAAGTCATGAAGCAGGATGAGTCAGTATTGATTCAAGAATGTGGGATCAAATTACTAAAGCTTCCAGCAATGAGGCATATTGTTCAACTTTGATTTGTATTTATTTCTGGACATTTGAAGCGTTTGCACTGGGTTTTATTCAATGATTTGTGTTGGTTTGATTTTGATTGCCTTTCGATTATTACTTTTTTTTCTGAGAAGAACAGTAAGCATTTTAAAGTTGATGAGTTTCAGTGAGGACATTTGTTGTGTCAATTGTTTAGGTAAAAGTTGTTTAGAATATGTCCCATTTGTTTGTTTGTAAAGATGAACCATTGGACCATGAATTTTCATAAATAATTTACTTTAAATTACTTACTACATACACCATCTTTAGCCTTTTTGTATATGAAGTTTGGTGCACATTTGGATAGCATCAAACTGCCAAATGTGGAATAAAGACATCAATAAAAAACATTATTACCAACCAGTAACCTGGCTCCTGCCAGATTGATCTATGATTTACTCTGATTGAGTTCTTCACATGAATCAATCTGGGAAGGCTCTCGCCGAAAGTCTTCAGGATGTTAAAAAAATAACCAAACTTCACCCGCATCACAACAGCAAAAGAAAAATCTAAATTGTGTTCAATCCGGGTGTTCAGAAAAGCAAGTCTTTTTTCTCATCCACAAAGTGCCATTGTGTGCATGGCTTGCTTTGACATCTGCCCCAAACCACAATGCTGCTCTGTGATTGGTTCCAGTCCCACCTGTGGGCCTTGAATGCCATGTGATTGGCCAGTTTACCACTGGCGCGGACTGCAATCGAATCAGTTTGTGAACTCACGAACATCGTGAGAATTCTTTTTGCTGGCAAGGTTAACCAACCAGGCCTGTCACAATCAAGTTTTTACTGTTGATATTTCATTCATTCATTCATTCATTCGCTTGTTCCTGTTCGGATTCGCAGGTGAATGGAGCCTATCCCTGTGACTTTGGCTGTTGATATTTTACTTCAGAAAATATTGATGTGAAATAATGATATTTATAATAATTGATATCAATATAATAGTGACACTACTGTATGTCACTGATGCAATAATACAAAAGCAGGATTATCCGTTCTAAATGCTCCAGTAAATATATATTGTAAAAGCAGCTCTTAGGGTAAAAATGCATTCATTTATTTGTCCTTTGCAAATTCGCTGCATGCTGTTAGCATGCAAGTCATTGTTATATTGTTATGACAGGAATACGTTTGGAATGCTGCAAACAGTTTACAATGAACCAGTTGCTCATCAGTTTTCACATATTTAAAACAGTATAAATCAGGTACAGGGCCTTTATGGTAGTTAAGATAAGATAAGATAATCCTTTATTGTCCCACATGGGGAAATTTCATTGGTGCAACGCAGGTAGATACAGAGGTAGATACAGAAGAACAGATCACTTATAGGAAGTATCTCTGCCTATGATTAGTCATAGAATGTTACATATTTGTACATAATCATACTGTGATATTGAGCTGTGATATTACGATAAGTTGATCTGACAGGCCTTGGTGTTACCTTAAAAAAATAACGCCATCCTAAAGTATAGGCCTGAATTCCCAACTAATATCTGCACAGAACATCATAATTTCAGCAGATTGACAGCTGACAGACAACATGTGGGAGTTGGTAGTGTAGGTACAGTAGTGAGTAACAGCTATTTTGGTCCTACATAGGCTTCCTCCCACCACACTTGATGATTGAATATGTATGTTTGTCTTGAGGTCATCCAAATAACTCTCTTTCAAAAGTTACATAAACTCCAGTAACTTGTATGTCAATGTGAAAGAGCTAAGGAATACAACGAGATACATTGACTTGCATTGAAATATGTGTTAAATTTCAGCAAAAGGCTTGTGTTGTTTGTGTTGCACTTGGATTAGCTGAAGTGATGTCACCCACTTGTTGCCACTGCCATCTTGAGGACTCTTGTGCCACCAAAAAAAATCTCAAAACAACGTGATTTTAGAACTGTTGTCAGGAGGGACCAGTGGACTTACAGAAATCGCTCCGGACTGAACGCTGAGCTTTTTGTTTTGTTTTGTACGCAGCAGGCAAATGCTAGTTTAGCTACATATTATTCTGTGGCTATGCAAATAAATGTTAGCCTACTTGCAGACAGTTTTAACAAGCCTAATTTCCAACTGTCCGGGTGTTATATTTTAGGATCAGACGGGCACTCATTCACGCACAATGTCTCTGCTCTTGAAAGCTTGTTCGGTGCACAGAGGGCTTGTGGACGAGGAAGCTCTGATGTAAATGTCCGCAAAAGTTTTTTGTGTCAAGTTGTCGCCCCTTTTAAATGTTGACTCGCCACTCTAGATAAGGATCAAAACCCATAACCTCAGTCTTCTTGTCTTCTTGAGGTATCAACCCTTTTCTTTTTAAATTTTATGCGCTGACTGGCTAACAGCGGAGATGGGGAACAACATGGTGGCGACAACAAATAAGTCACAAGAAAACAAGGGCTGAGCGACATGACCAAAAAGTTATCACAATTTCTTACTCCGATCTCGATTCAAATGAATTGCACAGCCCTGAAGTAAAGCAGATTTACTTTTTGTAAAGCAGTTTGTGGATTATGTAAACTTGTGCGGTCTT
The DNA here is from genome assembly GCF_026437365.1 of Eucyclogobius newberryi. Classification (NCBI taxonomy): domain Eukaryota; kingdom Metazoa; phylum Chordata; class Actinopteri; order Gobiiformes; family Gobiidae; genus Eucyclogobius; species Eucyclogobius newberryi. The sequence goes on from NW_027315801.1 coordinate 25,763,353, forward strand.
ACTCTAGTTACCATGGAAACGATTACTGAAAGTAAACATAAAATAAGGTGAGTTTTTCATGTCAGGACAGTTAATAAAGCTAACACAGAAGAAAAAAAGTAGAAAAAAAAGAACAAAGAGCTGCAGAACAAACCAATAACCTGCTTGGTCGCTGGTGGTAAATACATTTATTACACCATAGTGTCAGAGTACTTTTAAATTCATGTTAAAATCTTCACTGGTTTAGGCTTACTGAATAATCTACGATGTGTGGCATGATCCCAGCCTCTATTGAGTAAAATAAAGGCTGTTCAATACTTTCTTGAACTTCATTAAAAAGATTTTCTCTACTTCATCAGTCCAATTCCATGTCTCTACGTTGACAATTCTGGCTCTATTCTGCCACGAAAGTTTGTGCCATGTCAGTGATTAAAGAAATAGCACACCATCCCAGAGTTTACAGTTATTGCTCATTTAGGCCTGCTCACTGGGGCCTGTGTCTGAAGTGACCTGGAAACAATTGTGGAGGCCATCTTTCCTTCCATCTCCGCATGAGCGAGTTGGAGGTGGTGGTGCCGACCCCCAGATGTGACCTGATCATGCCAGAACTCACAATCAGGAAGAATTGGTCCAGTTGACAATGAGTTTAATTTGTCTTCTGCCTTGTTTGGAGCATGTTTTGTAGGCCAATGCTGAAGCAAGGGTTGATGGGAGGGACTAGGTGATGATCCAGATTTTCGTTGCAGTGAATTATTTATTCATTTTCAAATTATTTTTATATCACTGAAAAGCACTTTCTCCTTCTGGCTTTAAATAGAAACATGGAAGTGGAAGGAGTGAGGGCATCATTTTCAAGAGTTTTTGTTGGCCCATTTACCCTTACCATTTATCTAGTCTTCTGTTTAAATAGTTCTATCCATCCACATATTCACAGCTATTGTCAATATGATATACATCTAGTCAAAAATACCCCCATTCCCTCTTTTTCAAAATAAAAAATAAAAAAGGTTACAGATATTGATATAATATGTGAAATCAGATGTGTGGGTCTTTCTTGGTCAGTGCAGCTGGCTAACATATTACATAGTCCTGTGTGTGCGGTCGGTCGTAAATTGATTTACATTTGATTGTAGTCAGTTAATGGTCAGAAGTGAAGGCTAATCCGCCATGTGGGTCTCCACTTCCTCCTAACACTGAGCTACTACAACCACAATGCACCAAATGATATGGCTTTACAGGAGATGTCAGTGATGGACTAGGGAAGCATCAGGAGATAAATATCTGGGAAAAGTATACAATGCACAATAATAAAGGAATATGCTTGTTTGTAATTCTAATTTAATTCAAATTTCAATACGTATCAATGTTTTTGATATATTGCCCAACTCAACTATGAGTATCCAAAACTGACTTATGAGCTGACTTGCATGTTATGTTTAGTTTATGGCTGCAGTGTTATATGTTCACATCTGTTATATTCCTTGATCAGCAAATTCTAAGGTGATTATATTAGTGAAAACTGAATGTCAATGAGGTTCTGAGTCCCCCAGACCCTGAGGCTGCTCTGAGAGGTGCAGTATAGTCCCAATCACATAGAGCCCCCTGTCGTCTGCTCCTGGAAGACTCCTGTATTCTGTCATCGCTTTCTTGTTAGCAGCTCTGTGTAGTGACAGAGTCAGGTTTGAGCTCCTGCTGGCCAGCTCCGACAGCTGTTCTGAGACTGGGAGAAGCAAACTGTACATTGTACTGAAATAGAATCAGCACACTTTTGTTCAATGATTTTATGCTCTATGTTATTGGAGGACATTTTGGATACCGGTACTGTATCCTGTATACTGTTTTTACTTTGGTTATACTTTTTGTTCAAACTGATCAAATTGCTACTATCTCCAATGCACTCCCAATTGCGCTACTCATAAAAGTTCAACATTAAAAAAAAAAAAAAAAAAAAAAAAAAATCTTTCATGCAACATGTAGCCGATTCAATTATGTTTTGTTTTGTCTGAAGAATTATAAGTACTCTATTAGGATACACTGTGGCTGAAAGCCGAAGCATGGCAGAGCCTTGCTCTGTTAATGCTGAAGACCCACTTAGGGCATTAAATGCATTTTACTCATTAGGCTAGCAATCAGTTTGAAAATGGAAAAAAATGGTAGATTTGATAATCATCTCAATGATTCAATGATTCCTCATGAAAATTTTCTCCACAGATGTTTAATACTACGACAATTTAATAAAGAATTGTCTTAAAAAAAACTTTTTTGTTATTCTTGACAGACATCATGTCCACTATGTGATTCCATACGACGGGGACCACTCGCTGGTGGACTCCTCAGAGAACTACTTTGTCAGTGACAGTGTGACCAAGCAGGAGATGGACCTGATGCTGGGTCTTCTGCTGGGCTTCTGCATCAGCTGGCTGCTGTTGTGGTTGGACGGGGTGCTACACTGTGCCGTCCGCGCCTGGAGGTCTAGTCGCTATTATGGTAAGAGACCTAGCTAAGTTTTCATAAAGGATTAAGATCTGTGCAAAGCATGTAGTGTTCATTATTGAGAAGATTTAAGTGGCAACCATGTCTCACCTAATTTAAAAAAAAAGTTGCCTGTATACTTTTTAGAAGCTTCCATTGTGACTGACCCACATCATAGTTACATAGTTATAAACAGCATGCAAGAAAAATAAATTGTTAGGGTTCAATAAAATCCCCAAATTTCTGTAGTTTGGTATTAATAGCTAAACTTCTTTTTCTACACAGAGGAATGTAGTCTGAAGGCACAGTAAATATCAGTGGTTTCTTGCGGAACATTATTTTTTTTTACCAGTCAGTCACTCTGTCTACTCTGATGCAAGACGTCACTGAAGTAATGGTACCTTATATATCTATCCAACCATAAAGCAGGTGCTCATGTCCCCTGCAAAATGTTTTCTGTGGACACAGCTCTGAATAGTTTTCTGTGTTTAGTCTTAGATTTTAAATTATTTATTTATAGAATATTCTGATCTATTATATTGGTCACATTTGCATCAGGCCATTTAAACCCCAGCAAAATATTACATTTGGCACATTCATTTGTTTCTTTGTTGAAGCATTGATAAGAGAAATTAAAACAAACCCTTTATTAAAATTGATCTGTAAACATGCTTTCATCTTATAGAGTCAGGACATTCTAGTTACAGTAAATGCTGTGCATGAATGAATACACTTATATTGTCTATTAGATGTAACTCTTGTGCACTAATGGCCAGTAGGAAGGAAGCTGTAAGAGGAGATAAGGGAGGAAGTAAGCCAGTGAAGGAGAGAAGGTCACACAGAGGGACAGAGCAGCCACCTGCTGGGCTCACCTCCACACTCACACACTTGTATGTTCTGAATGCACAAACATGAACACGAGAGGAAGAGAGGGCTGGAGAGGGATGTGATGTCATCCAAGTGCTTGCATGTCTAATTTATCATATTTACTTATACTGGTCTATTTATATCACTCATTCATTCAGGAGTGGTTCATGATGAAAAAGGTTTTTCATGTGGGCCATGTTTTAGAATTAGAGACATTTTGACTGCCATGGGGTAGTCATTTTTAGTCTGAAGGTACTATACTACCCTAAGATCCCTAAATTTACTCTGTAATTTGTTTACTTGCTAGACCAGTTTTGGGTTGTTTTTATCCTATTCTTCTCTGACAGCCTCTACTTCACAGCTGCAGGGATGATTAACATTTGACTACCTTTATTTCTGAGAAGGTTTGAGGGGACTATTGTAAACAGAAGGTAAATTGTATAAAATTGTATCCCACTATTTTTGTTTAAAAAAGGAACAATAGGGTATGACAACCCAAAACTACTCTAGCAAGTAAACTCATTCCAGACCACAGTTGCCACATGTAGCAGCTTTGGGCTTCTTTCTTTGGAATGTTGCTTGCAAATTTTAACCACTTTTTTTGGACTTGCTCTACACCTCGTAGAAGAGTCATGTTTACTATGCTATTGGACATCTCATTAGCTCTCGTTTAGAAGCAACACAACACGTGAGGGACTGGGATCACTTGTTTAGGGATTTTTCTAAAAAACCTGGTTGTTGCTCTCAGAAAATCTGGCAGTGCCTACAGATTGTAAATGAATACTGGATGGCAGTCGAAACATCTCAATTTCTAAAAAGTTAGGATTATGGATTATGGATTAAGGATTATGTTTGAAATGTTTTCTACCATAACCTTAAAGGTAGGGTATGGAGTCTGTGCTCTGGATTAGGAAGGGCACTACAATCACAAGTAGTTCTGAGTCTATGTTGTGAGTTCCTTTGCATGTCTCATGTTCAGCTCAGAACCTCCAGAATTCCAGGCTCAATGTGCTGCAGAGGCTGCACTATCCCTGATTCATGATCGGTGCAGGCACCGGTCTTTAGGTAGTGACCTTTCAGATGAGAGCAAGACCACGTAGGTTTGAAATAATGGGATTTTGTTCTGCTTTCTGATTGGATAATTAACTAAAAACATAAACAACTCATCCAATGTTTGTGTAATTATAATCAAAATTGCATTTGTTAGTATTTGATTTGAACTTATCTACCACAATCTGAATCAAAATCAGAAAAGGTTTATTGCCATTGCCAATCAACAAAATTCACAAACATAGGAACTTGCTTTGGTGATTTGGTGAAACATAAAACAATGATGAGCAATAATAAAACAACATATATAAAATCAAAAAGGGCATGCATTAAATAAAAACATTTTATATTTAGTATAGGATAAAAATAGGCAGGTGCCCTGTAGGGCACTGTCTATGAACTAACTGAGGTCTTAAAACGCTATATTTAATAAAGAGCAGCATGTCCCACCAAATCCTGGATACTGAAGCACTGACAAGACTTTGATATCAATCAATTGTTAGCTGAATCCATTCGATTCTGTAAAATGGCATAATGAACAGTGTTTAATTATGTGAACAATCTTTTCACTATAGCACAGTTGTAAAAAAAAAATGCCATTTACATTATTAAGTTTCTAACAGCATTTTATGGGGTGCTTTTTCTCCCAACAACTCTATGCACCACTGACTCTCTGATGACAGGGCACTAGGGATCCTCATGAAACCTCCTTACTACTGTCAGCAGTATTCAGGTTCATTAGCATTAGCATCAGCCTAGCTCAAACAGAACTGGAAAACTGACCTAAAATTACATAGATCGATGGCAGGATTGACAGTCAGAGGGGATGGTGGTAATTTGGTGCTGTTCCTTTGAGAATTGTAATTAGTTTAGGAAGCCTGCTCTCATTACTGTCAGCTCTGTGTGCTTCTTCTCAGGGACAATGTAGGCCTACATCAAACAATCAGAACAAATATGAAAGGAAAGATTGCCTGTATATTGTCTAGAATGTATTACTAGAACAATAGCAGTAATGTTATTTACACTAAACGCAGAATATACAACGCAACAATAGATATCTTTGTTTTGAAAAATGGTCAAAAATATTATAGTAATACAAATATTGTTAATTTGATTTTATCAAATAGGGATGGAATAATATTCTAATTGCCTTAAAATACTTTTAGCTTTTGAAAACATGCAAAACTGCAAGCTTCCGATGACTTTTTAAAATGGCAGTTATCTGTTTTTGCAAATGAACTCGGCAGTTGTAAGGAAAAAAGGAAGGAAAAAAAGCAATGGAGTAGCGGTAATAGTTGCAGTTGTAGTACACTAATAGTTGGGGTGACCAGATTTTCACAATTAAAAACTAGGATGGGGGCTATTGATAACATTGTAAAAAGCACAAGTAATTACGGTAAGTAAATTTTGATGATTAGTAGTTCATTCACACCTCTTTCACGGCTCAACTGAGTGTATTTTTGTGTTCTGGTTATTCTAAGCCAGATTTCTCTATGTCTGCTTAAGAAATTACAATATATTCCCCCCTTTACTGTTGGTGGGTATCAAAGTGGTCAAAAACCGGGACAACTTAGCACATGTCGTCTATAAAACTGGAACAAATCAATATTTTGGTTGGACATGGGACGCAGGGCTCAAAACTTGGACTGTCCTAAGAAAATAGGGATGTCTGGCACCTTACCAGTAGTAGAAGTGGGGGAAACAGGGGTAGCAGCAGTTGTTTTCAAAATAGAAAAAAAAGACGGCTTTAGCAATAGTGGAAGCTGTAGATTTGTAGATCTGTACATTTGACTCACATTTCGCTGGCCACATAGCAGTGCCTAAGTGATTTTTGGTCATTTTTTTTAGTCTCATTCTACTCACCTTACCCTGTTGCATCTCTAAATGTCATTGGCTCTGTCCACGGCCAATCAGAAAGATATTTTACCATCAAAAATACTTTCTGTCCATAAGTCATCTTTCTGATAACATTGGGTTTTTTCGAAAACCTTGCAAAAAAAGTAATTACATGATTTAACAATTTTACTGAGGCCAAATGAATGCATGCCAGTCCATAACTTTTCAGTCATTATTGTCTCTCTGGGTTCTGAATGAAGCGTGTGTACATTTCTTTTGCTTAATTTCAGTAGCAACATTACTGCTGCGCTACTTGAAAAAACATTTGTTCTTTCTTATCTTATCTTTACGTCACAACTGGCACATGTGAAGAAACCGGATGTGTTTTAAAAGAGTTATGTAATTTTCAACATGCAAAGAAAGGTCAACAAACTCACCTTTCCGACAAGAAAGTTTATGAACAAATTAGTATAAAACCTTGCTTCTGTCAACAGTGCTCTTGTCCAGTGAGATCAGTATGTTTACTATGACATATACCTTTGACATAATGAGATTTGATAGAGATCATTCTCACTTGTCAGATCATTTGTCATTGGTTGTCATTTATAATTACATCAGAGATAAATACTTTTGACAGAGTGTCCTTAAGTGGCCTTTGTCTTGAGATAAAATGGTTAAATCTGAATGACCCCAATGGAGCATGTGTGCTGCAGGTTTGACACAATGATGCATGAATGAAGCCTCTATTTTTAAAGATGGCCCTCCAAAAATCTATTGTCGGGGAAAGAAAATGTACACAGGCCTTGTCAGTGATATGCAATAATATGTCAAATTGCTAGCTATTACCTTAAATCCACCTTAGAACACCTACGCAAATCACAGAGAAGTATCCTGAGTGAGCACTTGTGGTTAAGATCAGGCCATTGCAGTGGAGGTGACCTGGATGATGCTCTGATTTTGGAGAAAAGTAGGTGAAGTGTGACCTGAAAACTGGTTCTGCTGCTGAAACTCCTTACAGGCAAGGAAGACCCAACAATTATTCAGGGCACTGTAATTATGTGCAGCATATTCTGATCACTAATATAAACTCATACACTTCTTCCTTCTTGTTTCGCTCGCTGTCTCTAATCTTACAGACTTAAGGCATTGATTATGGCAGTGATTAAGTTAGAAGTATTACAGGCATGGATCTATAATTCAGTTCAATTAATTTTGCAACGCGTAAAATCACAACAGCGGTCGCCTCGAAGGGCGATAGTGAAAACCAGATTAAACAGTGTTCATAGGAAATTAGACATGGATAGAGCATGCACCTCCCGCTGTCCTGAAGCGAGTCGGATTAGTGGCCTCTCTGCGGTACTGCAGCGCCAGCACAGAAAGAATATCATTTTTTGTGAAAACAATCTGCTCGTATTTGGCCGACAGGGAACCTACAGCTTTCACAGAGGTCAAGATAGGGAGGATTTTTCACAACTTTAACTTCTCCATTCTACAGTAAATCCGAAAAACGACCGTATAATAATTGTAATATGTAGAACGAAAAAAAAATTTCAGTCATTATTATACATCCATGATATCTGTCTAGGCTTTGTTTTCATGTACGTTTTTTTGGCCTGTAGGGTAGTTTTTGGCAGATGAAAGTGTTTGTGGGTGTGAAGGGCAGGGAGAGACTTTCAGCAAATTGTCACGCAGCATAAATTATATTTTCCATCCAATTTGATTTGACTGGGAGCCTTTGTAAAATACATTGCATGGATCAGGCGTTTCACATAAACCCATCTATCTTCACACATGCCGTAGGTGGAAGGTTGAGCAGCAGCATGTGTCTCCAGTGTATTATCACTTCACTGTAACACCATAAACCTGCCCTTAGGAGGCCCATCCATATTCATCAGCCCCAGTAATACCACCATCTCAGCATTTTGTTCTTCTCCTCCTCTACTGGTTTTGTGAGGGAATACCCTGCCTTTTGTCTATCTGCCTGTGACGTGGTTGCTGGGGCGCAGCCGTTAGCCCTGCCCCGATGAAGAGTGAAGGTGAAGGCTGACGAGGCAGGGAATCATTGCCGTCACATGACCCCCCCCCCCCCCCCTCACCCCTTTCCACTCCCCTCTTCCCCCCAATCATATCTTCACCAGAGCTAAAAATAGAAGCAGGCAAGGGAGCATCTGGAATGGCAAGCAAGCCACTAGGACACATGGCTGTTCGTGATGTCGTCTGTAGCCCCGCCCCCATCCCCCCCAGCCACCTCCATCCCATCATGCACTTGTTCATTTATCAACTGATGGCCATTTGTGCTGTGACAGTTTTTTTTTTCTAAGACCACTGTGCGTCACCGCATCTCTTTGTGATGCTGCCGAGGTACAAAACCATAAAAATGACCAGGAAATTGAAAAAAAATTACACGATTGTCGCTTTTGTGACCAGAAAGGTCCAAAACATGATGACAGTGCTGTCTCTTTAGAATGGTGTATCTACAATTGTCATTTAATTTAGTCTGATATCTAGCCAATTCCAACATTTCAACAGTTTACATTATAGCACAAAAGGGGTGGCAGTATTTCCAAGTGTGGAGTGTCATTGGGTCCCTGGACAAGGCACTTCACCCTCATTACCTACTTTAGTTTCTATGTTTGGCCATGTTGTGACAGACAAGCCATCAAGAGTAAATTATTGTGCAACCTGAATTAATAAACGCATTTCATGATATTTTTAAAATGTAATAAACTATATATCAAATACAATAAACTGTAAGTAACAAAAACTCTAGTGACGAGGACAGATCCACCGCGGGTCGGTCGTAACATGGGACAGACAGTGTGGGTGACTGGGGCTATGCTTAGGTAAAGAGAGAGAAGGTGAGAGGACAGACAAATGAGGGTCAGGAGGACAGCCAGTTTCAGACTATAAATATGCTTGGGTGAGTAGCGTGCTCTAATAAAAATAGTCCACAATTCAACACACAAGTTGACTTACCTTGGCAGGTTATCATGCTCATCTTTATCTTTATCTAACATAACTAAACTTAATTAAAATATTTATGATTATTGTATTTTTAAGCTTTGGGTCAGCATTAAACAACGCTGTATACATGTGCCGACTATGACTATATATCTATCTAACTATCTAAAATACACATCTCATCCATTTAAAAAACCAAAGCACATAAAAGATGTAAACCAGAAGTGGCCAAAGTGTCTTCTGTGTGGTACTCTGAACATTTGGGACAGAAATAACTGCCCCCGTATCTGTGTACCACCATCTTTTGCAACTTGTGCTTCCCGGCATAGAATGCATATTGAAGAATAATGGTTATATAGAGTTATTGTCCAGGAGCCAAAGATATTTTTATTTGTTTACCTGTACTATTGTGTTGCCGTTAATGTTGATTCAGATTGAGAGTGAGGGCGTTATTGCAAAGTTTGGCAGCAGGCTAATAGTAGAAGTGATATTAGCAACAGAATCAGCAACAGTGCTCATTGCTCAAGCTGCTGTAGCAGTAGATGGAGCATAAACTGCAAAACATTGTTAGATGAGATTGCTATAAAATAGTCATTGTAGTTGTGGTTGTAAATGTTTTTGGGAGTAGTATACTATACAGACTCTGAGCTGGGGGTTGCATAATGAAAATCAAATGATAACATTGTATTAAATACATTTTTCAATGATAACAGTATATTTGGGTCAAATTGGGTCAAAAAACACAATACACAATACATACAATTAAACCGGATTTGAGGTGTTCTTTTTGTGTTTTGCAGTGAGGGCCTGGACTGGTTGCATGGTTAATTTGGGGTTACTGGCTTGAAAAGTGTGGAAACCCCAAGTATAATACATTGCATTGGGCTCTGTGCACAACGGCAGCCTGACTAGTTCCGGTCAGTGGAACAGCGATGTCCATTCCTGCCCCAATTTGATCCCTGTGGGGTTTTTGCCAAGTCGCTTGCCTTGTTCCTCCTACATTCTGTTCTGTCAAAGCGTACAGGGACTGGCTGGTTTGGAAATAACAATTATAATGTCAAATAAACACTAACTGATTTTTGAGTATTTCAGTTTGTGGTGTTATTGTTATAGTTTCAAGGCCTCAGATTTAGCGTCAGTGTCAAGACAAAAATATTTGCCTTTATAAACACAGACATGTATTCAGTCTATAACATGTTGTCAGTGACATTTACCTGCAGCTCTTTGTCAACTGAGTGATCTGTCAGTAAGTGTGTGGGTTTTGTTTGACCGACTCGGCCCCTTAGGGCTAGAATAGGGGTGCAAATGGCCACAATGACTGTACTGACTGTGCCGGGGGCCGTTGTGCACAGAGCCAATTGGCCAATGGTGGCCTTAAATATTAATGTAATTATTATAATATCGTGTTAACCCTGCAAATAGCTGGCCCCTGTCCAGGGTGTACCCCGCCCAAGGCTCAAAGACACTGGCATAGGCTCCAGTCACCCGTGACCCCTAAAAGGAACAAGCAGCAGAAGATGAATGAATGGATGGCCTTGAATAATGTCATTGTGATAAGTAGAACTGCAGACAGGAGCAGTAGCATTTCATGTTGTAAAGTTTAGTTATAAAGTGTAGTGCTGTTGAGTCTATTAATGATCTCCAAAAGCCCTGCATGTTAGCTGTAATCTAGGCTAAGTCTTCCCTCTCTCACTGCCCCATGTCGTCAGAGCTGAGGCAGAGCGCCAGGACTCCTCCGTGCACACGCCTCCCTTTGGCTCACTCTGTCAGGAAGCGTGCTCATCACCGCTACCTCCTGCAGCACTAACTGAATACACGCAACCTGACTCTTGTGTGAAAGGAACCATATTGCTGCCGCCTCAGACCATTTTTAACACGCATTGTCATTTATATTTAGAAAATAACAATCTGTTGTGGTATTCAACCTAATGTAGATTTCTGTGCAATACCTCTAAATATCTCATTATGTTCTTAATTACATTTTTTTTTTATTGTTGGGGGTTTAAAAAAACTACATGTATCATTACAAGAACAGGTATAGGGTTGTGTAAAAAAAAAAGTCCCAGTTAGATATAGTGTTGACACATTTCTATTAAACAGCCTTTTTGACATCTGGGACTACCGATGCAAATAGTTTATTGAACATCATCAGAGTTTATCAGAGTTTTGATACAGCTTTTGATAGTAGTTTTATTTAAAATGTTTTCTCTTTATTAATCATCACTATGTGACGAAGTACAGTTGAACATAGAGGACATACAAGCACAAGTCACAGGGTATGAGAACAATGTGAGACAATACATAATATATACTAGAGATACAAAAGTACACAAATAATAGATGACTGTTACTAATATAGAATACTGACAGTGTGCAATCATGAGAAAACTATTCAGGAAAGGTCCACTTCTGTCCTACTTATGTCATTTTTTGAGCACCAATCCTTGTTTTGAGTGTCAGGTTTTGATAGCAGTTTTATTATCAATATCAGGTTATCTTTTCTTTCTTTGACCACCCTAGTTGGACATTACTGAGAGTCTGATATATGCTCTCCTCTTTGCAGACACTCCCTCCTGGTCGTGGCTTCCTCAGTTCTGTAACCTGCGGGACCTGCGTAGACGCGCCCAGCTCCGACAGTTGGACGACTCCAGCGGAAACATGGTCCACATCAAACAGAAGCTCTACCACAATGGTCACCCAAGCCCCCGCCACCTCTGACTGACCAAACACTAACCCTTCTCCTCACCCGTAAAACTTCCAAAATGGCTGCATCAAAGACCTTGGGAAACTGCCCTCAAAGTTCCCTACAACAGGACTTTATTAGTACAGCCAAATGGAAGTTCCCCAAATCCACTGGAATCATGTCTTGTCCAAAGTGGGAGGAGCCAACTGACATTTTTAAAGTGTTTTCTTTATCTGTATAGAGACATTTTCTGTGTTCATTGTAACTTGGCATGCTCTTTTAGAAGAGGGTAACACGTGGGTAGAGCTTGATGAGATTGGGAACGTGGATGATTTGTATTATTTATTTATTTTTTTGATTGAAGTGGGAGGGTCTTGATGAAAGTGGGTGGGTTTTTTGACAGGTTGCTGCTTGTGTAAATAGTTATATATATGGGCACGTTGGGTTTTAGGGGCCGGGGTTATTTATTGTGTGTTGTTGATAGAAAAATCTAACCGCAGATTGTCGTAGGAATGGAACCAAAAGATGTCTGAAAACTGGATGTGAAAACGTGTGATTTCTGCTCAAAAACACAGATGAAATTTAGCTTTGTTACTTAGTGAATTAACTGAATGTACTACTTTTCCCTGTAAATATGTGGAGGGTAAAGGTGTGGGCGGGTTACCAGTTAGGTTCCTTGTGCTGCATCATTTAGGTGCCAACAACTGAGTCAACACATACATCATCTGCCACACACTTTCCACATGGTTTTGTTTCTTAACCAATTGCCTTTCACGTACCAGGAGCAACCAGCCTATCAGCATTGAGATCCCGGCCCTGGGCCTGCCCCCACCCTTGCCCTCTCTGTCCAGACATTGCTGTTGTGAGGATGAAATGTCTGTTTTATTAAAAGTGCTGTTGAAGCACAACAGTGACCTCTGGTGTTTGATTGAGTTTTTTGGAAAAGGTTATTCCAAAATTATGTTTCCATTGAACACACATTTTTGGAAATCAATGCCTGTATTTACATGGAAAAGACAAGCAAAAATTTACTCTGTGTCTCGAGGAACGCCTGGGGAAAGGATTAGCACTCCATTCTGGGTTGGTTAGTTATTGTGGTGACTGCAAGAATGCAAATGTATTATCCCTTTTTTAGTGGAATAAATGTTTGAACGTGAGTTTATGAAAGTGCTTTGAGCACAGAGATAATACTGCACAGTGTAACTCTACCCATCATATGTTGTTGCTAATTTAACAGGGGAAAAGTACCATGATCATATATTTACACATAATAACACTGTTTCACTGGCCAACAGTGTTACAGGTGTATAAAAACCAAAGTTGGCTTTGAGTGTCCAATTCACACTCATCACAATCACATATAAATTCGAATCACTAAAATCTTACCACCCGGTCTCATGGGAGACATTAACTGCTCATTTGGCAAGACATTTAATGAATTGTGAAGACAATCTCTGAACATCTAAGATATATTCCCCATGTAGAGCTGTAGTCGACTGAAGAAATTCATGGTCGACCAGTAATGCTATATGATGATTAGTTGGCTGAAGTATCTCCATGTATTTGACCCAAACTGCACACAAAACACTATAACAGCACAGGAGTCAAACAGCTATTTATATAAACTAATTTACTATTAAAAAGTATTTATATGTTAGAGATGTAAAGTATAAGTTATAGTCACCCTATGATTAATTCCCAAAGCTTCAGCTAACTCACTCCATATCTTCTATTTGTTGTTGCTGTGCCATGAAATCCTTTTAATCCAAATAAAATAATAAATTTAATAATAAACATTTTGGTCGACTAAAATACCATTAACCGATTAAGCGACTAAACGGTTAAAGGATTACAGCTCTACCTGCAAACTTCAGCTGCCCACTTTATAATCCCAACACAACACCTTGTAATCTATGATTGGGGGCCTCTGGAAGAATGTATTGTGACAGTCAACTCAAAAACAAATAATGCAAGTTGTAGTTTTATGAGGGTCAAGACTGTGGCGTGCGGTCAGGGCAATCAAAGCAAGCAGTGATTGACCAATAAAATATAAAATTAACGTGTGTCACAACAACTATATTTAAATTGCTCCAAAATATCTCCAAATAAGACTTCTTTCCCCTCACTTCTGCTGCAGAAACTTGGCTGTAAGTCACAGCGTCTTTTAGTGGCCTCTACAGGCCACTGTGCAGTACTGCAGGTTGGGAATCTCGGTTGTTCATCTCTTGCACTGCTACAAGCTCGACACACAAGCTTCCATCGTTCTTTGCAGAACCTCTCAAGCTCCATCAGGTTGGATGGTGAGTGTTGGTTCACAGCCATTTTCAGATCTCTCCAGAAATTTTCAGTTGGGTTCAAGTCTGGACTCTGGTTTGGCCACTCAAGACATTCACAGAGTTGTAGAAAAAGCTTCAGTTGTAGTCATCTGGACTCAGTTTGAAAAAATAGACGTTTCGACTCTCATCCAAGAGTCATTGTCAATAAAAGAATTTAGATCGAGAACTCCGATATTAATACCGTCTTCAAACGAGTGATTAGAGTGATTAGAGACGGTGAGGTGAAGGTTTTAAGCAGGGAGAAAAGATGGTTTGAAAGAGGAGTCAAGGAAGCTATTTTTGTTAAAAAAAAAGACCTTCTTTAAACAGAAATGGAGGGCTAAGATTCAATCTTCCTGTTATTTATAATGGGATACTGAACCCCTGGAAAGGTAGAGGACCAGGACCAGGACATGTAGATGCTAATCAGGTACTCAGGGTGGTTGAGCCAGGGTCTCACAAAGACAAAGAGGATTCTAATAGCCCATTAAAATTCTGAATAGGCTAGCTCGGTAGATACAAGGGGGGAGTTTCTGTTGAAACAAACAACTCTTTCTACTTCAGGAAGGTTCCTCCCAATGGGCGGGTCTTACCACAGAACAGTATTAATATCGGAGTTCTCGATCTAAATTCTTTTATTGACAATGACTCTTGGATGAGAGTCGAAACGTCTATTTTTTCAAACTGAGTCCAGATGACTACAACTGAAGCTTTTTCTACTATGGAACACGCCTGGACGAATGAGGGATTACACCGACATATTCACAGAGTTGTTCTGTAGCCACTCCTTTGTCATCCTGGCTGTGTGCTTATGGTCATTGTCTTGTGCGGGAAGATGAACCTTAGACCTGGTCTGAGGTCCAGAGCCTCTGGAGCAGGTTTTCATCATGGATGTCTCCATACACAGCTGCCTTCATCTTTCAGTTGATCCTGACTAGTCTCCCAGTTCCTACCGCTTCGAGGAAAAAGGTTTTACCACAAAGTGGCATTTTGAGGTGAGGTGTTGTCTTAATCTGGGTGGAAGTAAATAGCCAACATTTGAATCTGGGGATGTGACACTGACAAATTGCCCCCTGAATACACAGCTGTTTAATAGCTGACACATCCTTGGCAAACATGAATGTCATAGAGCTCTTTTGCAAGTAGAAATAAAAACAAATCCAATGCATTACTTCTAATGTGGCACTTACCTTGCAAATCATCAGCTTTTAATTAATAAGTACCTGCCTGAGGAGGTTATTTACAGTGACACAAGTCCAAACGGAGAAGTGCGAAGCATGCGGCGAGCCAGGCTAAAAATTCCAGGCCTTCTTGTCAAAGAAACTCTGCTACAAGATTCTGACATTTGGGAGTTAGTGCTAATCTTCCTTCTCAATGCATTTCCATCAGAGCTCCCAGAGAGGTCAGGATCATCTGCACGACTGGACTGGAAGAGTGTCCCTGCAGTGTCACTGGTTTGAACTTCTGACAGCGGGGAGTACGAGTGCTCTATATCAGGCTTGTGTGGACAAGGATCAAATATCCTGGTGCACACAAGCCTGCCTGGAAAAAGAAAAGTATTGAAGAACTTTTTAGAATATGGTGAACATGACACAAAATAAAACACTTAAAAAAAAAAATCATATGGACTAAAAATCATCAGAATTGAATAGCACTGTTGAAATATGCACAACCTCAGTATGGATCAGCAAATGTCAAAGTGAAGGCTTATAGCAGAACCAATGTGCTGGGATATTGGATTTTATAAATGTATTGATTTGTGGTATGTACAGCTATTGAAACCTTTGTCATGGAGATAATTGCATTTTGAATTAGGTAAGTAAAAGAATAATACATTATATTCAACGAGTCAGGTTCCTTCTACATTTTCAGGTTCAGATGCAATAAGGAAGATGGACACAGCATTTGAGTCTGTCCTAAACACATTAAGCTCAGTGTTATGTAACAGCAAACAGCAGAGTGACCCTCAGGAATGATGTAAGGTGACTGAAGCTGCAGTGCTTGTTATTTAGACACACATCCACCGGAGTGTTATGAGTCCGGTCAATACAGTGTGGCTCTAAAAGGGCTGCCGTTGTCGGTGGGGATATGAAAGTCCCAATTGACCCTCTCACACGTTTTGGTAACCACTCAACTGTCTCTAATAGTGCAATTCCAAGAAAATCCAACCGACTGTATGTAATCATTAAATAAACGGCACAAAAAAGTAGCCAAATGCCGAGGAGATTGCGGAGGAGGAGAGGAGTCAGAGTGCTGCCTCAGGTCCAAGGATGAGCTAACAATAATGCCAGTATAGCTTATGTATAGACACAAAGTTATTCAGCGCTAATATCTGCGAAGTAAGGTAAATTAGATATACGCGATAGCATTTAAATAGAGGTGCAGCTTTGAGCGCTGAATTGATCAGATTGAGATTTATGATCTTTAAAAACATGGAGTAGCCCGCCCTGGATTATACCGACTATGAATGTCAAATGCTGGAACGCAGAGGTTAGAGCTCTGAAGAGAAAGCTGCCCCAATTATTCAAGATACAAATGAAACCAAACACACAACGCCAGTGTGTTTTTGTGACATGTTTTTATAAAGTGGCCAAAAGCTCAAAAAATGAATTTCATGTAATTTTAGACCTTTAAAAGATGAGACACTAATAGCTAACAATGTACTAATTTCCACACAATAAAAATGTGTGTCTTTTTTTTAACCTTCCATATAATACATACACTGAAAAATAAGTGAAAATTGAGTATGACCTATATTCTCCCCACTCATGTGCTGTCTGTCACGGCACAAAGACAGTGAGTTCCTTGAGAAGCCACAGCAGTTATCTCTGCAAGGCCATCATGTTGTGAATAATGCACAAGCAGACCTGTTGCCCCACAGAGAGAGATGCAGTGTGCTGGTGGCTCACAGATTTTCTACTCTAATGCAAAAATCATGACTGCTGAATATGTGATTAGGCCCAGAGCGTCACTGTCTTGCATATAGCTCTGTGGCTCTGCAGAAAAACGGCTTCATCTGCAAACGACGTCATAAAAGAGGAAATTTCAGGCCAGTCAGCAATATATACAGCATGAATGTTATATTTATGCTGTTTATTGTCTGAACTGTTGGGGGAATTTGAACAAACAAAGCTAAAAGGCATATCTCTACAAGAATTCATAAAAGATTACGTTGTACAATTTAGTGTAGCATTGTCGCCAAACAAAAATTTCTAACTTTCAAACTCAACTTTGATACTACTGAATAGGCTCGATACAAATTTCAATACCACAATGATAACAAAGAATGCTCTCTTTTTAGGCAATAGACTATATATATATATATATATATATATATATATATATATATATATAAATATATAAAGTCCCTGTTTCTACTGGTCGAGAATTTGATAACACCACACCATACAGATGTCCTTAAAACTGTTACACTGTTAAAGCCTAAAAAACACCAAACTGGATAATAACTAGGCTACTTTGTCAAGCAGACCACTGCCTCCCATAAGCCTCCCTCTGGTAAAGCTGTGGTGATTGTCCTGTTTGGAGCACTGCAGTGCTCTCAGTGGATTTGCCTTTAATGGCTTCAGACAGCTGAGAGACACACCACAACACAGCATCCGCTCACATGGAGGATTAAGAAGCCCTGAAGTCACTTGACCATCACCTCTCAAATTCAAGGGCAGTTTGTCAGCAGCTTTTATCAGCACATCTGCACTCCGATCAGGTCTGCGCTGCTCCAGCAGACATGCTCTTCCAGGCATTTATGTCTAATTGGAGAATACAATAATTTTAGCCGGTAAGTACATGTAATCCAATCAAAGGATATTGTGTAATACAGTCATGGAAGACATCTCTCTTATTGTAGCTATGTGCTGTGGTAGAAAGTACCCCCAACTGTACATTTTTATCTGTTACCATGGCAACAGATGGCTCTGATAACAGCTACAGCAATGCAGCTTAAAACATTATATTTTGTAATTTTGGCAATGGGTACGCTTACACAAATATTGAAATTATCTGAAACTTTAGTCCACTTAAGATAATACATTTTTTCACCTAATCAGACAATATTATGTCTATCTAACAAAAATAGTTTAAAACATACATTTAAATGTGTTACCACAGGTATTATTTTTATTACCAGACAAATGTGAAATCACAAAAGTGCAGAAATGCTCTTTACACCCTTGTTTGAAAATTGACAGTATAACTTTTTTATTTAAAAAAGTAATCAGCGCTTTTTGTAGCATAAATTATATTTCAAGTTTTGCAAATCTTCAAAAAACCTATACTACAATGTTATCTAAATTTGGACAGCTTTTCCATCTCTATTTGGCTGCAAAAGCATAATGTTTGTCCACTTCTGCTGTGACTTGAATCCTGTTTTGCCTATTGCCACATTCAGAGCTGATTCAGCATGTTCCATCGACATAAATGAAGTCGTTCTGCTCCCATGTGACCACTCGATTGGAATACACTAAAAAGCCACGTGGACTTGATGTATGGCCTGGTTGACATTTGACCTGGGAATGTCTTCCTCCAATGACTACAGGAACATTGGAGCAATATGCTGCTGTGGGTTGACCCTGACAGACTGCTCAACCCCCAAGCCATGAACTGCTGATGAAGGATACACAGACAATGGCATCTCAAGGTTAAAGCGAACATAGGACACCCGGGCCTTTTACAGATTCTAAATCAAGTTAAAGAAAACAATGCAGAGCACGAAGGAACAAAAACTGTTTACAAAGTGCTGCACAATTCAAATATGAGTTCTCTGCGTGTTCCAGTTTCCCTTATTTACCCAAAACCTGCATCACATCATCTTCCAGCATGTTACTTTTGATCGAGATCCTGACAAAAGATCTGGAAACAGGCTTGGGGAAGTTACTTTGAAAGAGTAGTTAGATATTGTTAAAACTGTAATATAATGCTATTTATACTTAGTGAAACAAATTAGTTGTTTAAACTTGCTCAAATGGCACAACGCCGACAATAGAAAAGAGTAAACAATCTGCGTATCTCTGATTTTAGGTGGTTACTGCACATGTAAGTCATGTCTATATGTTAAAGCCCAATAAACTAATCTATAAACAGCTATTTTCTTGTTTTTACTCTGATGATATGAAGACATTCTGCAGCTGCTGTGATCAGGTTTTTGTGTTGTGATTGATCAGCTGCATGCTGCTGCTCAGTGATTGGTTCTCGATCAAAATCTAAAGTATACTATTACGGTAGTCTGTGGCGGGACGTTTGCCTGAAAACTGTGTCTTCGTAAAAACATGCAAGAATCTGGTGGATCACGTGGAAAAAATTCTATTCTACTTACATTACGAAGTCTGTGTCCTCCCTCGATGGAGAACTTGCACTCAGAGTGAGGTGTAACTCGTTTAAACTTTGAGGCTCATCCTCATCAGTAACACATGTCAACACAAACGTCTTAGAGAACAAAGCACAGATGAATGGCCGACCTGAATGGAAGAGGAGAGTCGTGAGCTGCTCCCAGGACCACCTCGCCAGGTTCTCTCAGGGGTGGGTGACCTCTTCCTGTTGTCGTCCTCAAACTGGTTTATTTGTTTAATTATCTAAGAATATATTTTTGAGAATATATTCAATTTTGAGTTTACATTTCTGTGGACAATTTACGTCCAGTGACAATCAGAGGCAGGTAGACAATATCTTTCTTCACTGGTTTTCCAAATACAAGAAATATTTTCTGTAGCGCTCGCAAAAAACTTTGATAATTTTTAATTGGTAGGTGGAACTCTGACCTATTTATGGAAATTATAAATTATAATTTATAATTTCCATTACATTATCGGACAAAAGTATGACATGTCCGTTTCAAATTATTATTATCATTGTTATTTTTATTATATAAAACAGTATCATAATGTATAATAATGGAACAAAAAAAAATAATAACAATAATATCAACATATGATGATAGATTTTACAAATTTACAGTATTATTATTATATTATTATTATTATTATTATTATTATTATTATTATTATTATTATTATTATTATATTACATATTTGCATATATGTACATGTACAAACAAAGTTTGCCTCCAGGCCCACCTTCAAGTCAACGCAAAAACAGTAAAACCTTCTTACATTTATTCAAGTTACATTTTTAAAAATAAATTCTATGTCTTGAGTAGTGTTCATACATTTACTCCTGCTTGAGTAATATATTTTACAGTTTAAAGTGTTGGTGTGTAGGTCTACAAGTGACAAATGTTTTAGACAAATGTTGACAATATTAAATGATATGAACATTAGTGTTTCATGCTCTGCCCTTTCTGTGATCTGTCGGATTTTGTGACTCATTTAAGGTTTTGCCTTTCCAATTATAAATCAGTTGTTAAGTCCTGTCTTGTCCTTGCCTGTTTTGAATTAAACCTCTGACCCTTCCTGGACCAGTTTAGATGAGAACTGCTGAATAAAGTGCGATATAACATTTTACTACAAAGATTTCTGCATTTATCTGTCTGAATAGTTCTTAAATCATCATAACATCAGTGTTTCGCATTAATAGAGGAGGCAGTGTTTGCCCCATGATCTAGAATTCCCCCCCACTACAGTCTAAAAACAACCTAAACCAGACATTATTGTCACAAGATCACAATTTGTTGTTCTTTATTGTCATTAATATAAGAAAGTAACAATACAAAAAATAAATTAAAAAAACTTAAGGCATGACACTGCAGGTGAATAGGAAAAACATCTCAAAACAAAAAATGCGATACCATTAAAAACTTAATGGAATAATTGTGTTTAAATGTAAGAACACTACTTCTTAAGCTTTGCTATGGGATGTGAGCTGGAAGTGTGACTGCACCTATGCCCCCATTAAAATTAAGTGTTTTTTTCTCAGATTCCTCTGCCAGATTTTCCAAAGAAAACTGATAAAAGGCTCAAACCATCGCCCAATTTAGTGGCATGGGCCATTTGAACATAAACAAGGTTGATTTTTATTCTTACATTTATCTAATAGGCCTGCTTTCCATGCGGTAATGGTAATTTAACGTTGCTCAGCTCCATCTTTCAAGGTTCTTTTACTTATTTATGTGACAGAACATTGTTATTTGACCCCTACTTTGCTTACAAAATTGTCAGCAGCGACTGTTGTGAAACTACTTTTGACCGACGCTACATTCAAAGACCCTGGGAATTCTTTCTGAACAACAAAACTAAATGTAAAAAAAAAAAAAATCCAATGGAAAAATTGTTGAAATTCAATTGGGTTGTTTAAAAATCACACCATTATTTATAAATGTATAAATTAGTCCATCATGTTCCAGTAAGGCATTTTAAAACAAATGATAAACGCACATTTCTTCACCAATCTTTATTTTTACGTAGAAACTTCAAATACACCATGACGCACTTGACGCTCTAGAGTGACGTATTTGCGGAGGGCGGAACAGTTTCATCTTTCAGAGCCACTGAGGAGGTTCCCAGACTCAGACTGTGGAGCGGCTGACAGAAAACAGACTAAACGACTCTTTACTATTTAAACCAACTTCTATTTAAGAACAACAACAACAACATGTCCGCGGCTTGTTTCGCTTTGAGCAAGAATGTTCTGGCTTTTCGAAATGCTGGGGCCGTTATGGTGAGTTCAATGTCACGTTGTGTTATGTTACGACAACTGAGGCAATAGTGTTATTTTATGGGCTTAAATTTAAGATTCAATGTTATTATCAGAGTGGATATCTTCCTCAGCACTCCATAATCTGATTTAATTCCCACCAAGTTGTTTGTTTGTTCACAAAGGCAGCTTCTTTGTTGTAACAAAAACAAACCTTCATCATTAATCATTCAAGAATCCAAATACTTACTTGTATGTGGGCTGGATGTCTTTATGAATCTACATAATGTTAAAGCCAGTAAAAGTCTTTTTTTTGTCAGTAAAAGTCAGTTAGGTAACCTTCACTGCCAAGTGATGTAACACGTTCCTCTGTAATAACAAAGTTAACCACTAGATGGAGGGAGATCGGTCGCTTCTTTTGTAATAACGTGTCAGAAATTATGCAAGACTTAAAACAGAAATATTGATCAAGTAACTTAAGTTTTATCTGATTTGTCTCTGTTTGGCTTGCTAAATATAGATTCACTTATAAAAGTATTGTATCGAAGCCTAATATATAAAGTATATTAGTATCAGAAAAGCAATGCATAATGTATGCATTTTGTAAAACAGTAGTTTCTCAGTTTTAGTATGTGTTTGTAACCAGGTCTGGACAATATGACAACAAATTAATCAAGATTTATTCCCCCCTTATATTGATCAATAATTCATCTATAATTCATTAATTAATCTACTTTAAATTATATTTATATAATTTCTCACTAAAAACAAATAACAGCAGCTTACCTTATGAATTATCTGAACATAAACAGTACAGACTTTGAATCTGTGCCCAGAAAACAAACCAGTCTCTCCAAACTCTGAATTCTGCTCTAAACCACATGCATTTACTGACTGACTGGCCTATTGTGACATTTGTATTTGTCCTGTTGCAGCTGGTGCGATACGCTCAGACCGCTGCTGCTCCAGCTCCTGCACCGCGGATAAAGAAGTTCCAGATTTACCGTTGGGATCCTGACACTTCAGGAGACAAACCTCGGATGCAGACATACGAGATCAACTTGGACACGTAAGATTATCCGTAAAGAATTTTAAGGAATTATTCAGATCGTTCTTATCTAACATATTATCTGTTTGTATGTAGTTGTGGACCAATGGTTTTAGACGCACTCATTAAAATCAAGAATGAGATGGACCCAACTCTCACATTCAGGCGCTCTTGCAGAGAAGGTAATGTCCTCAAACCGTGGATCATAAAACAGTTCTGCTCCTGCCTTATCTCTTCTTAATTGTGAGCCTTTTGAAAGTTTTCAGGAATCTGTGGCTCCTGCGCGATGAACATTAATGGAGGCAACACACTGGCCTGTCTCAACAAAATAGACACCAACACAAGCAAACCCACTAAGATTTACCCACTGCCGCACATGTACGTGGTGAAGGACCTGGTTCCGGTAAGTAAAAATACATAAACGTACTCTGTATATTCACTGATGATACGAAAATAATACGTCTTCCCATGAATCTTTCTGACAGGACATGAGCAACTTCTACGCACAATACAAATCCATAGAACCGTACCTGAAAAAAAAGGATGATGTTCAAGAGGGGAAGAATCAGTATTACCAGTCAGTGGAGGACAGACAGAAACTGGTACAGTGGACTCTTATTATAACTTGTATTGCTCCAATATACTGTGATTATTTAGACCCAATCAAACGAATGAGTGTCTTTTATTTGCTCTGAACAACAGGACGGTCTGTATGAGTGTATCCTGTGTGCCTGCTGCAGCACCAGTTGTCCAAGCTACTGGTGGAACGGAGACAAGTACCTGGGCCCCGCCGTCCTCATGCAGGTAAACGTTCTTCCTCCTCAAACAAGTTTTACCCTGCTATTTATTTCTGGACGGATGAGACCGCTATTAGTCTTGAAGCAGTATAATAATAATGATAATAATAATAAATATAGCCGCAAGCGGCAATGATCGGCCCTCGCCACGCCGCCGCCACGCCGCCGCCACGCCGCAAGAGGAGCCCCAATTGTCCTTTTATTACGCCTACTGCTGAATCTGTGACGCTGTCACATCTTCTCCCCTTTGTTTTACCATCAAAAAGCTATTTTATTTTGAATTCTTGGCAAAATGTGCGGCTTTGCCGCACAGACACCGTGACTCTTTGAATGAAAATGTGGATAACTTTTGATGGTCTTGAAGATGAGTCTCACCAAATTTCAGGTTAATAGGGCTGACGCCCTGGGAGGAGTTTGTGAAAGTCTAAAGTGTAAACATGAAAGGTTTCGGTCATCGTTACGGCAACGCCATAACAATTATGACATGAGTCATTGACTTTTTTGATGGGGATGCTAAAATTGAGTTGTGTGTCAAATTTCATATAATTTCGCAAAACTAAACATTTAACCTCCATATAAAATCTGTAGGGGGCGCTGTGGCGCCAAATGAATTTATTTCACTTCAAGTAGGTTTAGGGCAAAGAGTTTAACAACTGATTCTAATTTGACGCAATTCGGACTTTATCTGCGCAAACGGCAGAAATTTTAAATATGGGAGATTTCTGAAATTCTAGCTACAGTTTGCGGCTTCGCCGCTCAGAGACCGTGAGAGGTATCAATGTAATTTGGATAACTTTTGATGTCCCACTCCTCAGTAGCATTTTCACCAAATTTCAGCTTTTTAGGGCCAACGCCCTGGGAGGAGTTCGTAAAAGTACGACGTTTGGAAAAACTCCGAAGTCATGTTTAGCCATTTTTGAAGCAATATGGCCGACATTTGGTTGGGCGGACGGCATTGCCGTAATAATATTTTTTACTTCTCTTGTCACCATCTACCTCTGCGCCAAATTTCATGATTCTACGATCAGATTTTTTTTGGGTCATTTCCCATCTCTCAATGCATTTTTGGTACATTTGGTGGCGCTGACGCGCCAATTTTTTTTATTTTAGAAAAGGGAAATAGCCAGAATGTAGAGAGGCACGATTTTTAGAGGTGTGCAAATTTTTGTGACTTTTCGTCAATGTTCACTGGGTGAAAAATAGGGGGGTTGGTCCCGAGAAGAAGAAAGAAAGAAAGAAAGAAAGAATAATATTCCGATGCGAAAACAATGTTTCCCATTTTTCAAATATCATAAACTATACATTTTCGGAAAGCGCTCGCGCTTTCCTACCTCATGGTGTGGGTCCCTGGTCACTGACGGGTACTTTCGATAATTTTGAGTGGGCTCCGCCCACTTTGTGTTTTTGGCCCTCTATACAGTAATAATGTTCAATTTTTGCATTACATGCTTATATGCACGGAACATGCAAGAGATGGGGAACGTATTCGTGAGCTACTTAGCGCAAATGAGTGCTTTATATGGGGATGACGACCGCTTCGCGGTCGTCATCCCAATGTAAAGTGCTCGTTTAGTGCGAACTTTTGCACGGGCTTCGCCCGTTTACAACGGTAATGTTCCATTTTCCTACAACTAATTAGTATGCACGGGGCGTGCATGAGTGGAGGAGTGCGTTAGTGAGTGTTTGGAAGTGGGCGAGCGCTTCGCGCTCGATTTCGTGCGCACTACGTGCGCACTTTCGCAGCCGTGCTTCGCACGGCCTTACGAGATTAATAGGCCTCTCGCCAGCTTGTGGCGCTCGGGCCTAAATATAGCCGCAAGCGGCAATGATCGGCCCTCGCCACACCGCCACCACGCCGCAAGAGGAGGGGGCGCTAACGCGCCCCAATTGTCCTTTTATTACGCCTACTGCTGAATCTGTGACGCTGTCACATCTTCTCCCCTTTGTTTTACCATCAAAAAGCAATTTTATTTTGAATTCTTGGCAAAATGTGCGGCTTTGCCGCACAGACACCGTGACTCTTTGAATAAAAATGTGGATAATTTTTGATGGTCCACCCCTGAAGATGAGTCTCACCAAATTTCACGTTGATAGGGCTGACGCCCTGGGAGGAGTTGGTGAAAGTCTAAAATGTAAACATGTTCTGGCGATTTCCCCATTGGAATAACATGGGAGGTTTCGGTCATCGCTACAGCAAAACCGTAACAATTATGACATGGGTCTCATTGACTTTTTTGATGGGGATGCCAAAATTGAGTTTTGTGTCAAATTTCCGATAATTACGCAAAACTGAACATTTAACCTCCATATAAAATCTGTAGGGGGCGCTGTGGCGCCAAATTAATTTAGTTCACTTCAAGTAGGTTTAGGGCAAAGAGTTTAACAACTGATTCTAATTTGACGCAATTCGGACTTTATCTGCGCAAACGGCAGGAATGTTAAATTTGGGAGATTTCTGAAATTCTAGCTAAAGTTTGCGGCTTCACCCCTCAGAGACCGTGACAGGTATCAATGTAATTTGAATAACTTTTGATGTCCCACTTCTCAGTAGCATTTTCACCAAATTTCAGCTTTTTAGAGCCAACGCCCTGGGAGGAGTTCGTAAAAGTACGACGTTTGGAAAAACTCCCGAGTCATGCTTAGCCATTTTTGAACCAATATGGCCGACATTTGGTTGGGTGGACGGCGTTGCCGTAATAATATTTTTTACTTCTCTTGTCACCATCTACCTCTGCGCCAAATTTCATGATTCTACGATCAGATTTTTTTTGGGTCATTTCCTATCTCAATGCATTTTTGGTACATTTGGTGGCGCTGACGCGCACATTTTTTTTATTTTAGAAAAAGGAAATAGCCAGAATGTAGAGAGGCACGATTTTTAGAGGTGTGCAAATTTTTTTGACTTTTCGTCAATGTTCACTGGGTGAAAAATGGGGGGGTTGGTCCCGAGAAGAAGAAGAAGAATATTCCAATGCGAAAACAATGTTTCCCATTTTTCAAATATCATAAACTATACATTTTCGGAAAGCGCTCGCCTTTTCCTACCTCATGGTGTGGGTCCCTGGTCACTGACGGGTACTTTCATTAATTTTGAGTGGGCTCTGCCCACTTTGTGTTTTTGGCCCTCTATACAGTAATAATGTTCAATTTTTGCATTACATGTTTATATGCACGGTTAGTGACACATGCAAGAGATGGGGAACGTATTCGTGAGCTACTTAGCGCAAATGAGTGCTTTATATCCCAATGTTAAGTGCTCGTTTAGTACGCACTTTTGCACGTTTACAACGGTAATGTTCCATTTTCCTACTACTAATTAGTATGCACGGGGCGTGCTGGAAGTGGGCGAGCGCTTCGCGCTCGATTTCGTGCGCATTATGTGCGCATTTTCGCAGCCGTGCTTTGCACGGCCTTACGAGATTAATAGGCCTCTCGCCAGCTTGTGGCGCTCGGGCCTAATGATGATGACGACGACGACGACGATAACGATAACGATAACGATAATAATAATGATGCATAATAGAAGAAAAAACATGTATACGTTGCACTGGAGTATGAAGTGCGGTTGCAAGTTTGAAAATAACAAATAATATCACATATAAGTCGCTCCAGAGTAAGTGTAAGTATATAATATAAAAATAAGTTGCACCCCGGCCAAAACTATGAAAAAAGGTGCGACTTATAGTCCGGAAAATACGGTATATCTACCTATCTTTCAAACTATATATCTATCTTTATTTATTCTTATGCTGGAGTTTATATATTATTTCATACCCAACAATGGTGAAATTATTTATATTTCAGTATTTTATGGAGTTTCCCGATAAAATATTCAGACGACATTATCTCAATCCAGAAATGTCTTTAAAGTAATTTTGTTTGGGTTTAATTATCAGACAAATGTGAAATGTCTATAAAATTCTCTCAACATTTTTTTAATTTTTAATCAGCTCTTTTTGTAGCCCTTTTTACGATAGACAATGTATGCAATATTCAAATTTATCAAAACATTATTATCTACATTTCAATATATATTCCGCACCTCTACAATGTGACACCAAAAGAATCATCAAAAACCGCGCAGTTTATATGAGTTTATATTTCTAAAGGCTTATCGTTGGATGATCGACTCTCGTGATGAGTTCACTGAGGAGCGACTGTCTAAACTGCAGGACCCCTTCTCTCTGTATCGCTGCCACACCATCATGAACTGCACCAAAACATGCCCTAAGGTACTGCCACAACTTTCAAGATCTCCACGGAAACCGCCCATTTCAATCTACATTATATCATTAACCCTTTCTGCTCCACAGGGACTAAATCCAGGAAAGGCCATTGCAGAAATCAAAAAGATGATGGCCACTTATAAGGAAAAGAATGCAGTGACTTCATGAAGATATACAAACTAACCCTAAATAACACTTTGGAAAAGACGCACTGAAGGCACTTGGATTCATCCGTGGAGCAGGGATCATTGTACAAGACTTATTCACAAGGCCCTTTACAAGCAGGGGTACATTGTGAAGTGAATCTCTCACTGCTTTGGCAACTGTAATAATGTATTCTTGATGTAAATATTTAAAAATGTCCTGTGTGATTATTAAACGGTGTGAAAATCAGTTGTGTATTCATTTCTAGGTGCTTCTCTATTGGAAGTTAACTGACATAAGCAGTTATGAAAGTTTGCAATCCATTTCTCCTATAAAATCTCAGTTTTAAAGCTTGAACTGTGTGCAGCACTTTGGGAACCGTCTTGTTTGTAACTGTTAAAAGTGGATGTATTTATTGGAATAACCAGCAATGTGTTGATAAACCACCCTTTTATTTAAAATCTATTTCAGAAACTTCATGAACTGCATGACTAAAGACATATTTAGTCATAAGGTCACTGGTTACATTTGGACAGTAATAACTTGATTGTTGTTGCTCTAATTTTGTCAGCCACTAGATGGCACCAAAGACACATCTAAAACACAAGATTTGCAGTTGATAGTTGATCACAGGTCAGCTAAACTTTTGATACAAGTCTTACTAAGATTTTACAGATTCTTTGTTAATCAAAGTTCTTTTTTCGTCTTCTTTTTCAAGATTTTGTGCCCGAAGGCTTTATTGAAAGGAATGTAGTGTGAAATGGGGGCTAAGAGAGAAGGGAGGACATGCAGCAAATAGTCGGAGTCAGGAATCGGACCCACAATACTGGAGGCACTTGGAAGCATAATAAATAAAGTCCAGGTGCTTTCTGTCATGTCAAGTTGTTCTACTGCCAACACAGAAAATAAGCCTATCTACACTTTCTTGGTAATGCACACAACTTCCTGACCTAGTTGTAAATACATTACGAAACTGTTGTACGCCAGCTGGAAAAATGTGGCGAAATAAATGGAAAAAGCACCAATATCAAGAGCTGTTTACTATGAATCATGTATCGAGCGTGCGGCTGACTAATTTGGGCGTCAAATAAGCTCAAATACAGTTTACTTGAACAAGAAGGAAAAAACTTTGCTTCTCATTTGGGTTAAATGTGTTTTTTATTAATTCAAGCTTGGAAGAATAAAGTAAAACTAATTTAGCAAGAGAATGACCATAGGATTCAAATCAGGACATTAAGAGTTTGAATGATTGATTTTGAGCTTATGGCATAGTGTTTGACACATATGGTTTACAATAGTTATACCCCTGCTAACATACAGATGTGCACACAAACATTGCACATATACATTTGAATGTCTACCATGTGTCCATGTTTCAAGACAATGAGTCAAATACTAATAATAGACAATATTAGCTCGAAACAGAGTGAGAAGGGGGAAAACAACTTACAAACTCCCACCCTTTGTTCATCACTTTGAATTGTGTGGTTGCAGTAATTTAACACTGTTATACAAGTTGCCAGAAAAAATGCTCAGTTCAGTTTTGTTGGACATTTCTATCAAAAAATGATTGTACCACGATGGCCGACATGCAGCCACAGGCCACAGCTCCCTGAGTAGAGCAGCACAATGCAGAAGAAAGGGGATTACTTGCACATATTAGCCAGATTAACTAAATATAGACATGCTTCACAAATTCCTAATATATCCAAGAAAAAATAAGCATTTGCCCATGATATTATGCCCATAGAAAGGCTCCAGACAGTCCTGATATTGCTGTGGGCGTGAAGCGAGAATGCGGACAAATCTACCACTGCCTCTTGGGGGATCAAAAGAATCAAACAAAGTAAAATTCCTAAAACAAATCCTCTTAGAGCTCTCCAAGTGTGCGGGAAAACCTCTGATGAGAAGGTGAGGAGTGACGAAAGTGGGACGACCGCACAAATGTGACCGACACGACCCGCCCTTGTGCCAAATCTCAACTGCTGTGTGCCACTGCCGAGGTCAAAGGTCAGCGCGGTGCCTTGAGGGACCCGGCCGAGCTGCGTAAACTCATGAATCACATTGGCAGGACGCGGCGGGTAGAAGGTGAAGCGGAGTCCCACAGGTGATCATTGCTCATGCGCTCCTCACTGTAGCGACTGTATGTGTGTGTCAGCTTTTAGTGAGGAATGAAACGCACTTTTCATCAGTTCAGAGGTTAAAGTCTTCCACTGCCAACATTTAGAGACGTCAGACACCTGGGAAAACTGCTGCACATGCAAAAAAAGTAGTCCTGAAACACCAGGAGCCATATGGTCTGTCCTTGAAGTATTTTCTGTTGTGTTCCCTTTTTAGTCAGGATATAGGAGTTAAGTAAGTGTGGCCTACCTTTTAATTAACACATTTTCCTGAAAGCCTCAAAATCAGATTAAGTAAGAGGAGGATGCCCAGCACAGGAAACTATTCAACTAAGCATTTGAGATTGACAATTCAGGGTAGCAACATCTTTAAAACTGTTACTCTTGTATTTATAAGCTACAATTGCCAATATTAATCAAAAGTGGTCCATGAACTGAAGAGTGGCAAAGTGGTGACATGTGGAGAGTGACGCCGTCTGGTCCAATCCCAAAATCTCGTGACTCTATCTCAGTTTACTGACAACGCTGCTCCATATTAGACAGGTGGAAGGTTATTACTTGTTTTGTGTGAAGAAACAAATAAGCTAAACAATAAAACACACGGATATTCTGTCTTTGTGTACAGCCTGGAGCCGTTCTTACCCCAAACGTGAACTCTGGAGGGTCAACAGTGTGAAGTGCATCTGATTTATTTAGTCTGACAGATGGAGACTATGGAAAAGCCTATGGAAGATGTAATTCAGTAAGCCTGGCAAAATCTAGTGCACTCCAGGTATGTTAAATATGCCAAATATTTCAACTCTGACACGGGCTCAGAGGAGAAGTCAGTCCTCTCTGCTCCAGTCGCACGCCGGGACAAACGCATGGACGTTAAAAGGTTTTTCAGATGCACAATTGTATCAGACGTATATGCAAATGTCTGCGATGGGCGTTAGGTAAGACATATTCTGAAGAGGAACAAACTCACACAATCATCATAAAAAGTAAGGCACAGACGCATTCATTACATTTAATCTAAAATCTCCCTTATGCTAATGTTTTGTTCTGCTCTGTTGCCCAACCTCCAGACTTCACTTTAACTGTGAGGTGATGAGGTCAGCCGCCATTAATACTTCCCTGATAAGATCAAGGCGGATCATAAGCAAAGAAACCACAGAGATGCCCGAGGACGTTTCACGAATAACAGTGCTTCCCTCAATTATGTTAATGCACATGACAAGTTAAGAGTGGAGCGCTAAACTGGTCCGGGGCCTCTACATTTTCCCACATCACATTAAATGTTGTGTAATGTGTTTGACAAAAATCTGAATGAGTCAAAAAACGAATATGTCCATCTATATTCTAAAAAGAAATACAATTAAGGTGAGACTGTACAGGGAAATGAAAATAAATAAATAGTTTCCGTACACAAATTTAAGAAACAAATCTAGCTTTTATATTGTTCAGATAATCATTTTAAAAGTAGAAAAGCACAGAATTGCATTCATTTTGGGTGTATATATATCGGAATAATAATGTGTCATACAGTAGGTCAGAGCCTCCTACAGGATAACTGCTGCATGGGTGATGATCTTTCAGCTGCAGCACGCTATTTAAACCAAACTTCACATGTCTGAAACAAACATGTGGAAAGACAAAGTTACAGACCCTTTAAAAAAGAGAAAACAAAAATATTCTAAAATTCCAGAATGGAGGCAAAGGCGAAGTGGAACATAATGTGATTTTAATGGAGGAACTGGAATTATTTTAGCAGAAAACAATACAATGAAAAATCAAGGTGTTTTGGCAGAACATGGTTCAGAGATCAGAACACAAGATGTGTACAACTGTACAACAATACAACTATACAACTGTACAACTGTACAACAATACAACTATACAACTGTACAACTGTACAACAATACAACTATACAACTGTACAACTGTACAACTGTACAACAATTCAACAATACAACTATACAACTGTACAACAATACAACTGTACAACTGTACAACTGTACAACAATACAACTGTACAACTGTACAACTGTACAACAATACAACTATACAACTGTACAACAATACAACTGTACAACTGTACAACTGTACAACAATACAACTATACAACTGTACAACAATACAACTATACAACTGTACAACTGTACAACAATACAACTATACAACTGTACAACAATACAACTGTACAACTGTACAACAATACAACTATACAACTGTACAACTGTACAACAATTCAACAATACAACTATACAACTGTACAACAATACAACTGTACAACTGTACAACTGTACAACAATACAACTGTACAACTGTACAACTGTACAACAATACAACTATACAACTGTACAACAATACAACTGTACAACTGTACAACTGTACAACAATACAACTATACAACTGTACAACAATACAACTATACAACTGTACAACTGTACAACAATACAACAAAACAACTATACAACTGTACAACAATACAACTGTACAACTATACAACTATACAACTGTATAACTATACAACTATACAACTGTACAACAACACAACTGCACAAC
The DNA here is from genome assembly GCF_026437365.1 of Eucyclogobius newberryi. Classification (NCBI taxonomy): domain Eukaryota; kingdom Metazoa; phylum Chordata; class Actinopteri; order Gobiiformes; family Gobiidae; genus Eucyclogobius; species Eucyclogobius newberryi. The sequence goes on from NW_027315801.1 coordinate 25,796,000, forward strand.
TGTACAACTATACAACTATACAACTGTACAACAATACAACTATACAACTGTACAACAATACAACTATACAACTGTACAACTGTACAACAATACAACTATACAACTGTACAACAATACAACTGTACAACTATACAACTATACAACTGTATAACTATACAACTATACAACTATACAACTGTACAACAACACAACTGCACAACTGTACAACTATACAACTATACAACTGTACAACAATACAACTATACAACTGTACAACTGTACAACAATACAACAGTACAACTGTACAACAATACAACTATACAACTGTACAACTATACAACTATACAACTGTACAACTATACAACTGTACAGATGTACAGATGTACAACTATACAACTGTACAAATGTACAACTGTACAACTATACAACTGTACAACTATACAACTGTACAAATGTATAAATGTACAACTGTACAACAGTACAACTATATGACTATACAACTTTACAACTGCACAACTATACAACTGTACAAATGTACTACTGCACAACTATACAACTGTACAAATGTACTACTGTACAACTATACAACTGTACAAATGTACTACTGTACAACTATACAACTGTACAACTATACAACTGTACAAATGTACAACTGTACAACTATACAACTGTACAACTGTACAAATGTACTACTGTACAACTGTACAACTGCACAAATGTACAACTGTACAACTGTACAACTATACAACTGTACAACTGTACAAATGTACTACTGTACAACTATACAACAGTACAACTGTACAACTGTACAAATGTACTACTGTACAACTGTACAACTGCACAAATGTACAACTGTACAAATGTACTACTGTACAACTGTACAACTGTACAACTTTACAACTGTACAACTGTATAAATGTACAACTGCACAACTATACAACTGTACAACTATACAACTGTACAAATGTACAACTGTACAACTGTACAACTTTACAACTGTACAACTGTACAACTGTATAAATGTACAACTGCACAACTATACAACTGTACAACTGTATAAATGTACAACTGTACAAATGTACTACTGTACAACTGTACAACTATACAACTATACAACTGTACAACTGTACAACTGTACAAATGTACAACTGTACTACTGTACAACTATACAACTGCACAACTATATGACTATACAACTGTACAAATGTACTACTGTACAACTGTACAACTATACAACTATACGACTGTACAACTGTACAAATGTACAACTGTATAAATGTACAACTGTATAAATGTACAACTGTACTACTGTACAACTATACAACTGCATAACTGCACAACTGCACAACTGCACAACTATATGACTATACAACTGTACTACTGTACAACTATACAACTGCATAACTGCACAACTGCACAACTGCACAACTATATGACTATACAACTGTACATCTGTACAACTATACAACTATACAACTGTACAACTGTACAACTGTATAACTGTGTACAACTGCACAACTATACGACTATACAACTGTACAACAGTACAACTGTACAACTGCACAACTGCACAACAATATGACTATACAACTATACAACTGTACAACTGTACAACATATTTTGGGATTTAATGAACACTTTAGAAATGTTGAGCCCATTACAGCTAATTTTATCCACATAATTATTGCAAATAACACCACAGAATTAGGTTTTTTATTAAGTTATTTTTTGAGGCAAGACTATTTAAATTAACATTGTGTCATTGCACCTTTATTTTCTGGATGTTGTTCTTGGGAATGTCAATACTGTCTGATAAAACAAGACTCCACATTTTGTGATGAATAATTCAATAAACCCCGTCAAGTCAAAGAATGGGTCATAATCTGAAGAAAAGGTTTGACATATCGTTAAGTGTCTTGGCCCTGTGCATATGTAAACACAATATATATATATATATATATATATATATATATATATATATATATATATATATATATATATATATATATATATATATATATATATATATATATACAGTATATATATACTTCCCTTAGTGAAGTGTGTCATCTCCCTGTGGGCGGACGTGAGCTCTTACATTACACAAACTGTGACAATCATCACCACATCACTCTGAAATCTGGACTATTATGCAGTGTTTCCATCGACCCCTCGTCAAGGCTGGGTCACTTACTTTACTTATCATTTCTCACACACTAACAATACACGTTACACATGTTACACATGTTATTCATTACGTACAGCAAATACGTTTTTTTAACCCTGAAAGTCAGGTTGGAAATTTACTGATTTAAACTTTATTCAAATCAATTTCCAAAAAGCTTTTCCTTCCTAAAGCTATTGTGGACCCTTACAATTACTTTCTGTAAAATGTATCTGTTATTTACATTGTCTCATGTATCACATGATAATAATGGAAAAACACCTACACACTGGAAGGAGATGGAGGTGTTGATAAGAGCAGCTTCAGGCAAAATGTAAATGATTCCAGATTAAGCCTGAGTTTGTTAACAGCTGTATTAGACACAGAGCGCTGCTATTTGATTATAAAAGGATTTAGTGGTATTTGGGTCTTTGAAAAAAACACCTGAAATGTGCGTTATCGTAATCACCCATGAAGCAACACCTTCAAAATGTTAACTCATTTCTAATGTCACTATATCTTTTTGTTCAGGTTTCATATGCTCCATATTTACCTTTACACCTTGTATTTGTGAAGCTTTTTTGTATGTATAAAGGGACATTTTAACCATGTTCCCTAATCATCCCTCTTAGAGTTGTACTGTGATGGATTCATGCAAGTTCAATCCTCAATCCAGTCCTGTTTTGACCTGCATTTGAGGCTTGAGTGGTCAAAAAAAAAAAGAACCCCCAGTCTCCCCCTACTCCTCTATACTTTAAAAATAAAACTCATCTGGGGTTTAAAGGTTACCTAGTCATTTTAAATGATTAATAAAAACACACAAATTTAAGTCAATTTAAGGGGCGTGGCATCTTAGTTCTGTAGTTTTGAACAGGAAGTCAATGAACTTTTAGATCAATATTGCAGTTTACAATGAACTACACGTAAAATATTTATCTAGTTTAAGCATGAAATGTCTTCTTTAAAAGAATGACAGCTACACCCAACTTCTTATGATCATAGAGTTCACATGTTTTCCATACCACGTAGTTTAACATTTCAGTTTGATAAAACTGCACTTCTGCTGGAGATGCAGTCTTAGTGCTGCAGAGTGGAATATAAACAAATGCAATCCCAAGTTATATTATATATATATATATATATATATATATATATATATATATATATATATATATATATATAATAATAATAATATGTGTATCTTTCAACTGGACACAAAAAAGCCTGTGGGTGCATATAAATCCTAACTGCTCACTGTTGTGCGGTGGATTTGACCTGTTTCTCTGCAGAGCTCTGACCTGAGACCTCGGGGTTCACACGTGTCTAAACATAATCCATCTCCTCGGTTCAGGCTGTTCTAATTCACACTTCTTCTTCTCCAGGTGATCACTCCTACGACTGACATTGTTCTTCCACTGTAAAAAAAATGCTAAATAATAAACTTAATTTATCAAACTAACATAAATAAGCTTCTGTTAAAGTTAAGAGTAAAATGTCATATGTTTTTTATTGAATCATTGTTAAATTCATCGGTAATATATTTTTCAGTGTTCTGAAGTCTCTCACCTAAATGATATAAGGACATTTGACACACACTGTACACATTTGATTTTATGTTGTTTATTGTGAAAAACATTTAGATTGAATTATGGCAAGTAATTGTACTTAAGTTTTTAAAAATATATATATTTGAACTTTACTTAAGTATATTCAACATTAGATATTAACCCATCAATCCGGCTACAATCCAACATGTTTACAGCATGTATTTCATGTAACACGCACTGTCCCGACCAAATAAATGAGCAAACATTTAAGGTTTAAACTTCTCAAAACCTGTGTGAAATACTTTTTAACAGGTACTTCAAAAGGTTGATACTTTTTTAGCTCTGGTCAGTCTGTTGTAACCTGTTTGAATGGAAAGACAGATGACAGTGCAGTAAATCAAATGAACTGAAGCGTTTCACCCACATCTCGAGGTCATTGCCGCCGGACCAGACCCTCACATTCACCTTTATGTGTCCATGTGGGGGTTATTTCTCTATCCGCTTTGTTGTCGACTCGAGAGAATTTCCTGAAATGGGATTGTGCAGAGGTTATGAAGACATTCAGCTGTGCGTTTTGGAAAAGGATCACATGAGAAGATGTGTGGATGGAAAGGAAAAAGTTTGGAACGCCAGCAACAATTTGAGGACCGGTCTCCAAACAAAGCCATTCAAAGCAAAACCAAATTCCAAAAAAAAAAGGATATATTATTACATTATATCGTAATCTCAAGCAGTTGGTGCGGTAAGAAAATTTAAATGTGAATACATATACAATATTGGTATGTTGAAATAGTTGATTAAATTTCCATAATGTGGTATATTTATCTAATTAATAGATGCAAGCCAAATCTATTTTATTATTAAATTGTAAGATAATGACTTTGTATCGGTAAAATGTATATTTGTTTGTTTGTTTGTTTGTTAAACCAGTCACTCTCTAAAGACTCCTACATTTCACAGAACCTTTTGGATCGGGACATTGTACCTAAACCGCAGTGTCGGCCCCTGTGCCAGACTTTACCCATTTGGGACCAAACAAGCATGTTGAGGTGGATTTTCCCTTCAAAGTCGGGCCATGGGAATCTTGCTGGGACAACAGTGGTCCTGCTGAGCGGACCGAATCTCACTGCTACTCTCCAGCTATACACTGTGTTTGTGCTAAAGGTAAACCCATGTAAGGACCACATTCAACCCCATCACTCGCTCACTTATATGGCAACTCACAGACCAGGAGGAACAAAGAAACTTTAATTTAAAATGTATGCTTTGCTTTTTTTTTAGAAAAACAAGATGTTTTGACCCTCATTAAAGAGTCATTCTCAATCACTCAATCCCTCATTGATGAGGGGTTCTAAGGCAGGTAACAATAGGATTGCTATGATCCATAACAGAGCTGTTAGGGTAAGAGAATATTGGTTTCAGGTGAAAAAAAGAAAAACAGTACAGGCTATTGTTAGGAGGTTCTGCTCGGTAAGCAGGTCTTACTCAGAGTAAGAGAAGTATCCAAGTTCTCAGACTAGATCCATGTATTGAGAATAACTCTTGGATGAGAGCCGAAACGTCTTGTTTTTCTATGGACGAATGAGGGATTACACCGACTTGTTTCATTAAAATTTTGAATAATAATAATAATAATAATAATTTTCAATAATGCAACCTCAAACATACAACACTAACACATGGAAAAAATAAGGAAATTGTGTCATAACTGATGAGGAATTGGACCATAATAAGCACATCCTAATGGAGAAGCACATATTTGAAAAGAATTCTGTTGGAAAAATAACCATGTCAAAGTGCACTTTATTGACAGGGAAGTACTGGTTATAAAGTAGCTCATCACTATCATGTGTTTTGGGACTGAGATCAATGAGGTACTGCAGACTTCTCTTCAACACCCACATTCCAATTGACTTTAACATTTTTTAAACTTGGATATAAAACTCCAACAACGGCAGCAGTAGACGCAAACATAGGGAACGTCATTTTGGCTGCAGCAAAAAAAATAAAATAAATGCAATAACAAGTAAATAGACAAAACTAATGGTAAAGGACCGGACTGAAATGCAATTACCCTGGAAATGGACAAATTTGATGAACATTGGAACAAATGGGACGGACACAAAAGTCCAAATCTGCCCCTCTTTCTTTGGCCTGCTCTGTTCTGTTTGCTCTCTGTTTTATTTTCTGTTTGTTCTTATTTTGTCTTTTGTTCTAAAACGCAAATTATGTTCTGGTTCAGGCACAATATTTGATGAATCTAAATATTTTAAAGTCATTTCTCCTTAATACACGGTGCTCTACATTCAAATCCAAATGGACAAGTGTTGGTCTGAACTTAAGAATTGAAATGTTCCGATCATTTGAGGCTGCTGTGAGGTTATGTTTAATCTTCATAACATGCTGGCCTTGACTTTGACGGATGGCCCTTCAGCGAGCAGATTTGTCACTCGGCGGGGCATCCCAGAAGTAAAACACAGTGAACAAAGTCTGGCTCAGTTCTGGAGGTGACGACAGGGGAGCAGGACTGAGCAGCGTCAGTTAAACCTGATGGAGAGTGAACAGAGGTCTCTGAAGGATTGTGTGATTGTTTGAACCGGCACTTCTACATCTGCTCTCTTACCGGTACCGGGACACACTTTAAAGCCTACCATGCTATGGAATTGCAGATTATAACCTATCTTTGGCCATCTCAACTGTACTTAGGTATAATGCTGTTGATAGCAGTAGTAGTAGTAGTAGTAGTAGTAGTAGTAGTAGTAGTAGTAGTAGTAGTAGTAGTAGTAGTAGTAGTGGTGGAAAGTAACAAAGTTCAAAAGTAAAAGTACTGTGCATTTATTTTACATATACAGATCCTTTCTACTTCACTATCTGAGAGCAGCATTTCTACTGTAATTTACTCTCTATCAAATAGTTTAATTGGGCTGAAAAGTAGAAAGTACTTTTCGTAGTATTTGAGGAGTGATATTTTCTACGGTCATGGTGACATTCTACATAAAGTTTGTAAAAATCACTAGACAAATTAAAAAATGTGTTTAAATTGCTACAGTTGATCAAAAATGTATTTACAATTCTCTATCAAAATCACCATATTTAATGTTTCAACAGGTTTCAAATTCTGCATGAAATACTCAATTTATTCATTTTTTAAGGAATTGTTTGTCTGTTGGCTTTATTAGTTAGACTGGATAGTATAATGTAAAATGGGGATGAGCTAGGGAACGACTACTAATTCAATCTCCCAACTGCGGTCTACTCACATGTATCCACATCCATGTGCTATCCACTAAAATACATTTTAAAACAAGTCGATTTTTCATATGCTACTTCTTCTGCAGATCAATAAAAAACATTACAAAATATGGCTCTCTCCACAACTATAACGTTGATTGTCACAAGTTGTCATCGCTGCAACAAACCAAACATGATCATCCTTATCTTCATTTCTTAAATGAACTACACCATAACTTACAAAAGCACTCTCCATTTGTCTCATAACAAACAATGTCGCACAGTTCCGTCTGCATGAGAAAACGTCCAGCTACAGTCGGAGGGTAAAGTTCAAACAGACATTTCCCACCAAACCCTCTGCATTTAGAACTAGAAGCAGCTCTAGGTCATACTTTGGAGTGGCAGGTTATTTTTTCTCATCTCAAATGGTCGAGAGGCAGAGAATTCTCCAAATAAGAGCGTGGTTCTAAGCTGCCGAGCGCTTTCAGCTCCTATAGCATTTACATAAACACTGAGAACCACCAGCCTCACTGTTTGTTTGGGTTAGACCCAATGAATGTGGGGGACATAAACACATGCTAAGTTTGGTAAATGTTCTGTTGTTAGAAACATTATTATTACAACTACCGGTATTAGTAGTGGCTGAAACCTGTGCATTTATAACTTCCACTAGAAAGCAAGAAATATTTGTTCAAATATGTAACTTTAAAAAAAAAAGTGTTTACTTTCCTATGATGGTTTTAATACGTTAAACTAATTGTGTTACTTGTGGCTCTCATAAGTTAAAACATCTCATGCGTTTTCATGACTGGTATCAATTTCAGACGCAAACACAATATTCCTTCCATTCGTCTGTCCTGAGGCGAGTCGAAAAAGACTTTGGAAACTATTTGGTGGAATTCAGGTCCAACACACTGAATTAATGATCCTTTGACTGATTCGTGCCTCGGGACGTGGACGTATACGTGGGACATATGAACCTACACGGGACATGTCTTTACACAAGGCTTATGGGTGTCACAGTGAATTTGCGTCACTGAAATTAACTCTTGAACATTTCTGAGGCTCTTTGGTTTGGAAAATAGTGATGGCTTACGATGGCATAATTATATATGACTGTTTCTTCCATTGAAGAGACAATATTTAAAGTACAAATGTTGCCGTTTCCCTTCGTCGTAATTCTTTTATGCTTATAATTTTATGTGAACCTTCAAATTATTATTATTTTTCTCTCAGAATTACAGGCAGTTATTTTCAGTAATACCTCAATTCTTTATATAGATTTTGAGGCTAGAAATGTTATCAATTCAAAAACAAAAAGCAGCATATATCTTTAAAACACATCTCAAACACATCTCTTTTATACTGTATTTATGTGAGTACAACAATATACATATCAAATTTATGGCCACATACATTTAAATAATCCTTTGCGGCTGCACCTTAAATCACAACTGTGCTGAAAGATAGGAGCAGGACAAGTCTCAGGAGGATCAGGTGGTGAAGAAGGTCAAGTGAAGAATCACAGGTGGATTAGAGAGAGAGAAATGTGTCTTTACAGAGAAGCTGGGATCAACACGTCAACGTCATTGAGGCTTTGAGAGGACGATGAAGATGTCGAGTGTAAGACGTGGCCATTCATAAAGTGTACACGGGTTCAAAACGACGATAAAGAGCTTAACCTCTGTCCTACTATTCTCTGTACTATTGTTATTATTATTTTTTACTTTTTATTAAGAGTATAAGAGGTTTTTATAAGAGTTTTAATAAGAGCTTTTCTCTTAAGAGTGTTTTTTTTTTTAATTTAAAAGGTTATCTGTTCTTTGTTGTTTATTTATGTACCTACTTTGTGTTGCAACAGTGAAATTTCCCCATGGTGGGACAAATAAAGGCTTATTTTATCTTATCTTATTGTGCAAAAGCATCTCTGGATCAGTCCAATGTATCAGTGTACTCATTTACATTTGTCAAAGTTTATTCTTGCCTGGCTTTGATTGGACATTACAGATTTTATTGTGAAATTGGGGGTGAAATGTAAGGGAAGACATTCACCAAAGTGTCTATCTCATGACACAGAGCATGGCATTTGTACTGCAAATACATTCCTTAATATTGAGCGTAATATAGGAAGATGTCTTTCAATAATGTATTTCTTTGGTCAAGAGGAAGAAGAAAATGAACAAAATAAACGTCAGGGAGATAATTGTATTCTTCATTTTAAGTCTGAACCAAATTCCCTTTAAAGTGGGCAACAATTTGTAAAATGTTTATCTCTCACTGAAATGACTTAGCTCATAGAACAAAAACAGTAGTTAGCTCAGGCCAAGTCAAACCATATTGGATCAAATTAGTGCTTAAGCCGAAGATAATTGGGGCATTTAAAAAGGTTAATTTGTATAATAGGAACAACACAGCTGTGAGCCGTAATGACAAGCATGTGTGGATGTGTTTAAGTTTATGTTGATGGTCCAATGATCCCACTCTAAAGGTGGGATTGACCTTTGACCCTTAAGTGAAGACACATCCATTACATAGCCCAGAATCAGAGCGGTTTATGTGGATCTAGGGCCAGAGTCAGTCGGCTGAAATAAACAGTCTTAAATCAGCAGATGACGCAGCAGAACTCAGCACACAAACGTAATCACCTTTCCAAGACCAATAATGTCAAATGGCATGACATGTTTTGGACTGGCAGTGTTAAAGCAGAACTAAGTCACATTTTCACCTCATTGAATGTCTTTGCAAGTTCCTGTGATGGTTCAATATGTTTGGGCCCGTCGTCGCCCCCTGCTGCCTCTGGGCACAAAACCAGCCTTTCGACGTATGCAGACGTCGACCCGAAGAAAACTCGGCTGAGAAACCCTGACTCTTTTTTTTACATTTGGCAAAGTGGAATGTTTTTAATGTGAGTCTTATTATGATAAAGAAAGGGAAACTATAAATACAAGATTTTGCGTCTATTTTCTGCTGTAAAAACATTTGTTGAGATTAGTTTCATGGACACAGCAGCCAATTTTCTGTTTTTATTGTCTGTTTTTATAGAAAGATCCAGAGAACACAAACGTACCAGGGAAAATACCAGCAAATATAACCTCAGAGGAAAGTTGCATATTTTGAATTTTGAGCGTTACGGCTTTGAAACTGATAACCAGAGTGGAAGAAAAGTAATCCGCCAGATGGAAGTGGATCAATATAATACAAGAAACAAAAATGAATGAAAAAATGGGGAACATATTTATGATAAAAGGTGGCATGTTGCGGTTGGGAATCCTGTTTTTTGGGGTTGGTTTTGCTTAATTTTGATAAAAGAAAAGCTGCAGGTTGTGTGTTCTTTTTTCTCTCATAGTGGCTAATTATTTTCTATACTCATGATATCTAAACAGGTCTAAGGCTTACAAAAAAATCACTACTAAATAATATGAAATATATAGATAACAAACACATTGTTAACACTGTCTTTTATGGTTATATTGTTCTTTTTTGGAGTTTATTCAAATTTCATGATTAATATTTCTATTACTACTTTGATTATTATTATAATGTCCATTTCTGTATTAAAAAGCTCTTCTAAAAACTTAAAAAGCAAAATATAATACCAACAGATAACACAGACGCTTCTTGAATTTTGGTCTCACGTCCTTAAATCCCCCTTTAATTTAGGTCCAACCCTTTGATATGAGAGGTCAACATACTTTTTGCTGTTCGTGCTTTCAACTGGTAAACCGTATGATGATGTCAATTTGGTCATTGCTCTTTCTGATCAAATGCACCCAATCTGCAACAAATAAAGAAAACTGACCAAATATATTGCTTTTGAGAATTAAATACTTTTTCATATTTTGCAAAGGAGGACTTGTGAGGAGAAACTGGGTGTTTCAAAGGCTTAACATATACAGTACACTGGGAGATTTGTTCATTTCATGGACCAACACCAGAGAACACAGACACGGCCTCTTTGGTCTTATCATCACTGAGGCAACAGCCAAGAATCTTACAACACACACCAGTGGGGCCAAAGGGGAACACCGGGGGCAAAACAGACACGGACAAAACGAGGGGCACAGGGTGTGATGGGAAATCTTTGCAGCGCCGTTCTTTGTTTGGAAGAAAGTAACAAAGGAAAACATTTCACTCAAAGGCCACATTTGAGCACTCACTGACTCACAATCTGTCAGCATTTTATTGATCACTGCACTTAAAGCAGATGAAATGTTTTGGCTGACTTGTTGCACAACATTTTTATCTGACTATTTAAATGTAATTTTCCAAAACTCAACAAGAATGCACCAACTATCAGACTATTTGGTATCCTTAATTTTGTTGTAAAACTCACTTCAACTGTATGATATAGATGTGTTTTATGAGAATATTATACAGTATTCCATGTTGAAACGCTGTCCTAGCTACGCCTTGGAAGGATCCTTTTTAGAGATGAAATTATGAAGTTCACACATTGCTGCTTACAACCTCCACATATTAAGATAGAATAAAAAAAAATTAAGCTTCAGACGTCTCTTTATTCAAATGTGAGGGAAGTTGTGACTGAACTTTTTGAATCAAGGTCAGACTGGAAAGCAGCATTTACATTCACCTGAGATTAGTATTTTATTCATGCCACATCAGGAGAACAAAGTCAAAAGGCGGGTGCAGCCCTAATCACTGTTTAATCATTAATAACCGTCTCAGTTCAACTCCAAAGGAAATCCAACTCAAGACAGTCTTTTCTCATGCAAATTCACTTTGGATTAATGATTTCAAACATGTGCTCGAGAGGATTTCAAGAGAAGAAACAGGACGGAAAGACAAAAGGCCATGAAGCAAAACAACTTTGAGAAAAGGAGAGAAGGTGATTGGCTTTCAGAGAGGGCAATGTTATGACAGTGTTTTTCACCTAAATAGTTTCAGTGGGCTTTTATTTTTTATTTTTAATACTGTCAAAATAGAGAATAATCCTCTCAAAATACAGCCTTTGTGAAAGCTCTTGGTGCTCTGTCAGCCAAACATGACCAGTTTGATTTCACAAAAAATACATTGCGCTCTGTGGGAGAAGCCTCACAGAACATGCAGCTTCAAAGCATTGGCGGAGCTCATTGGCTCTTATTGCCAGTTTAGCCTTTAGGGGCTGGGTACATCGGGTGGTTGTCCCGCCACTGGACATGCTCAGTAGTGCTCTTCTCCAGCGTGCTTGCGTAACATGTGATGTTGCTGAAACGGAGCAGAGTGAGCAGAAGATACAAATTAAAAAGCTGCGGTTCTGAAAATTGGCAAAAATGTCCACAAATCTGACCTTTGTGAAAGCTGCAGGTCCCTGTCTGCTGAACCAAGGCAGTTTGATTTTACACTGGAAAAAATGCATTTTGGACTCTTTTCACTGCAGTACCACATTTTTTTCCCCACTTCTTTTTATGGGTCTTTCTCATCTCCCCATCACCCCTGGATGAGACTAGTATCTGGTTCCAGTCATTTTGAAGCAGACTCCTAATAAGTCTTACACTTTGGGTTTTTAAAGATTGCCGCTCAGACATCTGCATCCCACAATCAGGCTGTTAGTGACGTGATAAGAAACATCCACTTCCTCTGCGGCAGCGGCTTTCTGTTCCTCTGATTAACACAGCACTGTAGAGGGCCTGATTATTCGCAGGTGCTCCATCACATGACTTCATTGTCGAGCTGTTGTACGGACTATAAGTGTGCACACATGAGAGTACGCACAGGCCTGTCAGCACCACAGAGACATATTACAACGTGAAGACATCGGATTACGAGTTTTAAAGAATGTTTGTGGTTCATTTTATGGTTGTTCCTTCACTTTTGAGCAAGTTTTTAAGTTTGTTTTTTAATTTCTATTATTTGAAAATATACAGTATTTTCCGGACTATAAGTTGCACCTTTTTTCATACTTTCATTCATACTTATATACTTATACTTATACTTATACTCCGGAGCGACTTATATGTGATATTATTTGTTATTTTCACACTTGCAACCGCATTTCATACTCCAGTGCAGGTTAAATATGTTTTTTTCTTCCCTATTATGCATTTTTTGGCTGGTGCGATTTATAGTCCGGAAAATACGGTAATACAGTAACTCTCATTACATTATTGGATTATTGTGTGACCTGCCTTGGACATAGCAACAATAAACCCACCACATTTAAAAAAAACTCATGAATTTTAAGTATCTTTATACCTAAAGGGCACAAACATAAGTACGCTTTAAACAATGCGCAGTGTTGCATAGTTGTAACGCTTGCCGCGGCAAGAAGTTCTGCTGCTTTATTTTCTCAAAATTGTAATAATTTCACTGAGCAAACCACACAAACATAAGGTTCCCAGTAAATTATTTCTACTGGACTGGACAAATTAGACCACCTACTGCACCCTGACAGAGATTAACAATGGTGATAACCCTGAAACAACACAGTCTGAGTGCTTTTGTAAACTCTCACCTGTCGGGCAACTTTAAAATCGCTTGGGCCAAAGTTCATGCGGGGCAGAGAGCTAATCTTGTAGAAGGGGACTTGGATCTCAGTAATCCTTTAAAAGTGGCCCCGTTCTCGTTCATCTACTCATGTGAAGAGGGAAGTGTAGTCTGCTTTTGGTTTGGACTTGAGTATTTCCTCCTGAGCTGGAGCATCTGGGGATCGGGGCAGCGCTGCTATGATGAAGGAGCTGAACAAGTGACACCGTGAAAAAGCCAGGTGAAGGGAACAAGACGAGGCAGAAGGAAGGATTGCCGAACAAATCCAAAGAAACAGTAGATGCGTTAGTATGGAGTTTGCAAGGGAGAAACAGTATATGAAAACCCATACAGGTGTGGGCACTTGACACTGTTACGCAAAGTAAAGGGAAAATGTCAAACTTTCTCTCATCTTTCTCCATCTTGATCCATAATGTTGCTGTTCCGTCACTTCTTTCTGAAGCTTTCTACCCGACTTTACTAAATACCAAAAGCGTTAATCCAGAACGCTCAAGACGAACAGCAAACATACCAGAACATTCACGTTATTGAGTTGGTGGTCAGCGGGACAGACACATAGAAACACATTAGGAAACCAAATCTCCCAGCAGGAGCCAGTGTGGGTTTAACCTTTGACCCTGTGACCTCGTCTTAGTTACGCCGCCGTCAGCGTGGCCACTGTGAGAGCGCCGAATTCTGATGGGGAAGTTTTCATATTGCGCAGTGTGTTTTCTATTATTATAGACCTACTTAAATACTTCAATTAAATACTTCAATTAATTAATAGTTTAATTTTCTTTGTGTTGTTGAAGAACGTTTTTGATCCAGAAGTTATTTTGCTCCATATTTCCCCTTTACATTCAAGGTCTGTTCACAACAAATGGGGACTTGACCAGGACATGAACAACACCAGTTTAACAATTCTACTTATATAGCCAACATTTCTATGGCACAATCTGGAGCCCCAATGAATATTTAAAATATGTAAGAGGGTGTGTATGTAAACAAGGAAAGTGCAAATATGACTTTTCAGAGCAACGATGTGCTGAATGCAGTTAAGACAGTTAAGATTACATGCATGAATGAAAATGCAACTTGAACTGAGTTAATGGTAAGGGGAAACATTGGTTTAACGTGTCGGTGTAATCCCTCATTCGTCCAGGCGTGTTCCATAGTAGAAAAAGCTTCAGTTGTAGTCATCTGGACTCAGTTTGAAAAAGTAGACGTTTCGACTCTCATCCAAGAGTCATTGTCAATAACAGAATTTAGGTCGAGAACTCCGATATTAATACTGTTCTGTGGTAAGACCCGCCCATTGGGAGGAGCCTTCCTGAAGTAGAAAGAGTTGTTGGTTTCAACAGAAACTCCCCCCTTGTATCTACCGAGCTAGCCTATTCAGAATCTTAATGGGCTGTTAAAACCTCTTTGTCTTAGTGAGACCCTGGCTCAACCACCCTGAGGACCTGATTAGCATTTGAATTCCCTGGTCCTTTACCTTTCCAGGGGTTCAGTAACCCATTATAGATAATCAGAGAAGGTTTCCAGCTTGATCACATCAATGCTGTGGACCCACATATCAGGTTTACAAGAGAAGACGCTAAGGAGAATCGCTTGGCCTTTCTTGATTGTTCCACGATCAGAGGAGAGGACGGGAAACTCCAAATAGAAGTATATAGGAAACCTACACACACGGACCAGTATCTGCTCTTTGGTTCCAACCACCCACTACAGCACAAGCTGGGTGTGATCAGAACCTTACAACACAGAGCTCAAGGTGTGCCCACCAGCTCAGAGGGCAAGAAGAAAGAGGAAAAACATGTCCGAAATGCCCTCTCAGCCTGTGGTTACCCCGCTTGGGCTCTCAACAGAGTGAAGAGAACCAAGAAGCAGGACAAAAGGGAAACTGAACAGAGAAGGAAGGGTGTTTCTATCCCTTATGTGTCTGGCCTGTCGGAAAAACTGCAGAGAATTTTTAGACAACACGAAGTCCCTGTTTATTTTAAACCAGGAAACACTTTAAGACAAAAACTGGTTCACCCTAAGGACAAGTTGCCGACTCACAAACAGAGCAATGTAGTTTATTCGATCCAATGCAGTGAAGAAAGTTGTAAAGAACGTTACATAGGTGAGACGAAACAGCCTCTACACAAGAGGCTTTATCAGCACAGAAGAAATACTAGTTCAGGACCTCAGAGTGCCGTGCATCTCCATCTTGAAGCCTCTAATCACTTGTTTGAAGACGGTGAGGTGAAGGTTTTAAGCAGGGAGAAAAGATGGTTTGAAAGAGGAGTCAAGGAAGCTATTTTTGTTAAAAAAGAAAGACCTTCTTTAAACAGAAATGGAGGGCTTAGGTTTAATCTTCCTGTTATCTATAATGGGTTACTGAACCCCTGGAAAGGTAGAGGACCAGGACAAGGACATTTAGATGCTAATCAGGTACTCAGGGTGGTTGAGCCAGGGTCTCACTAAGACAAAGAGCTTTTAACAGCCCATTAAGATTCTGAATAGGTTAGCTCGGTAGATACAAGGGGGGAGTTTCTGTTGAAACCAACAACTCTTTCTACTTCAGGAAGGCTCCTCCCAATGGGCGGGTCTTACCACAGAACAGTATTAATATCGGAGTTCTCGACCTAAATTCTGTTATTGACAATGACTCTTGGATGAGAGTCGAAACGTCTACTTTTTCAAACTGAGTCCAGATGACTACAATTGGTTTAACGTGTTTATACGCTCTTAAAAGTCAACTTTGCATAATCTTAATCCTTTGGTCTTGTAAAGACCATGCAGGTCAAGGTAATGACAGATTGTAATATCATTCAAGACCAAAACCAAAGCCAAATACACAGCTGGATTCTGAGTCCATATAGTTCTTATGTACAGGTGTATGTGCTGGTCTGTGGAGGACTCTGAGAGGACTCTGAGGAGGTCTGAGGATTAGGAGCTCTGGGTGAGTAATCTGCTTTTCCCCTGGAGTCTGCAGCTCTCTCTGTCTCAGCTTTTGTGCTGTGCTTTTATGTTTGAGTGGAGTTGCTGTGCACCTCAAGCAGCTGTCCTCACTCTCATACAGAGACTTTCTGACCGGATTAAGACTTCAGGAAGTGGAACAACAGCTTTTTGCTGGCATCTACATACATATACACGACAATCACACAAGTGTTAAGCAAGATGGTGAGACACAACAGCAATATTTTATATGTTAAAATAATCATGGTGAGGCTGCAGAGGTTTACAGTCCCACATAGAGGACCCTGTATGTTCAACGCTAAGTTTATGTTGGAACGGTCTAATTTCAGCCTATAGAGACCTGGGTTTGGAATGAGGATGGAATATTTATATATATTCCATATGGAAATAAAAAAAGAATTGCTCTGGAACAGAAGACCTGAGTTTTAATACGATTGACAGTGTTCTAAGGATCTGCAGGGCAACAAGGGCTGCTTCACATAATAACATTCAAAAACAAAGAACAAAAAAGGCACATGGATGAAGTTTGTTGTACAAGCCTCATATTTAACTTGTTTTCATTACTCAGTTAAGCTGTAGGATTTTTGGAAGCATCAAAGATATTGAGAAGAGTTGGAAGGTTTGACCACACTTTCTACATTTTCAGATATGAAAAAACATGGTGGTTTGGGCAAATTAAACTTAAGACTCTTGTACTGAAGAATCATCAGAGTTTATGGTGGCTCCAAAAGGTTTACAATACCATCGACATAAGTATCTGACATTGTTACGATACAAAAAGTACTAGGAGTAAATTAATGCTTGTCAGGTTAATGAGCCTCTTGACCTTTGACCTTTCTTGTGTTCAAGTTTAAAGCTATAAAAGTTTTCCAACAGATTTAGACTCGAAACTAGTCCCACATGTACAGTATTCTAACCTGAAGGTATTCCTTCAAACAACCAAAAAAACTGATTTAGCCTATTATTTTTTTACAATGGAAAAAGTCTAAAGAAGGAGAAGCATATACGATCTTATTACCACTGCTATTACTACTACTACTACTACTACTACTACTACTACTACTACTACTACTACTACTACTACTACTGCTGCTGCAGGAAGTATCATTACAAACTTCACCAAACTTTTCAGAGTGGGAAAAAAATCTTAAATATATGGTAATGTTGCTCACTAAGTTTTAGTGAAATAATGCCAGAATGGCAAAAGGAAAAGATGCCTTTTCAGACATCCTGGTTCTTTATCCCAGACATCCTAAAACAGCTTTGACTGGTTTTCATGTTATCCGACATATTTATGAAAAGTGAACATCAGCTCTATAATATATGGATCTGCGCACCCATAAATGCTTAAATGGCTTTAGTTAAGAGGAACACCACTAAGTCCCTGATGTGAGTTATAAGTGACATATGTTAAGAGCTATCTTAAAGGCAAAGTGTGGAGGATTAAAGGGGAAGTCTGGACTTCATCAGTAAAAGCAGGATCAGAAGAAGTGTCAAAATTACAGAGAAAACAAACCTATATTTATGCTTCCATTAAAATCACGTGTATGTTTTTGTGGCTTAAACTGGCTCATTATGTCTGATATTTATGTTAGAATGGGCGTTACTGGAGCTGATGGTTTACTTAAAATGTGCATTTGAAAACATGTGTTTATGGAGGTTTAAAAACCACTAATTAAGGTTTAAAAGCCTCTCAGAACTGAGTGGCCATCAGGAGATGGTTGTTGTGCTTGTTTTGTGCCACTTTTTCATCATAATGAGATACAGTTGCATGTGGTACCTAAAGAAAACAGGCTATTAAAGCTGTAACGTGTGACTAGAATGTGTATGATCTGCAAATATAGGCTCACTTCAGGAATCAATTTGGTAAACATTTAATCATATTCAAACAGGGCCTGTCAATTGCAATACTGTTTGGTGCAATATTCTCTGTCCATATCACAGCTTTAAATAAGAGTGTTACTATTATTGTTATTATTATTTTCTACTTTTTAGAGTTTTATAAGAGCTTTTCTATTAAGAGTGTTTTTTTAAAAGGTTATCTGTTCTTAATTATTTACTTCTGTACCTACTTTGTGTTGCAACACAGGGATTTCCCCATTGCGGGACAAATAAAGGCTTAACTTATCTTAATAATCATGTATTAACAAAAAATCACTTTATGTCCTGCAAATTACTGTACATTTCAATGCAAAGGAAGTTATAATTCCTGTTCATTTCACAGCATTACGTTTGCACTTTTTAGATCCCACGGCGCCAGTTGTCTCATTGAGAAGGTCAGGTTTGTTTTTGGTGCTAAATGACCATGAGGATAACTGATGTGAGATTACGATGGCGAAATAAACTTGAATGTGCTCAAGTTACACTTTCCCACTTCTCCTCTTCCTCCTCTGCCCGTCTCATGTACATTGAAATAAGAGCTGTGATGCTTCACTGAGTTTCAGTCAAGTGTGCAATACTTTCCTTTTCAAATCCTGGACAGTGGAGCTGCTGAGCGCGCCCAGTGGAGCCACACCTCAGTCTTGTGTTTCTGCCTCAGAGATCAGAGCAGTGAGCCTCATTCAAGTCCAAGTCCAGTACCTTAGTACCTTTGGACAATGGCCAGTGGAAACGGACACGGGTCAACACATACAGCAAACGGGACGACGACATTAAAGGAATTGTTAGAGGTTGGATGTTTGGAGTTTTTAAAGGAAACAGAATGGAAACGTTTTAGTAAATAGTTAAACTATCTTACAGCAGTGACCATCCCTCATTACCACTTCACCCAGGCTTTGCCAAAAACTGTTCCAAATGGTTTCAATCTCCACTCCTTGGAAACGTCTTATTTGCTCTGTTCAGATCATTTCCAAAGTATGCTCCTGTATTGTGCTTGCTTTAGGCTTCAGCTCACTATAAAGGGCATGGCAGCTCTGTGGCATGCACTCTCACCTCACAGCGAGAGGGTCATGGGTTCAACTCCCAAGTAGGACATTTTGGTTGAGAGTGAGCTTCCCATCAGCACAAAACACTCACAGGAGGTCAAATCCTCCAGCTAAGGTCTTGACCAAGCTGAGCCCTGAGAGATGGCCCAAGCGGCATTGAAGGACGGGGCAAATGCAGAGGACAAATTTCTCTACTAGGGCAAAAAAGTGTTCCCTAACCATTTGCACTGTAGTACTTTCCATCAAGGCCGGAGTGTGTTTTAATGCTCAATTTTATATATATATATATATATATGTACATATATATATATATTGTACTCAGCACCTCTCCCTAGTACCTGCTTTCACTTCTATATTAGACATTGTTTTGGAACAATAATGTTATAGTAATAAACAAATATTATAATATATGTTTTAATCCATACAACTAACTCACATACAATGTTAAAAAACTAAAGTTAGCTAAATTAAACCAAATCAACCAAAGTAAATAATATGGATAAGCTCATATTTTTCTCTTATCTGTCATGGCAGATCACCGGACCTGTGGCACCACATGTTACTAATCCACCCAAACGCAGATCTATTTCACTGGTATGTCTGAGTGAAAGAGAGATGTGCCCCATTATAAGCCAAACCCAATGATTTACTATGTGTGTCCAGTCCAATCAGGACTGTCCCATCTCAAAGATCCCAGCGCGGCCTCACCTGAGTGGGCTGGGTCAGTGGGTTTACTGCTGGAGGTACAGAGGCTCAGACAGGACCACGGGGGAAGGCAGAGGGGGGCAGCAACAGGGGCACGAGGAATAAGAGAGGAGATGAAAGGAGAGATAAAGAGCGAAGGTAAAACTAGACTCAGGAATGTAGAAGAACTGATAAAGACAAGGAGGAGTGGAGCTATAGTTCAAAAGCTGTTTCTTATCTTTTATATATTACAAGACAAACTAATTTGTCTTAAGATATCTGCTTATAAATGATAATCTTCAAAAGTACAGAGCAGAGGAGGGACACAGCTGATGTTTTCTGTATAATCCTTATATTTAACTTGTCTTCATTACTCAGTTAAGACCCAGGACTTTTGAAAGCATTGCAGATATTGAGAAGGAAGGGGAAGTTTTACAACACTTTCAACATAAATACTAAGAACACATGGTTGTGCGTTGACATAACTGAATCCTTTAAACGTTTGTAAGCAAATACATTCTAATTTTTGGGATGGAAGCAAAAGTGAAGTGGAACATACATTAATGTGAATTACAGAACATTCGGTTGACATAACATTTAATTTATTGTTTATTTATTAACATTTATTCAACTAGATAAAAATCCATTAAGTTCTAAACCTCTTGTTCAAGGGTGACCTGGGTCAAAGTGGGAAACAACGTTTAACGGGTCAATTGAACCTATAGATTATGGACAGCTCAGAACACGCTGGCTAGAAATGTCCAACTCCCAAATTCTGCTATGAAATTAAAGCAATAATACGATTTCCCCTCACATATGAATGAGTTCTGCATTTTGTAAACATGTATGTATTACGTATTAACTTGCCTCCACTGATAATTTGTGAGGGTATATTTTAAAACTTTGTGGACGGGACATTGTAAAATTAAGGGCTGGCTTGGTGATATCATTTATTTCCTCTTTATTTACACATGCCCAACGTTAACACAGTCTTTCCTCGGGTCTCCGCAGACCTGACCAGAGCGGAGCTGCAGGCCCCTGATTATTTACAAAAGCCATAATGATGACAGATGTGCTGGAATTCAATGGAAATAAATTTAATGTGTCATAAATTTTAAGGCGGTACCATGTTTACTCTTCTTTCATTGGTGGGAAAATCATTGCACCATGAGGAGACGTTAAACAGGCCACCTTTAGCTCACAACAGGCATCAAACGTAGTACTGCAGTATTTGTCCAGTAGTTTAGTGTACACGTCACAGTGAGGTATTTGAAGAACTCACTGTGGGGAGTACAGGATTGATTGTGTTGGCTCATGAGTGATGCCTGGAACTTGTTTTCAAAGTTACGGTTTGAAATGTGACTATAATATTATTTCAGTAAATCCACTTTGGATGTTTCTTTTGGAAAATGTGCCATCTGATAAAATATACTTGAAGTTTAAAGCTTGCATTACTCAACTAAGATTTTCTGCAGTCACATTGATGCCTGCAACAATGTCTGTAAGTTTTTGGTTTTGGTCTAAAAATACTTGGACGGAGGGTTCTTTCCCGTAAGTTAATGTCTATTAAGTTAATGTCAATCAAATTTAAAGACATATTTTATGTTTTAAATTATAGGCTATGTGTGTCTTTGGGGCGGTGTTTTCTCAAAGCCAAGGTTAGAACGGCATATTTGGAGACAGCCAAGTACTGGTAAGTGACAATGCACAAAATACAAATATGTTGTACAGGAAGATTGTTGTTTGTTTGTTTGTTTAGTCAGGACTGTGCCTGTTAATGTACATAAATGATATACATGCTGTAAACATGCCAGATTGTGGCCATGGGCTAATTTCCATCCGTTGTCCTGCAGAACTGTTGGTCAAGTGTTTGTTCTTAGAATATTGTAATGTTAAATTGACATTAATTTAAACCGAGGCTCCATTTAACATGTCAGAAGTGTTGTTATTTATCAAAGCTCAAACCTCAAGTTGTTTATTTTTGAGTTTAGTGTTGAATCAGTGCTTACACTGGGGCCTTCAGAGGGCGCTAAAGTTGTGTGTTTCCTCTGGGGAAAGTGCGGGAGCAGTAAAGATGGGGCGCTAAATGGGATCAACACGTGTTTCACTGGCCCGGCTCTAAAAGGGTGCAAAATGGTACATTGCTACCTCATTTCAAAAATGTTTCCTTAGCGTCCCAAAACTCTTTCTCCCTCTCAAAACTCTTGTCATAGGAATGGATTCCTTTAGAACACAAAATGATTGACACAAACTTAACCAATGGTCAAAGACTGGACACAAATTGTTAAACTCATTCATAAAATGGAAAAATTACCTTTGAACTCAATTCGAAAATTTACTAATTGACCAAATGGGACATACACGCTGAACAATTATGCAGTGAACTTTTTTACTTGTGTTTTACCATTATTGTTTGACCCCTCATGAGTGTCCTTAAACAATGACATGGAGGATCATCATATTTGTGTAGATGAACCCTCAGTCAGTTTGAAAAATAAAGAATAATTACTATGTTATACCATTGTGTACAAATAGAAGCTCTCGTTAAGAAGTGCAGATCTCTGTCAAGATGATGGCTCTTTCTCACAATTGTAAAGGTGGAGGGATGATATCCTCCCCTAGAAAGAAAAGGAGATATGAGAGGCTGAGGGGGCTGATTCTGAGGCCAGAGGTTATCTCACTTTACACATGGAGCTCGAAGGAGGGAAGAAAGTGCAGATCCAATGTTTATTTTAGCGGTCAAAATCAAACAGATTTTCGTCTCGTTTCAATGCTTTCCTGAGCACGTCAATTAAATAAATATACACTGTAATAAAATAGTTGAGATTGAAGTGCCAAGTCACACAGGGGAACACACATCTGCCTTTGTGATGACTAAATATTGACACAGATATTTCACTCAGGGTTACCACACAGGGACTTCCCCACTATGACACTGATGATGGATGTGTTTCTGGACCACGGAATCAACAAATAAACAGTGGGCTGCGTGATGGAGAGGTCGAAGGTCACGGAAGAGAGCCAGAACCAGCAGTACATGTGTATTTTGTGCGTGTGTGAGTAACAGAAGACACATTCACAACGGCCACATTAAGAGGGTGTGACCTGCGACGAGGGGACACGACCTTGCGTGTGGTCAGACTCAAAATAGTCAAGACTTTGTCCTCAAAATAGAGTTTTTGTAAATAAGTGTTGGACTAATGCATGCTCAGGACAATGATGGAGATCTACCACTGAAAATAACGGTCAATAAAGCAACAACAAAGCAACAATTTGGCCACTGGTTAGATATGCAGAGCTCACAGTTTGATATTTTGGTTATAGAAATCTAAATAAGCACATGTTAAAATCAAGCAAGAATACAAGAAAAGTAGTCTTTCCCTTCAGGGATTGACAGGCACTGTTTTTCGACAAATCAGGGAGGGAGAGGGGAAGAGCGTCCAAAGAGGTTTGTTGGTCTTCAAATTATTAGACCAGACCAGTTTGTTTACCTGTAAATATCAATCTTCTTCAGAGTGTTCCGTCATGTTGTTGTGACGTGTCTGGTCAGCTGATTTACACAGGTTTTGGCGCTGTCTTCCAACCAGCAGAGGCAGGACGACAGCGCCATCTGCAGTCAGACTTCAATATCCCAGGTGTGGGAGAGTAAAAACGCCCCCTCGTCCTGGTTTATAATCCCATTGGTTCTGTATTTCAATTGCCTTCTTAATCCAGTGATGATGTTTGTTGTCCTCCGTCTCGATGATGTTCGCTCCATCCCAGTTCATAATGTGCTTCTCTGTATTCCAAGAATCAGAAATAGCTGATTTGAGTTGTTCCTGTTCTGCTTTGAGTTTAGAAAAAGACGCGTGAGGACAGGTTGCCAGGGTGGGCCAAATGCCAGGCACAAATTTCCCGGCACAGTACAAATAAGTGTACGCTAGCCTTACATTAACCTTGACTAGAAAAAGGTATGGATTCTCTTTTTTTGTCAATTTAGATTTGTCCTAACTCAAGCTGTTTCAATTGCTCGTTGCTTTCATATCATCTATCGTTTCTATAAGTGCTCTCTTTCCGAAAAGGCCTTTAGAATTTTACATCACAGCATTATGAACCATTAATAAAAACAGTTTCTTAGAGCAGTGAAAGATATTACGTGACCCCAGAGCACAGAGGAGCTGCTCCACGAACCATTAACACAAGTCTTACATTGTCTCTGCGCTGATAAGGACTCATGGCTCATTTTGGTCTTTAGGTCCCGACCGTGGAGAGGAGCAGTGATTTAGACGAGGTGCAGGGAGGCGAGGACAGCACGTATTACTCAACTGGGATTTTAAACAGAAACAAAAACTATAATACATGTGTCTCTCTGTTCCTCTGCAGTTTCCACATGTTTGAAGAAGCTCACCTTGTCTCTTATTTATGTGCTGTTTCTAGAAATACTACACGCTGACAATAACATAAATTAAAGGAAATGTAAATTATAAGATTGTAGCTATTGTATATATATATATATATATATATATATATATATATATATATATATATATATATATATATATATATATATATATATATGCAGCTGGTTATTTGTTGTGAGCTTAAAATACAGAAAAAACTTTGATTTATAATATTTT